>NW_019154103.1:4841014-5281652 GCF_002288905.1 Enhydra lutris kenyoni | reverse complement strand
TTTCTTTCTTTCTTTCTTTCTTTCTTTCTTTCTTTCTTTCTTTCTTTCTTTCTTTTCTTTTCTTTTCTTTCTCAAAGTTTACTGTTTCTCTTTCATCTTTCCCTTTAGATCTGGTTTTGACTTATCCTCTTATCTTTAAAACAAGCCTGAGTAAAGCCTTTGTTTTCACCTCCTAGGTTTTTTTCTTTGCTCAATGTTTTTCTCTGGTTTGCCATCCTCTGTGATTCCATTTTATCCTCCGTAACGCTGATTGCTCACGCCTGACTCCCTGTCTCCGCTCATCCTGGAAAGTTTCATCCCCCTTTTCCACCAGCCTCATTCGACCCAGCTTCCAAATGGAGAACAAATCCTGGCTTGATGATGTTTACTTCCTGGCTTCTTGGTTCTATTTTCTTCTATCTCTGTGTTAATTCCTCAACAAGGCTGGAAGATTCTGAGGGTGGGCACCAAACCTCATTCATGCTCTAGAATGTTCCCCAAAATGTTTTGGACATGGTGGGTCTAGAGAGGGTAAAGTTAACATTAAGTGCTTAGCATTACCAAGAATTGTTAAATGCTATGTACTCAAAGAATGTTCACTTCACATTAACTATTGATTTATCAGTAGTTTAATTTGACAAGCCATTTCCTCAACCCCCAAAGAGGAACAGTTTACATTAGAAGTTTTAGAATTTTTTTTCCCTTGTGTCTTTTGCCATGCTAGTTGGATGGTGGAAGAGAATTTTTTTGAAGTTTAAAATGGAAACATTCGAGTCTTCACCTATCATATCTCTTGGCATGAAACTGAGGAAAATAGTGCCAGCTATTAAAAAAAACTAGGTGTGATTTAAAACTGAGAAGTTCGAGGCTGTTGATAGGTATTTTGAGAATTATTTTTCACAATTTGCAAGCCTACTCTTCTCAGAAGTCAAGTTTGCTTCCTGGTGTTAGCCCCACAGAGAATAATCCCCAAGACTTTCAGGTTGTTAGTTGAACCTATTTTTGAAGTGTTTAATCTGGAGGCGGGAGCACAAAGCTGTGGTCAAGGTGCTAAGGATTGCTGGGTCTTGTTTTTCAGGTGGTTGGCAACACGACATCTGGAAGCTACAGTTACAGCATCCAGAAGAGTCTGGCATTTGCCTATGTCCCTGTAGAGCTAAGTAAAGTAGGACAACAGGTGGAAGTTGAACTGTTGGGCAAAAATTACCCAGCAAGCATCATACAGGAACCCTTGGTATTGACAGAACCAACCAGAAACCGGCTTCAGAAGAAAGGTGGAAAGGACAAAATTTGAAAAAGACCTTCGGCAGGCAACTGAATTATGTTAGCTCTCTAACTATGCCAAACATCATAACTGATTGTTGGGGGAATACAAGAAACCAAGAGTTCATTTCAAAATCTTCAAAATCTAGATTTATGATCTCAATAAAATCTTTCTCAATTTTTTCCTCAGCAAGAGAGAATAATGGATTAGTGATTTATGTTGTTCTTTCAAATGAAGACATTTGAAATGAGTGTTTTTCTATTAACCTATGTTGTTTGTAAAACTCAACAAAACATTTAAGTGTCCACTAATATACAATCGCTATTACAATTGAATTAGAGGATGTTGTATAATTTTGGGAATATATGCTTATGGTTCTTGTACCTGAAAACAAATTGTTTTACATAAAAGCAAAGTGGTACTATGGATGGATATGTTTCATTGAGAAACAGTGGTTGAATAAGGGATAGTTTTAATTTTTTATAATATATCTACAATGAAAATAGTAAAATTTAATATTGATACATACATTTTTATTCAATTCTCTGAAATACTTATTTTCTTAATGAATTCCCTGCAAGCAGTATTATGGGACATCATTATTGTCCTTTCAAAGGTTGTTTTAGAAGAGTAATTGCAAAAAAGAACAGTCTTCCAAAGGAAGCAGTGCTTGTAGACCTTCTGAAATGAAGCTGAAACATAGATTGTGCCAGGAAAACACAGTTTGAATACTGAACACCTCTCTTTGGGAAAGAATTAATGAAAGTTGACATCACATGTACCCTTCTGAATATCCTTTCACAAAGCATTTGACAAAGCAGGTCAAACAAGAGCGTAAGAGCTGACAGGATTGCCCTTAGCACTGTGTACAGCAAGAAAAAGGATGTATTTAGAAATAATTCTCTGATAAATTTTTCAGAATTGAATTTAGTTGACTGAACAAATCAAATTTTTTTGTAAAAGGTGGCTTATCACTTATAATTTGTTATATAAATGTTTGTTAAACATTTACGGAATCTTTCCTAGATATAAAAGTTGAATGTAAAACATAAAATGTATTCTAATTACAAAATTTTAAAATTTCTCTTAAGTTTTACCAAGATGCCAAGTATACCTTTAAAATGTTTGATCAAAGCAATCATATATTAGAACTCCAATAGGCCATTCATTTCTCATTAGTATAGCTTTTTGTATGAGAAAAGAGGGAAATCTTGGTAACAAAATTTAATAATCTTGATAATTTCCTATTGTCAAGAATATTATCTTGGTGCAGTCACTATGGAAAATAGTATGAAAGTTCCTCAAAGAAGTAAAAAGAGAATTGTCATTTGACCCAGCAATTCCACTTCTGGGTATTTATCTGAAACAAACAAACAAACAAACAAACAAACCACGAATTCACAAATCTTGCTGTTTGTGATAATGTGGGCGGAACTAGAGGGCCTTCTACTAGGTGAAATTAGAGAAAGACAAATATCATATGATTTCACTTATATGTACAGAATCTAAGAAACAAAATGAACAGACATTACAAAACTCGATACAGAGCACAAATTGGCAGTTGCCAAAGTGGAGGGTTGTTGGTAGGTGGCAGAATGGATGAAGGGGGTCAGAAGGTACAAACTTCTGGGTATAAATACGCTTTGGGGATATTCTATGTATCATGGTGAATATAGTTAGTATAGTACAGAATATTTCAAAGTTGCTAAGAGAATAAGTCTTAAGAGTTCTCATCATAAGAAAAAAATGTAACTTTGTATTGTGATGGGTGATAACTAGACTAGTGGGATCATTTCACAGTGTATATGAATATCAAATCTTTATTTGTACACCTGAAACTAATATAATGTTAAAATTTAGTTAGACCCAATTTAAAAAAAAAACAACCCTCCATATCCATGATCTCAGTTCTGGTGTTAGGTGCTATTTAAATCCTTTGCCTGGGAGATCCCACTTCTTATTCTCTGCCTCCGTGTAGTCCTTTAACCATTAAGATACCTACTTACCATCTCTGGATTCCTTTTCTGCACCATAGACACTCCGGGTTTTTTGGTGCAGTAATCAATAATGAAAGGACAACATTGCATTCACGCCCTCCAGTTAATATAGCACTAGGACAGATCAATAAAGAACATTTAGATGAATATTAAAGAAGTCCTATCCATAGTGTAAAAGACATGTGCTTCCTAATTTACTTAAGAAGTTGTGCCCATTCCTCCTTTCATGGTTGGTTGGTGCTGTTAAGTCACCCTGGCATCCAGGCCCACCCAGCTGGTGCACCTGGCCTGGCTGCAAACTTTGGCCTCAGCCAATGCATAGGCTGACCAGTGACCTACGAGACCTCTGAGCCAGACTTCCCATGGGAAGTCGAATTGTGAAACATAGGAAAATAAACCGATGAGCCCTGAAAGCTGAAGCTGAGAAGATGAAGTAAAGGTGTAAGAGAAGTTTTTGTGTAGCAAGAACACCTGACAAGGGGAGAGGCCCCAAGAGAAAGACCAGTTTCTGAAGCTTTCAGTTCCCAATGGCTTATCAGCTGGCTGTTAAGTCAACACCTGGACCCAAAAGAGCCTCCCTAAAACCGTTAGCTGCTGGAGGGTGGCCCAGGCCCCGAGAGAGGCCTCACAGGAACAGGCCCAGGATCAGGGTCAGTCTTGAAGAGCAAACAACCAGCACGCTTGAAAGTACTCTTTACTGATGTGCAGAAGCCCGCGTCTACGGCTTAGGAAAGAATGTTCTCGAGAATGTGATAGTGAATGATGGGCGCTTTCTTTCCTTGAGCTAGGAAAGCTTCTCAGAACTGCAAAACCACTGTCTAGTCAACACAGTACCAGAACATGGATGGATGTTGTTAAGTTGCTGGTGTTCACCGCTAATCTATGTTTTTCTCCTTTTCTACTGATGGGAAAGGTGGCAGAGAAACCCATATTTAAGTATGCCATATGGCCCATTAAATAACAGATTCTGGAATATTACTGAGAGGACTTTGTGCATGTTTGAACTGCACAAAAAGGTTGACATTAGAAGGAAACAAAGCATCTGTGAGAGGAAGAAAGTTTCAGCTATACAAACAGCATCCTTTAGCCCAAGTCTCATAAAAGCCAAGAGCCCAAAATCAAATCAAACTCTTCTGATGAACCGACAAATGTAAGTAGAAATGACAGATCTTATTTGTCTGCCATTAATGAATCTCCAGAATAGTTCAGTAGTTTATATGAATTATAAAGGCATATAATTTATATAAATATAAAATCATATAAATTATATGAATTATAAAAGGCAAACACATGACTTAATTACATTTTCTCCAGGTATACACTTTGGAAGTATTAGCATGCCATGAAACATAGGAGTGGGGTGGTTAAAAAAAAAGTTTCTGGACAGAAAGCCAGAAGACTTGCCTTTCCCAGCTCTTTCACCAGCCAAGAACAGACTACATCATCATCTGCTAAAGCCTTTCTTGTATTTAAAGTTCTCTGGGTAATTGCTTTCCTCACTGAATTATTTGTTAGTCTACAGGAGTTCATTGAGTATTTCCAACACGCCAAGCACTGGAAAAGCAGTGAACAGACATGGTCCCTGCCTTTGTGGAATTTATAGACCAGAGAGGTCAAGCATTTAACGGAAAAAAACAGGTGTGTATTTCGTTATAAACTGAGGTGTCACGAAAGCCAAGGGGAGAAAACATTTTGAGAAGAGGAAGGCTAACTGCGTCCAAAGGTAAGATTAAGGGCTGAGAAGTGCCTCTGAGGTTAGACTACAGTGTCGCCATTGGCATGAGCTCTTTCTGCGGGACTGGTGAGGGTGGAAGGTAGACCTTATTGAAAACGGACTAGGAGGTAAAGTGTTGGAGGCAGTGAACATAGACTCTTATCATCCAGGAGCAGCTCCTACTAAGGAACAGAGGGTAGCAGTCAGGAACTTCCGGCTGCAAGTAAGAAAACATCCCATTAACAGCAGCTGAAGCAATTATTTATTTATTTATTATTTATTTATAAGCAATTATTTATTTTATTAAATAAAAAAATTATTTTATTAAATAAAAGCCAAACTTAAAAAGAGTTTGATTTGATTTTGGGCTCTTGGCTATTTTATTAAATAACATAGTAAGAAGTCTGGAGGTAGGCTCAATGATGCCATTAATTATCTCAGTTCTCTTTATTTCATTATGTCAAATCCTCCTCCCTGTAAAACACTTTTTCAGTCTAAATCATCTGTTGTCAATTGTTGATGTTTTGATCGTCTATCTACCTCAAATTAGCACATCTTTATTGCTTCTCTTATTGAATATTGGCTTCCACATGGAAATTAACTTAGAGAAGCCCTGGGCACCTGGGTGGCTCAGTAGGTTAAGCATCTGCCTTAGACTCAGGTCATGATCCCAGGGTCCTGGGATCAAGTCCACATCAGGCTACCTGCTCTGCAGGGAGTCTGCTTCTCCCTCTGCCCCTCCCCCAACTGGTTTTCTCTCTCTTTCTCTCTCTCTCTGGCTCTCAAATAGGTCAATAAACATCTTTAAGGAATTTTTAGAGAAGTTCTGGTTATACCATAAGTACTTAACCACTGACAGACTCAGCTGTATGCATTCATTTCAAGAGTAAGTTCTTTTTTTTTTTTTTAAAGTAAATTAGCCTTTCTTTCTTTTTTTAAAAAAGATTTTATTTATTTATTTGACAGATAGAGATCACAAGTAGGCAGAGAGAGAGAGAGAGAGAGGAGGAAGCAGGCTCCCTGCTGAGCAGAGATCCCAATATGGGGTTCGATCCCAGAACCCTGGGATCATGACAAGAGCTGAAGGCAGAGGCTTTAACCCACTGAGCCACCCAGGCGCCCAAGAGTAAGTTCTTTACTGCAGGAATCATTCAAGCTTACTTCAGGCATAATTTGAGTCTTCAATCCCTGTGGGGCCAGTTAAAACAGTAGAGGGATTGTAAACACAAAGAAATAGAAGTTAAGTTCAATTCTGTCATTCTGTGCAACTACTTCGACTTTCTATTGATGCTGATTATGAAGCAGGGCAAATTGTGAGGTATAATATCAAGAACAGATTTTAGTTCATACATGAAATATCTTACTGGTTTTGAACATTATCTCTAAAATCCACATGTTCTCTTTTTAAATGGTTGTTGAAACTCAAAAAAGGATTAAGAAAATATAATCATCAGTGGTATAATTTTTTTCAAAGATTTTATTTATTTGACAGACAAAGATCACAAGTAGGCAGAGAGGCAGGCAGAGAGAGAGGAAGCAGGAACCCCACTGAGCAGAGAGCCGATTGGGGGCTCAATCCCAGGACCCTGAGATCATGACCTGAGCCGAAGGCAGAGGCTCTAACCCACTGAGCCACCCAGGTGCCCCATCAGTGGTATAATTTAATAGTTACCTAAATTGTGACTTTTCAGTATTTTATTAGTTACTGGACAAATTATTTACATAAAATATTATATGAGACTCTAATCAAAGGAACAATACGCAGTTTGTGGAGAAGGTTATTAATCATGCACTAACCAAATCTCAGGAAATGGTCGTTTATTCAGAATAAACAATCCAACTTCAAAGAATGCCAGGAGAAACAACAAAAGATGCTGGTCTTACAGTGTTGGAAGAAATCAGCAGAGCCGTATTTGACTGCCTTGATCTTTTTCACCAATGACTGGGCACTTGTTTTAAAGCGGTAGATTAAATAATGTTACACTTTGTTATCATTCATCCATTTTCTCTGATTTTAGCAGATGAAGAAAAACCATATATAATATATATGTGTGTGTATATATATATGTATGTATGTGTATAATAGAACTGTATGACAAAATGTTTTTTTTAAGATTTTATTTATTTCTTTGGCAGAGACAGATCACAAGTAGGCAGAGAGGCAGGCAGAGAGGGGAGGAAGCAGGCTCCCCGCTGAGCAGAGAGCCCGATTCGGGGCTCTATCCCAGGACCCTGAGATCGTGACCTGAGCCGAAGGCAGAGGCTTTAATCCACTGAGCCACCCAGGCGCCCCTGTATGACAAATTTTTTTAAAAACATTTAATTTATTTGAAAGAGAGAGAGAGAGAAAAAACATGAGCGGGGGTAGGGGCAGAGGGAGAGGGAAACAGGCTCCCCACTGAGCAGCAGGGAGTGTGACAAATGGGCTCCATCCCAGGACCATGGAATCATGACCTGAGCTGAAGGCAGACACTTGACCAACTCAGCCACCCAGGCGCCCCTGACACATTTTCTGAGGAAGATATTTTAGTGGGAAATTTTCAACTACGGAGATATTTGAAAGCCACTATACTTGTCCCCAAAGAAATAAAGACCATACGGCAATTTCTACAGTTGGTTGTGAAAGGGGATTTTTAGGAATCTCTGCCAAATTTATTATGTTAAAGTCTTTTCCTAATTTTTTATACATGTGTTGCTCATGTAAAAAACTGACTTTTGAAAATTAAGCCTAAAATATGTTCTTCGGTCAACTATGTGCAAAGATAACTGGACAAATCCGCTACACTGTTGATTTAACATTAATATGTGAAGAAGATTAATTTCAGTGAAGTCAATGCAAAGCTTAAATCTTTAAAACAGAAAAGGTGACTTTATTATTACAGACAACAGACTGTTTTATTACAACAGGCCAATATGTAGATATACTTTCCTTTTTCAAAAATACATAATATAACTTTAAAACATTAATCCCTTTTCCATGCTATTTACTTAATTTCTATTTTTCTTACTACGTTTACTGGCATGATACAAAGTTTAATATAAAGTGTTCATTCTTTGTGTTTCTTTTCTGGTTATTATTTGTTTTATCTCATGATTATTACCCCAAAATAATTATGTCCTATAAAAAGAGGCAGGGTTTAAAAAAAAAAAATGGTTGGTCATTCTGCACTCCCCTGTCTGGCAGGTCCGCAAGGATGACTGTTGTAACAGCTGGGGCTCGTCTCCCTCCATGTGGCCTCTCCATGTGATCAACTTGCCAGGTAGCTCCTAGGAGAGAACTTAACATGGAGAACTAGTAAGGAATGCCTGGATGGGGGCTGCCAAGCCAACCAGGACCATTTGGGAAGGGGCTGCCAGAAGGAGCTGGAAACCAAAGAAGATTGAACCATGGTGTTGACGATGCTACCCAAAGCCTAAAGGGGGAAAGAAACACCCTGCTTCTCTCTTCCTCCCACATTCCAATCTCTCACCAGTGCCCCCTTTGGCTGAACCTATGTGGGAGCAAGCAGGTAAAGGAGTCTGCGACATGTAGCTTGTATTCAGAACAGAGCAGAGGAAGATCATGAAATGGATCGCATGGCATACAACATGGCATGTTGTATCGCATGGCACACAACACCATCATAGCGCGTGCAGGCCTGGCCAAAGGGGTTGGGAGGTATTGGTGTAGAACTGCTTAAGAAATGGGTATACAGTGTAAAATGTTCAGTACAGAAAAAGTGAATGCAATTCAGTTGTTGTATATAGTAAATATTGTGCAAAGACTAAGGCTCGGACTGTGTGAAAGGTAAAGGAAAGGAAAGAAGAAATGAGACAAAATGCAATACCAACATCCTGTTTCTTGATCTCGGTGGTGGTTACATGGGTGTGTTCACTCTGTGAGAATTCATTGACCTATATATGCTTCAGTGCACTATCTCACTTTTTTTTAAAGATTAAAAAAATTTTAAAGTAATTTCTATGTAATTACTATAAAGTAATTTCTATACATGGGGCTCAAACCTACACCCTGAGAACAAGAATTGTAGGCTCTACTGACTGAGCCAGCCAAGCACCCCTAGTGCATTGACTTATGCACAAAAGAATGCTGTGCCAAAATCTTTTTTTTAAATGAATGGTGCTATTTTCCACTCTCTACTCTCTCTAGTCAGTTTTGAGGAGATAGGAGGTGATAAGCAATGGACAAGAAGAGGGGGTCAAGGAAGTTTCATTGTGAATTGGCCATCACTGTTCTTATCTAGACTATCAATTTCAGAAATCTGGAGTATACTAGAGCTAAAAGAAAGATTTTTAAAAAACTGACCCTTTTCCTCTCAAGACATGCACATACATTAACACACCAAACAAAACCAACAATAAACTTAAGATGCTTCTTATAGAGAGTTACCTTCCCACGTGCTTAATGATTCTTAATGCAGTGATAATAGAACCGATAATAGTTAATGCAACTTATGCATTTAAGTATTAGTGACTAGAAGAAGGTAAAAGAACATTAAGAACAGTCATTTGGGGGCACCTAGGTGGCTCAGTTGGTTAAGCGTCTGCCTTTGGCTCAGGTCATGATCCCAGGGTCCTGGGATTAAGCCCCACATCTGGCTTCCTAGTCAGTGGGGACCCTGCTTCTATCTCTCCCTCTGCCCCTCCCCTGCTTGTGCTCCCTCTATCTCTCTCTCTCTGTTGAATGAATAAATACAATCTTTAAAAAAAAAAAAAAAAAAAAGAACGGTCACCTGTAAGTCTGGTGTATGACCTCATAGGCTTTCAAGAAGACACTCTACACCTCAGTTAGATATGGTAGAAACAAATCCATCCTAGGTAAGTTTCCAAAATTAAATGTATTGTGAAAGTAATTTTTTTGTGTGTGTGAAAATAATTTAATAGCTGACATCTAAAGTAACAAAGTTGGGATAGTCTTTCTGATGTTCGAGTCTATCTCCTTCTGCACTATGCAGGGCGGTAATGGGGCAATGAGTAACACCAATGATAATTTACCACATTTAGTTAGTGAATTTCAGGTTCTCTATCTGAAGAAAGACTTCTTGTCATTCTTATCTCTACCCCAACGGTTAAACATTTAGAGATAGTGTTTTAGACTTTGTATGCAATATTTATCATATTCAAAGACACTAAAACCAAATGGGTTGGGAGAAGCATTGAAACACAGGTATCCTAACTTCTAAGCATAGCTTCTAGCTGGTTAGCACTGTGCCAAGAACCAGGGGGGTTGCAAACTGGAGAAATGAGGAGGCACAGCAAGAGCATCAATGTGATTGTCTTAGTGCATGGCCTTGGGGCTTTCCAAACATGTTCATTGGGGAATATTTGTCTTAGCACTCTATTCTCATAATGCAATTTAATTTTTGTTTAAATGTAAATAACATTATTACCATTATTAATATTATTAGAAATAGATAATATATGTATAAAGTTAAAAATTTACAATGCATAAAGGATATATGGTGAAAAGTCAGTATCTCTCCTATTCTTTTTTGCAACCTATCTGCCCAGAGACAATCAATATTATTATTTCTTGTGTATCCTTCTCTATTTCTTCTGTATCCTGAGATACTCTATAAATACACAAGAGTCTCTCTCTTAAAACATGAAAATATATGAATACAGATATATATATACATATATACATATATTTTTAAACAAATTAAGGTATACCAAACATAATGTTTCTTGCCTAGCTTTTAAAAAGTAATGCTATGTTTTGGAGATTATTCCATATCATCCTTCTGAATGACTACTTAGTATTCCATAATTAATTTGGCCAGACCCTATTATTTGCCTTTTTCTAAAAAAAACTAAAACTAAAATGATCATCTTCATGCACATGCTGTTTCTCCCAATGAATATATCTGAAGGATAAATTCCTACAATGGGAATTGCTGGATTAAAGAGTATGCGCATTCTGATAGATAAGCAAAATTGCTTCCCTTAGAGATTATGCCAAATTTCACCTCTGCAATTAATGTGTGAGATGGCTTGTTTCTTTATGCCATACCAAAAGTAGTGAGTTATCACTAGTATCAGTGGTATATCATTGAAGGTTCAATTTGTATTTTTCCTCTTGAGTGAGGTTGAACATCTATTCATTTATTTAATAACAACTTATATCTCCTTTCCTGTAAACTATTATTATGTTCCAAAATTTTGCCCATTTAAAAATGGATTGTTGGTCTTTTTCTTCTTGACTTCAGGAGTTAAGAGATTTTAACTATGAGTTAAATAGGTTTTGTATGGGTTAGATGCAAACCAAGTGTTATGTATGATATGTTTTCTTTTTTTTAAGATTTTTTTATTTATTAATTTGAGGGAGACAGAAAGAGCACGAGCAGGAGGGAGAGGGAGAGGGAGAAGCAGATTCCCCACTGAGCAGGGAGCTGGATGTGGGGATCGATCCCAAGACCCCAGTAACATGACCTGAGCTAAAGGCAGATACTTAACTGACTAAACCACCCAAGTATCCCTATAAAATATCCTTTCTATATAAAAAATATATCCCAAGTTCCAAGTACTCTACCTACCCCCAAATTAACTTTTATACCCACTAGTGAGTTGGGAGCTGACTTTGTTTCAGTCCTAATTTTTGCATCTCCTAACTGACTGAAATGGTTTTTATCGATATGATTATGTACTGGGAAAACCCTTAAAAATCAATAATTAAACAAACTCAAAGAGTGAAATAATTCAGTATTTGGCAGAATATAAATTATCATGCAGAAATCAGTAAACTTCATGTCCACAAATAATAACCAGTTAAAGGATATAAAGAAAGCCCCCTTCTAGTAGCAACAGAGAAGATAAAATATTTAGGAATAAAGTTAACAAGACAAGCACAAAGTTGATCTGAGGAAAAATTTTAAAACTTCTTAAAGACAAAAGTAGACTTAATAAATGGAAGATAACCTTTGTTTTTAGATAGGACAACTTAATATTACAAAGACTTCAGTTGTCTCTAAATTAGTTTATAAATTTAATGCAAGTCCAATAAAAATACCAACAAAATTTTTAAAACATTTTTTAAAAAGATTTTATTTATTTCTTTGAGAGATTGAGATCACAGGTAGGGGGAGAGGCAGGCAGAGAGAGAGAGGGAAGCAGGCTCCCCGCTGAGCAGAGAGTCCGATGTGGGGCTCGATCCCAGGACCCCGAGACCATGACCCAAGTTGAAGGCAGAGGCTTAAACCACCAAGCCACACAGGCACCCCTTAAAACATTTTTTAATCAGGATTTTTATTTATTTATTTGACACACAGAGAGAGATAAAGAGAGAGAGAGCACAAGCAGGAGGTGTGGCAGGCAGAGGGAGGAGAAGCAGGCTCCCCACTGAGCAGGGAGCCTGACGTGGGATTCAGTCCCAGGACCCTGAGATCATGACCTGAGCCAAATGCAGACACTTAACTGACTGATCCACCCAGGCGGCCCACCAACAAATTTTTTTTTTTTTTTTTTTTTATGGAACTGGACATGTTGATGTTAAAATTCATATGACAAAATAAGCATGCAGGAATAACCGGGAAAGCACTAAATATTAAATTATGAGGGTTCATTATTCCTATCATACATTAAAACATATTATAAAGCCTCTGTAACTGAAACAATTACAGTGCCTGAGTCAACAGACATGCTAGTGGAATAGAACTGAAAGCCCAGAAATAGACTCAAGTATATGAGAAAATGAAGCATATGATAAATATGGTGTCTCATAGCAGTGGGGCAGCATAGACCTCTTTATTTTCTTTACAAATGGTGTTAGGAACTGGGTAACCATTTGGAAAAGGGTAAAATTAGATTCAAATCTCACAGCATCCACAAAAATAAATGCCAATGAGTCAGGGACCTAAATATGAAAACTGAAACCATACTAGAAGAAAATGTGGGTGAATTTTACTTTAAATTTGGCATAAGGAAAGTCAAATCATGACTCAAAAATTCCAGATGCAAGAAAAAAATTGATAGATTTGAGCACGTTAAAAAAGTCACCTTTGCTTATCAAAAAACACCATAACAAAATATTTGACAGTTGACAAACTGGGAGAAAATACTTCTGATACATATCACATATCACAGTTAAAGAGGTAGTCCATAAAGAACTTTTAAAATTGAGGGGGAAGAGACCCAAACCAGTTGAAAATGACACAATTCACAAAAATGATGTAAAAATGGCCCTTACATATCTCAAAAAATGTTTAACCTTACTCACAAGAGAAATGGAAAACAGGAGCTCCTGGGTGGCTCAGTTGGTTAGGCAGCTGCCTTTGGCTCAGGTCATGATCCCATGGTCCTGGGATCCAGCCCCGCATCGAGCTCCCTGCTCAGCAAAGAGCCTGCTTCCCCCCGTCTCTCTGCCTGCCTCTCTGCCTACCTGTGCACTTTCTATCTCTCTGTCAAATAAATACATAAAATCTTAAAAAACAAAAAAAGGCAAAACCAAAAACTATCCTGAGATACCATTTCTCATATCAGATTGGCAAAAATTAAAAAGTATGAATGAAAATTGGTACTACCCATATAGTATGGAAAGGGGGAAAGTAGAATTGGAGATATTCACTATGAACTTATGGTTTTGTACCTATTCGTATCTATCAATATACTATATGTACATACTTATGTCTGCGTGAATATATACATCTAGTTCCTATCTTTGTCTGATGAGAGATCCTGGAAGTAATGACAGCCCAGTAGCAACGAGCTATATACTCTACTATATACTATATACTATACTATAGCACAGATATTGATTTCTAGATGCCATCCTCCATTAAAAGCAATCAGGGAGGGTTCCTTGTAGAAATGGTTAATTCCAGGGTTGGGGGAGGAAAAGTACAAGATTAACCTAGAATACCTTGTTGTATCAAAAAGTAGGGGAGTGCTCAAAGCTTAAAAAGGATACACCAAACCAGTATAAAGAGCCAGACTGAAGGGGCTCCCCCTGGCCAAATCAAAGGAAATTTGAGGATAAAAATAATTATAGTAAAGCACATTGATTAAAACAAGAATCCATGAGTTTAGAGTGATTTAAATGAACAAATTAATGGGAGAGAAGGCAAACTTCTTTCCTACTTGACAGCTAATTAATATAGAAGGAGTGATAGAATTAGAAAATCACCATTCAGCAACCATCTAGTAATAATAGATCAAAGCAAGAAGCATCAGTGATTGCTAAAAAGTTTTAGAAAAATAGAATATAAACGTATTTTCAAATTATCTCTCCATAAAATATGATTAGTTACAAGGGGAAAATAGTAACTTTATAGTGGAGAAATGGCTGCCTTA
Source organism: Enhydra lutris kenyoni (assembly GCF_002288905.1). NCBI lineage: Eukaryota > Metazoa > Chordata > Mammalia > Carnivora > Mustelidae > Enhydra > Enhydra lutris. The sequence goes on along the minus strand of NW_019154103.1, from coordinate 5,267,413 downwards.
AAAAATGATCAAATAATAAATCAAAATCATGTCCTTCTTAATATGAAGCCTCAAGAAGATATATCACTTTTATGATACTTCTGCACAAACCCATTACCTGAGTCTAGTCATCAGGAAATATCAAAGTCCAACTGAGAGACTTCATAATAACTAGCCTGTACCGCATATCATGTGTTCGAGACATAAAAATAAAATTAACTTCTTTTTAAAAAAAGACTTTATTTATTTATTTGACTGATAGAGATCACAAGTAGGCAGAGAGGCAGGCAGAGAGAGAGAGGAGGAAGCAGGCTCCCCGCCGAGCAGAGAGCCCGATGCGGGGCTCGATTCCAGAACCCTGAGATCATGACCTGAGCCGAAGGCAGAGGCTTAACCCACTGAGCCACCCAGGTGCCCCTAAAATTAACTTTTAAATTAATGCATTTCCAGAGCACAATTAGCATAGGTTTTTGTTTGAAAATGCAGGATATGGGAAGTCTCAGTGTAAGTGTAGCTAGTTTTGGAGCAGGTGGTCAAAGGAGAAACTGTTTCTGCAGATCAACAGCCATGTTTGGGCAATTTGATTTCTATCAGGAAGGGTAGGGAGGAACAGTTATGGAGAGAAAGGACATGCAATGGCATAGTAGAAAATTCTCAAGCTTTTATTGTCTCTTATGGGATCTTTAAATGAAATTTTCAAGCCTTAATTAGAATCAAACAGCTCTTCAAAATTATTTTTTTAAAAGTAATGCTAACTTTACGTTTTTTTTCCTGCTAAATTCCACTGATTCCACTAGAGATTAAACTTGGATGTGTCATTAACTAATCCACTTTATGCAAAGAAAAGTAGTTATATGTACAAGGAAAATACTCCATATGTTAAAGGATAATTTTTTAAAAAAGATAAAATGACCCTTGTACAAATATAAAAACAAATACATGTTAAAGATTTTATTTAATTCAATTAATGAGGAAACTGATAAGGTGTTAAAACTAGTTCAAAGGACAACCCAAGAATCAGACCATGAATATTAAACCAAATGTGCAAGTGAAGGCAAAACTTGTTTCCTTGGCCATGGGATTGTCACTCCACTGGAGAGAATTCTGTTGCATATGTACAAACAAGGATTAGTTTCTACAGTTGACAAAACCAAATGACAACTGACAGAATAGGAGAAGATATTTGCAAATGACATATAAGATAAAGGGCTAGTATCCAAAATCTATAAAGAACTTCTCAAACTCAACACCCAAAGAACAAAGAATCCAATCAAGAAATGGCCAGAAGGCATGAACAGACATTTCTACAAAAAAGACATCCAAATGGCCAGCAGACACATGAAAAAGTGTTCAACATCACTCGTCTCAGGGAAATACAAATCAAAACCACAAGATACCACCTCACACCAGTCAGAATGGCTAAAATTAACAAATCAAGAAACAGCAGGATTTTGGTAAGGATGTGGAGAAAAGGGAACCCTCCTATACTATTGGTGGGAATGCAAGCTGGTGCAGCCACTCTGGAAAACAGTATGGAGGTTCCTCAAAAAGTTGAAAATAGAGCTACCCTATGATCCAGATAGTGCACTACTGGGTGCTTACCCCAAGGATACAAATGTAGTGATCCGAAGGGGCATGTGCACCCCAGTGTTTATAGCAGCAATGTCCACAATAGCCAAACTATGGAAAGAGCCCAGATGTCCATCAACAGATGAATGGATAAAGAAGATGGGGTACAGACACACACACACACACACGCACATGTACACGCACACATAGGAATATTATGCAGCCATCAAAAATATGAAATTTTGCCACTTGCAATAAGGTAGATGGAACTAGAAGGTATTATGCTAAGTGAAGTAAGACAATCAGAGAAAGACAATTATCATATGATCTCCCTGATATGAGGAATTTGAGAAACAAAACAGAAGATCAGAAGGGAAAAGAGGAAAAAATAAGACAAAACCAGAGAGGGAGACAGACCATAAGAGACTCAACCATAGGAAACAAGTTGAGGGTTGCTGGTGGGGGGAGCAGTATGGAGGGATGGGGTAACTGGTGGACATTAAGGAGGAAATGTGATGTAATAAGCACTGGGTATTATATATGAGACTGATGAATCACAGGCCTGTACCTCTGAAACCAATAATACATTATATGTTAATTAATTGAATTTAAAGAAAACATGTTAAAAAAAAAAAAGAATTAGTTTCCCTTGGTACCAGTTACCCACAACTTATAAAGCTGTGAAATAATTCCCATGGTATCAGACTCAGATAACCTGAAAGGATAGAGTGCCTGACCCACCAGTCCCCATAAGTGTAAACAGTTACAGTCTATCTCCAGACACAGAAGAGGCAGACAGTTTTGGATGGTGGTGGGAATGTACTGGTCATAAGGCTAACTTGCCACTTCAATGAGCATGTGGTTAAGAGACTTTTTTCCTTCCATCCTCAGATGATTTCAGGCAAATTACATACTATACTTCTCTGGCTCACTACTTGAATGTCGAGGAGTCAGCCATGAAGAGACTCATACCTGAACATTCTAATGAGCCACTCAATGGTCACACAACAGCACCCCCCCCCCCCGCCGCCATCCTCAGGGCAGCCTAAGTAAAACTGCACCTTCAAAAGGGCACTGCGCCATCGGAGTGTGTATTGGGCCCTCTTTTGGGTAGTGAGGAGGAAGTGGCTTCACGGTCGTATGCTATTCATAAATGCATCTCAAACATCACCTAGCGTTCTGCCTCCCCATCGACCTCCCACTTGCACAAGTCTATGAGTTCTTTTGCCAGAAATGATTCCTCCACGACCTTTAAAATATCACGGCTCAGGGGGCGCCTGGGTTGCTCAGTGGGTTAAGCCTCTGCCTTCAGCTCGGGTCATAGTCTCAGGGTCCTGGGATCGAGCCCCGCATCCGGCTCTCTGTTCAGCAGGGAGCCTGCTTCCTCCCCCTCTCTCTGCCTCTCTGCCTACTTGTGATCTCTGTCTGTCAAATAAATAAATAAATAAATAAAATCTTTAGGAAAAAAAATATCACGGCACAGGATGTGAGTTGGAGTTAGGCGGGGGGGGGGGGGGAGGAGGGTACATTATTTATAGTTCCTAGCTGCCGAGTTTGTTGGCGGAATTTAAAGAAAATGCTTTGTAAATGGCGAAGAGTTACTAAAAAGGCTACATCTGCTCCTCTGAGGATGCTACATTGCAAAGTTCGTCTCCGGAAAGAGAAGAAGTCTTGGCTCTCATAAGCATCAGCAGAGCTTCCACGGAGCCCAGGAGCGGGAGCCCCCGGGCGCTTCTCCACTGGCTCCTCCCCCGCCACACGCGCCCAGGCCCGGTCATTGGCGGCGGGTGCCCCGGGGCCAGGCCTCTACAGCCCGCCGCCCGCCAGGGGTGAGATCCCGTGCGGGGGCGGGGCAGGTCCGGCCGCCCAGTTCCTGATTCTGCAAGCGGTGCTGGGGGCTGCCGGAGCCACAGGCGCGGCGACCGCGCGGGGCGAAGAATGGGCCGGCGCGGCGCGGCGAGCCTGCCCCGAAGCCCCAGCCCGCGGCGGCCGCTCCTCCCCGGCGTCCTCCCGTTGTTGCTGCGGCTGCTACTGCTGGCTGCCCCGCCGGGCGCAGGCGCCGGGGCCGGCCGGCCGCCGCACCTCGTCTTCGTGCTGGCGGACGACCTGGGCTGGAACGACGTGGGCTTCCACGGCTCCAACATCCGCACGCCGCACCTGGACGCGCTGGCGGCCGGCGGGGTGCTCCTGGACAACTACTACACGCAGCCGCTGTGCACGCCTTCGCGGAGCCAGCTGCTCACGGGTCGCTACCAGGTACGCAGCGCCCCCGGCGGCCCGCCAGCCCGCCGCCGGCGCCGCGCTCCGCCCCTACCGCGGCCGCAGCTCGACCGGGCGGCCCGCGAGCCTCTGGGAGGTGGAGCCGGGAGGCCCGGGCGGGCGCCGGCTAGCGGGGTCAGCTCCCCGAGCTGGGTCAGCCCAGGCGGCTGCTCCCCTTCCCTGGCCGCGCGGTCCCCGCTCCCCCCGGGCCCGCAGGCCGCCGCGGCCTCTGCGCATGTCCGCCCCGAGGCGACCGCAGTCCCCCGAGCCCCACCTTCTCCGGCGCTTTTTCTGTCTTTCGTTTTCTAAAGGTCGGGGTGAAAGGGTTTCGAGGGGAGTGCTAGTTGCTGGGCCTACGAGCCGTAGACCGAAGGGTCTGAGCGGCCTCTGCGGAGAGGTCTGGACGACGCACGGAGGACAGGGAGGGGGCTCGGAACCCGGAGTGGAGCGGAGGGAGGGGGGAATCGAATAAAGGGAGAAGAGTGGGGCGCCTGGGTGGCTCAGTGGATTAAGCCTCTGCCTTTAGCCCAGGTCATGATCTGTGGGTCCTGGGATCGAGCCCCACATCGGGCTCCCTGCTCAGCGGGGAGCCTGTTTCCTCCTCTCTCTCTGCCTGCCTCTCTGCCTACTTGTGATCTCTGACAAATAAATAAATAAAATCTTAAAAAAAGGAGGGGGGGGAAGAATGCCCACCGAGGGTGCAACTCTGCTCTCCTGCGAACCCAGGGGTCCTAGGTTAGGGCTGTCCGACCAAAGATTCATTTTTCAAGTCCTCGGCACAGTGCATCTACCGAGGCTGATTTTTCTTGGGCTGCTGAGATTTTTATTTAACCTTGCGTTGGATGCTTCTGAGCACCTTTCTTACCTACTTACGGTTCAAGTATAATTGGTGTAGAATATCCTGTCGGCTTCAGGTGTGCATCATAGTGATTTTCTATTTTTATACTTTATGAAGTGATTCCCCACAATAAGTCTTGCTGTCATTATCACCATACAAAATTAGGACAATATTATTGGCTATATTCCCAGTGCTGTATATCTCCATGACTTATTTTTTTTATTTAGAAGTTTGTACCTCTGAATCATCTTCACCCTTTCACCTGCCCCCCAACCCCTCTCTCTTCTGGAAGCCAACTGTTGCCTGTGTCTATAAATCTTGTTTTGTTTGTTCATTGTTTTGGTTTTTAGATTCCACACATAAGTGAAATCATATGGTATTTGTCTTTCTCGGACTTCACTTTGCATTCTCCCTCTCCCACTCCCCCTGCTTGTATTCCGTGTTTTGCTATCTCTCTGTGTCAAATGAAAAAAAATCGTAAAAAAAAAAAAAGCTCTGCAGAGAACATAGGGATGTATAGATCTCCTCAGATTGGTTTGCCCCTTTCTTTTGATAACTATCCAGAAGTGGTACTGCTGGGTCATGCGATAGCTCTATTTTTAATTTTTTGAGGAATGTCTGTACTGTTTTCCCTAGTGGCTGTACAACTTACATTTCTATCAACAGGGCAGGAGGGCTCCCTTTTCTCCACATCCTCACCAACACTTGTTATTTCTTGTTCTTTTGAGACTAGCCAATCTGATAGATGAGAAGTGAAAGCTCACGTTATCTCTAAAAGCTTTTCTTTAAAAAGATCTCTTTAGGGGTGCCTGGGTGGCTCAGTGGGTTAAAGCCTCTGCCTTCGCCTCAGGTCGTGATCCCAGGGTCCTGGGATCGAGCCCCATATTGGGCTCTCTGCTCAATGGGGAGCCTGCTTCCTCCTTTCTCTCTCTCTCTGCCTGTTTCTCTGCCTATTTGTGATCTCTGTCTGTCAAATAAATAAATAAATAAATCTTTAAAAAAATAAAAATAAAAATAAAAACGTCTCTTTAGTTAACAGAGATACGTGTACTTACAGAGAGCGTGCACATATGTTAGATGAATAAGAATATTGAGAACATTTGCACGGTGCTTTACTGTTTTTAAAGTGAATTCTTGAAATAGCCCATGAGGTAGCTGTAACTTTTAATCCCCTTTTATAGATGAGGAAGTGAACTTGTAGAAGTTTGATTACAAGAATCACGTAGCTAGAAAGTGGTAAAACTGGGTCTTGTTCCCCTCCTGTATCCAGTAGTCATCTCAGGCCCATAAAATTGTGTACTTTTTGCTTAATCTGAGTAAGATTGTTGATTTTAAGATCCTGATGTGATTATGGCTATTATATTAAATACAATAAAAGGAGACTGTTTTAGAACACAAGCATTGTTTTAGAACACACGTATTGTTTATTCAACAAATATTCAACAAATATATTTTGAGCCCTTACTCTGCAAGTCACGGGATATGCTTGAACTTTGCTCTCCTCAATCTGTGTTCATGTAGCCCCTTGATCAACCATAGCCTCATTGTCCAGAAATCAAGAGAAGGGAGGGTTTATTTGTGATAAAGATTTCCACACTGATCTGAAGACTTGTAGAAACAGAAAAGATAGAGTTTTACTACAGCACTGAGAAGTAGCTCTTGCCCAGGTTTCCATGGAGGTAAAGGATGGCTCCCTTCACCAGCAGACCTAAGTACTTGCCCCAGGTCTAGCTTTGGCTGCAAGGTATAATCAGAAATCCCTGCTCAAAGGCCGATCTCACCCTGGACACTTAGTAGGAGTAAAGGAGCGTTTGAGTAAAGAAGAAAGGAGAGAATGGCAGGATGTTCCCCAAATAGTTCTGCATTTGCCCTGAAATAAGAGAACTGAACTCAAATTGCAGAAGAATGGGAGAGCCATTCATTTCTCTAACTTCCTCCCTTCTTACAGACTTGAACAGGAAGTACCATACTTTATAAAACTTGTTCTTATAATTGGCTGCTTTTGTCCCCTAACATCCTTCTCCACGAGTCACCACCATTCCATCTTGGAGAAAAAAATGAGCTTAGAGTATCCTGTAGTTGAGGAGCCAAGGAAGAATAGAAGCTAAGTATTCTGAAACAGTTCAGAGACCGCTCAGTGTAGCAAGCTAGTCTCCCTGAACATTTTACTTGACTTTTCTCCCCTGTTTTATTCTAAGTTCAGAAGACCCAATTACAAATTACCTCAGGCTAGCAAGCATTCTTTTTTAAAGGACCCAGCATTTCAGGGAGAACTAAGGAGCTTCATTGTCCTCAGACACTATATAGACTGATACCATTCTGAGCATTTTTTTAGTTTACTGACTTCTCTCAGCAACCCGATGAGATAGGTACTACTTTTATCCCTATTTGATAACAAGGAAACCAAGGCTGGAAGAGGGCAAGAAGCTTGCCCAAGGTCCCAGGGCTAGTAAGTGGTAGACCAGGACATGGCCAGGCCGTGTGGCTCTGTAACCACAACTGTGGTTACACCACACTGTGTTGCCCACTCAGAATTATTAAAAATATCACAAGAGCTGCTTCAGATTTACTAAATAATCCATTATTTGGGGGTGTTTAGGTAATTTCTAAACATCTCAACAACAAAAAATTAACCCATCATGTTTCAAGTTAGGAGTTTCCTATGTTAAATGGAAAATGAAAATAGGGGGAGAGGTTTTATTTCTGAACGAGTCACGGGTTGTGCAAAAATTTAGACACTAAAATGAGGAAATTTGTTGACTATTTCAAAATTAGGTACTTCAAAGAACTATGTAATAGTTCTATCTGTGAACTTAACCATCTTTTAATAGAATATTTAAAGAACAATCCTTTCCATAGTCATGTAACTTTATTTTTTATTTTTATTTTTTTAAAATATTTTATTTATTTATTTGACAGCGAGAAATACAAGAAGACAGGGAACACAGGCGGGAGAGTGGGAGAGGGAGATGCAGGCTCCCCACCAAGCAGGGAACCTGATGTGGGGCTCAGTCCCAGGACCCCAGAGTCATGACCTGAGCAGAAGGCAGACACTTAACAACTGAGCCACTCAGGCACCCCTTCTTGTAACTTTAGAAAAGTGTAAAGTGGTAACTAAGCCTAGCCTGATTGAACTGAGTTTTCCCAAATTCTGAGTTTTAGCCTTTTGGCTTATTAAAGTATTTAATGAAGAGGACTGGGTGGGAATAATGAGATGTGGATTCCAGTCTTCACCATGTCAGTTTTCACGCTCTGACCAGGTGGACATCATTTTCCACATCTGTAAAATACGGGAGCTGGGCTGAACTCTCAGGCTCCTTCTAGCTCAACAGTTCTTCGAGGCTAAGTCCTTGTGTCCCTTAGAGCAGGTTTCTAATTTGGCAGATGAACCTCATCATAGCTACTGACCCCATCTACTGGCGGGAAGAGAGATTACTCCTGCTCAGAGCTACGCGCCTCGCAAGGTTGTGCTGCTTGTTCTGCTGGAACTTGCTTCTACAGAAACTTGAACCCAGCCTTTTATACTGAGACATATAATTGTTCAGAATCCTCATGTATGAACCTTTTTAAACCTGCATGCTTTGGTGAAAAATGCATAGAGTTTGATGGAATGAGGAAGAGGGAGACTGATCAGAAGAGGAAGTAAATGGTTATTGGTAAATTCAGGACTAGAATTCAGGTCTCTCTACACTGTTCTTCCCACAACCTAATGACTCCTTCATTACTTATTTTAAAAATACTTTAGATGTATATTTTGTTCATCTTTTTGAATAGAGAGTACAGTGGTTTGAAAACTCAAAGATTACTGGAAATCGTCACCTATGCACATGCACGTGCACACACACACACACATACTGATTTGTTCCTTAGGCATCCCGTTCCCCATCTTTGGAGGCAAACAGTGTTATCTGAATTGTATGTGTATATCTTTCAAAAGGTATTTTATGTATATACAAGCAAATACATATGTGAACATTCCCTTTTTATGTGGATGGTAGCACACTCTTCACATGTTTGTTTTATTTTACATTTGAAATAATTCCACATTGTTATAAAAGAGCAGTCTCAATTTTTACGACTGTATAGTGTTTTGTTACATGGATCTGCATACTATTTTGTTAAATGGATATATTATAATTTGCTTAACCGGTCATATCATGATGGAGGTGTAGATTGTTTCCAGTCTTTTGATATGTCCAAGCTGAAGTCAGTGCCTTCGCTATATATCTTTTTACACATGGTTAAATATATCGGTAGGATAAATTCTTAGAAAGTTTAGAAAAGGACTTTTTCTGGGTTTAAGGGTAGATGCATTTGTAATTTTGAGAAATCCTATAAAATTGTACTTCAATAGGTTTTATGAATCTGCATTCCCACCTGCAACATAAGATATTGCTCATTTCCCGTTACTCTATTTTTAAAAAAGATTATATTTTTAAGTAATCTCTATACCCAGCATGGGGTTCAAACTCACAACCCTAAGGTCAAGAGTCCTATGCTCCCCTGACTGAGCCAGCCAGGCACCCCTCTTATACTCGACTTTTTTTTTTTAAGTTGTATCTCACATATCATCAAATGCACCATTTTAAGTGTCTAATCTATCAGTTTTTCACATATCTGCAAGGTTGTACAGTCATCATCATTATCTAATTCTAAAACTTGCCATTACCCCAAAAAGAAACCCCGTAACTGTTAGCAGTCAACCCCCCATTCCCCGCTTCCCCCAGCCTCCGGCAACCACTAATCCACTTTCTGCCTTTATAGTCTGCCTATTTTGGACCTCATATAAATGGAATCATAAGGTAGATATCTTTTCATCCATATTAAGGCATGTACCATTCCTTTTTATGGCCACATAATATTCTATTGTATGGATATGCCAACATTTTATTTACCCATCTATACGTTGATGGACATTGTCTTTTGGCTATTGTGAATAATGCTGCTACGAATGTCCATGCACAAGTTTTTGTGTGAACATATTTTTTTTTGTCACCTCTCATGGAATATACCTAGGAGTGGAGTGCTAGATCATATGGCAGCTCTCTGTTTAATGTTTTGAGGAGCTGCCAAACTGTTTCCAAAGGAGGTACACCATTCCCACCACAATAATGTATGTGTGTTCCGGGTTTTCCATATCTTCGCCAGCCCTCGTTCCTATCTTTTTGATCATAGCTTTCTAGTTATGGTAGTGGCTATGGAATGGTATCTCACTGTGCCTTTGATTTGGATTTCCCTAATGGCCTTGAGCATCTTTTCATGTCTTATTTGTCATTTGTATATTTCTTTGGAGAAAATCTCAACTCCAATCCTTTGTCATTTTTAATTTGGGTTGTCTTTTTATTGTTAAGTTGTAGGAGTTCTTTGTGTATTCTGGATGTTAAACCCTTTTCATATACATGATTTGCAAATATTTTCTCTGTGGGTTTTCTTTTACTTTCTTGATCGTGTCCTTTTATGTATAACAGTTTTAAATTTTGATGTAGTTCAACTTAATTTCTTTGGCTGTTTGTGGTCTTGGTGGCATATCTAAGAAACCACTAAAGTGATGAAGATTTACCGCTTTGTTTTCTTCTAAAAGTTTTATAGTTTCAGCTCTTACATTTAGGTCTCTGAAGCGTTTTATTTAATTTTTGTACTTTTTTGAGGTATGTGGATGCATGTGGATGCCCAGTTGTCCCAGCACCATATGTTAAAAAGATAATTGTTTCCCTACTGAATGCTTTTCCCACTCTTGTCACAAATCAGTTGACCATAGGTCTATGGGTTTATTTCTGGACTTAACAGTTTTATTATCTCAATCTATATGTTCATTCTTATGGCACCACGACACCATCCTGATTACTCTAGCTTTGTAGTAGGTCTCAGAATCAGAAAATCTGAGTCCTCCAATTTTGTTCTTTTTTTTTTTTTTTTAAGATTTTATTTATTTGACAGACAGAGATCACAGGTAGGCAGAGAGGCAGGCAGAGAGAGGGGGAAGCAGGCTCCCCGCTGAGCAGAGAGCCTGACGCGGGGCTCCATCCAAGGACCCTGAGATCATGACCTGAGCCGAAAGCAGAGGCTTTAACCCACTGAGCCACCCAGGCGCCCCTCCAATTTTGTTCTTTTTCAAGATTCATTTGGCTATTCTTGGCCCCTCCCATTTCTATATGAATTTTTGGATCACCTGTCCATTTCTATAAAAAAATGCAATGAAATTTTGATAGGGACTGCATTGATCTGTAAATCCATTTGGGGAATATTACCACCTTAACAATGTAAGTCTTCTAATTTATGAACAAGGGATATGTTTCCACTTATTTAGGTCTTCTTTACTTTCTTTCCAATAATGTTTTGTTGTTTTCAGCATGCAAGTCTTACAATTCTTTGGTTATGTTTAGTTCTAAGTTTTTACTCTTTTGGATATTGTCATATACAGAATTGTTTTCTGAATTTCATTTTCAGTTGTTCATTGTTAGTGTATGGAAATGTACCTGACATTTGATCTGTATCCTGCAACCTTGCTGAACTTACTAGTTCTGAAAGTGTGTGTGTGTGTGTGTCTGTCTGTGTGTGTGTGTGTGTGATAGCTTTAGGATTTACTATATATAAGACCCTGTCATCTGCAAATAGAAATAGTTTTGCTTTTTCCTTTCCAATCTGGATGCTTTCCATTCTGGATGCTTACCTAATTGCCCTAACTAGAACCTGCAGTACACTCTTGATTAGAAGTGGCAGGAGTGGACATCCCTTTCTTATTCTGATCTTGGAGGAAAGCTTTCAGTCTGTCACCACTAAGTATAATGCTTTCATTCATTCTTTCATTCAACAAATATTTATTGAGCAGCTCTTTTTTCCGGGCATTGTGCTATACTCTGGGGATCTCCTGTTGCTTGCAGTCTGTTGGAGGTGAGATGAGGGGAAGGAGAGACCTGGAGGGGGGGGGGGGGGGGGGGGGGGGGGGGGGGGGGGGGGGGGGGGGGGAAGGAAATAAACACATAAACAAATGAGTTAGCTAAGTGGATTTAAAGGGCCTGGTGATAAATGTAAAGAAGAAAATAAAGTAGGTAAAGTGCTAAGTGGCTCAGGGAATTATCTCTAAGAAGATAGGGGCAGAGGCCTGAATGATGAGTCAGCCATTCAGAGATCCTGGGAAAGAGAATTTAGACCAGTGGGAGGGACAGCCCAGTGCAGACCCAGTGGCAGCAGTGAGCTCTGAGAACAGGGATAAGGTCTCTGGCTGGAACTGAGCGGAGGAGGGTATGAAAAGCACATTGGGAGCTCGGAGGTGAAGGCAGGGTCTCCCTGTCCTCATACTGCCTGCTCATGATAAGATATTAAACTTCAGCTTACTTGTTCGGGTTTTCATAGTAATGTTACATTGAAGGCTACTCTAAGAACGTTTCTCATCTAACAGTGTTCTGAGTAAATACATGTTAAGGAACCACAATGACTGCCATGTGGCATTCCTTGGATACATGTTATTCTGGTTAGAATTCAATTTTTTAATCCCCCTCCACCTTTTTTTTTTTTTTTAAGCTTATTTTTAAAATTGTCTTTAGGAAATACTTTCAAAGTTTCACGTTTAAGAGATTTTAAACAGAGGTATGTATTTAAAAAAAAAAAAAAGATCTTTTCATCTTGGCCCTCAGTCCTCCTTCCTGTACAGAGCCCCTGTTTATTACTCTCTTGGTATCCTTTGGAGACATGTTGTGCCTCTAATGAAATAGGTTTTACATTCACTTTCCCCTTATTTGAAATTTCAGGATTGAAGTATTAATTTAAAAGTCCTTCACAGGGTGGGAGGAGAGGACAGATGTTGTTTAAGGGTACAGATGTGCAACAAGCAGTAAATAAAACCTAGAGATCTAATGTACAGTATAGTCAACAACCACAGGCAAGAATACTGTACTATAATCATCACATTTGCTAAGAAACTAGAACTAAATGATTCCAACCACTAAAAAGAAAGGATAATTATGTAACATGATAGATGAGCTAAGTATTGCTACAGGGGCAATGATGTCAGAATGTGTAAATGTGGTACACCTTAAATTTACACCATGTTATATGTCAGATATATTCCAATAAAAGTATGTAATAAAGATGTTAGTCAAAGTGGTCAAATAAATAAAAATCCGTCAGCTTTTAGTAGAATTTGTATAGTGCTTTTAGTTCAAAAGAAGACTTGAAAATACTAAATTTTTATATTCTTACAAATTGACTTTAATCAATCCTAATATTCATTATAGCTCTGTATTCTTAGTACATATTGTAAGTGTGGTTGTTTGTTCTCACATCTGACCTGTCCAGGAGATGGCCTTGCTTGTCCCTGGCCTGGAGAAGCAGTCAGTGCTGAACAACTAAATGAATGAATGTGCTAAATACTTTAACAGCTGAGAATTTCCTGAGAGAGTTCAAGCTCACTGTCTTCACCACGTATGGTTGATAATGCCATTTCTAGGGCCCCTGCGTTCCTTTTAAGAAACAAAAAAGATTAAAGGGCAAAATAGCAGTAGGTCTTAGTGGGAATGTTTCCTTCTAGGAAAAAAGTAAGGAAAGTAACTTTGATCCTCAACTGGGAACATTCTCACCTTGGGAACGGAGGAGGCCGCTCCCCCAGACTCTGTAACCTTCGCAGGGAATAGAAGCAATAAAAGATGACTCCAAGGTTTCATTCTTAAGGGACCCAAGTCACATTTTTCTTAATCACATTGATAAATGGACAGGACATTTCAGAGCTTTTCACTCACCCCTAACATAGAACCTTGGACAGGAAATATAGGAAGGGGACTGTCAGCAGCATTGCCAGTAATTGTTGACTTCAGCTTCAAGTTTGCTTTAAGAATGTGAGCAGCTGAGACCCATGGCTCCAGGCAGAATAGGGCATTGCCTACTGGCACAGAAAGAGGAATGGGTTCTGCCTAAGGATGCTCTCACCTCCCTGTTTCTTTTCTTTAGTGCCCTCAGTGCCCTGCCTGCCCATCCTTTATCAACCCTCTACCTGTTTGCCTCTCCTGGGGACCGTGGACTCCTGTCCCTGGTCGTCTCTCCCTGGGCTCTACGACTAGAAGTGGGGCAAAGAGGAATGAAGAGGTAGAAGTGGGCAGGGTGACGGGGGAAAGAAGTAGGTCACAGATTGGGAGTGTTCGTGGGACCGTCTGGCAGTGGCATCCAAGGAGTCAGAAATAAGAGCCTACAGTCGGGCGACCATGGGCACCTCTGAAGAGAAGCACTTGTTAGCTTCTGTTCCTGTGCTTTGGTAGGGGAGGGACAGAGGATGCATTAGCTCCACAGTGACAACTAAGACAGCACCAGGGCTTTAATGCAGGGAGCCCCGAAGATGACTTGTTTTGATCGGTCTTTTGTTTTGCTGAAGCCAGATATCTTTCGTAAGCTTGGCCAGAGCCAAGAAGCATTTTCCCAGAAGGCAAGGGGCATCTGGAAGCCATATTTGGCAAACGTTGAAAGTATTTTAAAGAAACAATTCCATGTTTTACATATCTTACTTCCCGCATAATTGGAAATGTGGAAATAAAGAAATAAGTTTGGGGCTGAGTGCAGTAGGACCCACTGACTTATGGGGTTTTTTTGCGAATTGATTTTTGGGGTTTGTTATTTCAAGAATCACCCTGAACATAAGCTGTCACTGTCTGGTAACTCTCTTTGTTTGTGTTTCTTTAGTCCTATCACTTTACTAAAAATTTCTTTTCCTCCCTGTTTTCCTAGCTTTGCTTTTGGGGCTTTGGGTTGGATTTATAATTTAAACAGAGGAAGGCACCGATTCAGTTCTTGCCTTGTTTATTCTTTCTACAAACAGCATCCCTTTGTGGGTTTAACCAGAGATCTACACTCTTTGCTAATCAACACCAAAATAAATAGACCCTTAAAACTGTCGGTGACACCAGCCAGCTCTGCAGCCGGGGTTCTGGAGGACCAGGCCAGATGGCAGAGTCAGGCCCCCGACACACATAATGTGTGTTCTGTAGCTCTTGGCTTCGACAGCGTGGGCAGCTGACTGCTTTTCAGAAGGCTTAAGTTTGGGGAGGGCGCAGACTCTCCACTAGCCATTTGTTCTGTGGGGCAGCTGCAGGCCCAGACCCTAAGGTGGCGTGAATGGTACTTGACCGTGGTTAAAACCTGCAGTGTACCGACTCAGAAGCGGGCTAGAGATTCTGAGCTCCTGGCCGGCTGCCAGCGTGATCTGCCATTGTGTTCCTGGTGTATACATCAGCCCCCTCGTGTATACAGCGGATGGTGGGCCTGCCTGTTTTTCTGAATTTTAAAGGACCGTAGCAGGAGGGGTGCAAAAACGTGGGTGCTGTGAGGGTGTGAGTGCATCGTGCACAGGTCCAACTGATAGGATAGGATCTTCCTTCCTTTCACCTGGATGTTAATTATCTCAGCATTATTAAGTTAGGAGAGAAATGGCATTCATTGCCCTATGTGTGGCCGTGGTTCGTGGAGCCCCTGGGAGAGTTTATTATCAGTGTGGCGGAAATAGTGCCCTCTGAACTTCCAAATCCCGCAGATAACCAATCAACAGACCGCCTGGACCGCTTAAGGGGGGGATAGGAAGAGGTTCTGAGGGTGGGAGCTCCCCTCCTTCCTTCTCCCTCCAGGAGATAGAGCTTTTTCTTTTTTCAGTTCATGAGATGACAGTGATAGGATTTTCCATGTTTACACAGGCTGGAATAACTCACAGGATCAGATAAATTTTATATGCTAAAAACCACACACACAAGGGTGCTCGTCAGTTATCTCATGGAAAGAACCTAGAGACAAGCCAGGTCCTTCACGGACTCTGTGGACCTTTTGCGTTTGTGCAGGAAAGCCTGGACGGTTCAGTAAAATCTTAGAGGGGAAGCTGTTTTTGGAAAGAGGCTTTGGTTTAATGAAGAAGAGATGGCCACACGTGATCAGTATAGAGCAGCTCCTCTGGACTGTCCTGTATTAGCTGTTTAATCCTCTTCATTCATACCTGCTCTCTGAATGTTGAAGAGGGGGGTTCAAATGGAATTGTCATAGAGGCTGCTGTGTTTGCAAAAGGACACTTGTTTTTTCGTTGGTTCCTCTTGGTGCCCTGTCATCATCCTGCCCCACGAAGTGTGGTGTGGATCTATAATTCTGTGCTAAACTAAAGTGCTCTGTTGGAACCAGCTCAGCATTTGCCTGTTTACTGCTTCTCTACACATTACAGCTTCCTTACTTCAAATAGTGTTTGAACAGACTAAAAACATGTCTTTGGCTGCCATCCAGAGTTTGGCTTCCGCTTCCCCAGTAATGCCATAAAAACGCTCTGTCACATAAATTCTTGGGAATTGGAAAGAACAAATTCTCTGCTCCATATGATTGTAGATAATAGAAACAGGCTTCAGCTGACCACCTGGCTTGGTGCCCATGGACTAGGAAAACTCAATCACACAGCATCCCTTGGCAGGGCTTTATAGCTATCAGAGTTAATTCTGTGCGTGTGATGGATGAGATTTCTGTTTAAAGAAATCTGGGCACAGCATTTATCTCCACTGGGTCTTGGGTTCCCTACAATATTATCTTTCCTTATCCTGCACTGTTGCCAATTAGTATATGTTATAAAGCTTTTGAATCTAGGATTGATTTTCTATTGAGGAAATTTTATGTTGTTAACCATGAACAGAATCCTTCTGTGATCTGGTGTGTGTGTGTGTGTGTGTGTGTGTGTGTGTGTGTGTGTGCATGTATTTTGAGAGCAATGTTTCCTGCCCCAGCCTGGATATTGTAGCATCCTTATTATTCAGGATCCGAGCTGGAAAGAGATAGCACATTCAAATTAGGATCATTTAGGGAGATTTATTTATAAAGGGACTATTCAAAAAAGTGTGAGTTGGGGGAAAGGGAACACAAGTAATGGTGTGTAACCCAGAGGAGCTGTTGCTAGCCCTGGACCAGAAAGGAGGGAAGGAAAGAAGCCAGAGAGTGTCACATAGAGAGTCACATAGAGTGTCACATAGAGAGTCACATAAAGAGTGTCACATAGAGACGGCTGCCTTCAGGATGGCCTGCTCAGAGAGACAGGGTCTGGAAGTTTGGACTCATCTCTTCCCTCCCTCTAATTTCCTGTCAGGGGTCCACCTTGGCTGAACCCAGTCAGAAGCCAGAAGGTACAGAGTCCTCTGATTTGGTTCCCATAGGTCAGCCTCCTAGGGCAGAGAGCAGGACAGAAGGCAGAAAGTGGATTTGGAAGGCAATTGGAAGGCATCTGGCACTTATCCCAGGGGAGGTGTCCAATGATTTCTAGGAAAGGCATAGAAACCTTTTTTTTTTTTTTAAAGACTTTTATTTATTTGAGAAAGAGAGAGTATGAGCAGGGAGGGGTACTAGGGAGCAGAGGGAGAAGGAGAAGCAGACTCTCCACTGAGCAGGGAGCCCGATCCCAGGACCCTGAGATCATGACCAGAACCCAAGTCAAACACTTCACCCACTGAGCCACCCAGGTACCAGAAAGGTGAAAAATCTTAATAGAAATCTTAAACTCACTTTTATTTTTAAAAAACTTTATTGATGTATGATTGACATGCAATAACCTGCACATATTTAAAGTATACAGTTTGATAAGTTTTGATAGGTATATACCTGTGAAACCATCACCACAAACAAGATAGAGAATTATCCATCACCTTCAAAATAAACCCATTTTTATCACATATCTCCCTGAAATGAGGAATTTGAGAGGCAGGGTGGGGGGTTTGGGGTTAGGGAAGGAAAAAATGAAACAAGATGGGATCGGGAGGGAGACAAACCGCAAGAGACTCTTAATCTCACAAAACAAACAGGGTTGCCAGGAGTAGGGGGTTAGGGAGAGGGTGGTTGGTTATGGCCATTGGGGAGGGTATGTGCTATGGTGAGTGCTATGAAGTATGTAAACCTGGCGATTCACAGACCTGTACCCCTGGGGCTAATAATATATTATATGTTAGTAAAAATGATTAATAAAAAAATAAATAAACCCATTTTAATTTCACATTTAAGGTATTGTATGTGGTTCTTTTGAAAGGATATGGAAAGCTAGAAGGAAATGAAGCAGTGGCAAGTACTACTCCAAAGTGGTGGTTCTGGAAAGTTCCACAAAAAATGAAATTCAAGGGCGCCTGGGTGGCTCAGTGGGTTAAGCCGCTGCCTTCGGCTCAGGTCATGGTCTCAGGGTCCTGGGATCGAGTCCCGCATCTGGCTCTCTGCTCAGCAGGGAGCCTGCTTCCCTCTCTCTCTCTGCCTGCTTCTCTGTCTACTTGTGATCTCTCTCTGTCAAATAAATAAATAAAATCTTTAAAAAAAAAATGAAATTCAAGGCAATGTGAAAGCTTAGGAGAAAACGATTCAATAGTAGCTTATAATAAATCAGGGAAAAAAGTAAGTGTGAATTTTTTTTTTTTTGGCTTCTCCTTTATATCTATCTATTGCCATCTATTTCAAATGCAGTAAAAATCTGTGGATCTGGTGTGTGTAAGTCAGTATGTGAACTGAGACACCCAGAGATGTGTCAGTAGTCCATCATACCTGAGGAACCATAGACGAGTAGGTGAATATACATTTTATCTGGTGTTCATACGCGGCACCACAGGCTCCTGGGGCAGCTCTGGGCTTAGGGGCATGTTCTCTCCAGTGCCACGCCGGCTCTCTAGAAAGCAAAATGCAGCGTAGTGGGGAAGGCTCACTATGTTCTTAGTAACAAAGCTTACGGTTATTACTGTGACACCTGTTGAATGTTGACTGTGTCCTCGGTGATAGAGCTGAGATAGGATTTAACTCCCCGAGCTTTACGCATTCTGTCTTAAATGATAAAAGCCAGCAAAGCATTTGCAAACACACTTTTACCATCTATTAATAATTGCATGCAACCCACCTGACAGCTGACAGAGACCAGGGACTTAGGGCTTGGGTTGAGAACTGGCGCTCTCAACCTTCTGTGTCCCCAGAGCCCCGTTTATTCCAGGGAGATCTGGAGTACCTAGCCCTTTCTAGAAAAGGCTAGTGTCCAGTGCAGAGTTGAAGGGGAGACCCTAGTCCCACATCAGTCAAAGGAAAGCACCTCCCTGGCTAAGCTGGGACAGGGAGGAGAAGTGTGAAGTTTGTGGGGAGGGAGTGGTGCTCGGCCCAGGACGGAGGCCCCTGGGGCCTCTGCTCTGATAGGGCCCCAGCAGGGCTGGCCTGCTGCCCACCAGCAAAGCACCTGTGACGGGACCACGCCGGCTTCCCTGTGGACCTTCAGACTCATCTGGCAAGTTCAGGGCTCAGGGCCTCTGCACTTTTTATTTCTGATGCCTAGAATATTCTTGCCTTGTATTTTGGCAAGGCTGTCTAACTCTCTCACTCAATTCATATTACTGTTCAAATAGCAATTCCACAAATTTCTTTTGCCACCCTCTCAAAAAAATCACCTCTGTCACCATTTCCCTGTCCTACTTTATTTCCCTCACTGGCAGGGACCACTGCTGGATATTATAACACCAATTCTCAAACTTTTTGGTCTTAGGACCTCTGTGTGTGCTTAAAAATTATTAAAGACCCCAAAGAGGTTATGTTTCTGTGGGTTACACCTTCAAATTTCACCGTATCAGAAATTAAAATAGAAATTTAAAAGTACTTTTGTTCATTGAAAAACAGCAGTAATAGACCCATTACCTGTTAACATCAATAGCTTATGAAAAATGACTGTATTATCCAACATAAGAGAATTACATGAGAAGAGTAATACTGTTTTGTATTTTTGTTTGTATCTTCTATTAGAAGAAGATAGCTAGGTTGTTATAATCTGTTGTAATATATTGTTTTGGTTAAAGTTTATGAAGAACATCTAGCCTCACACAGGTGGTTGGAAAAGGAAGGGTTACTTTAATAGCTTCTCATGTAATTGTGGATATTCTATTTGAATATCACACCAAGACTCAACCAGGGGTCATTTCTTTTTTTTTTTTTTTTAAAGATTTTATTTATTCATTTGGCAGATAGAGATCATAAGTAGGCAGAGAAGCAGGCAGAGAGAGAGGAGGAAGCAGGCTCCCTGCTGAGCAGAGAGTCCGACATGGGGCTTAATCCCAAGAACCTGGGATCATGACCTGAGCCGAACACAGAGGCCTTAACCCACTGAGCAACCCAGGTGCCCCCAGGGGTCATTTCTTAAAGCCTGACTGTTGTGTGGTCCTTGCACCCTGGGCATACTTGTGTGAACCACTCCTAATATGTGGGTCAGATGGCTGATTTTTTTTTTCCTTAAGAAAAAGTCGGTCACTGACTTTTGAAATTTTGGTTTCCATAAAGCGGAATAAGGAAAGCAAATAATTACTTTCATTGTGCTTCTGAATAACCCTTAAAAAAAAAAATCACCAAATCTGGAAAGATTACAGAAGCTCCTTCCACACCTAACACGAATTTCTTATGTGCACAGAAATTGGAACACTTTTTCCTTGATAGATCCACACTTTGTGTTACAGTGACTTCTTTTGAGGTAGGAGGTGAAATCCTAAATTGATGGTTTCTAACATAATTCCTTGATAAATATTTGTTGAAATAGCTAATGTTTATTAGAGTCCTTTTATTCATTTTTTCCCCAATCCTGTTTATGTCCATTACCTTACTTGAATAAGTGAGTAAAGGTGCCATTCAGAAGTGTCCCGAAGCTGGTACAGGGATAGAGTTCAACAGTCACATCCGCAGATGTGTCCAATAAATTAAACAACAGCTTTATCTGCTTGTTCGGGATGTTTCAACACCATCAGTTTATAATTTCACGTTTTGTCTCTTTAAGATCCACACAGGTTTACAACACCAAATCATTTGGCCCTGTCAGCCCAGCTGTGTCCCTCTGGATGAAAAACTGCTGCCCCAGCTTCTAAAAGAAGCAGGCTACACTACCCATATGGTCGGGAAATGGCACCTGGGAATGTTCCGGAAAGAATGCCTTCCAACCCGCCGAGGATTTGATACTTATTTCGGTAATGGAAATGCACATGTTTCTTTTACAACGTAGACTAGCTGCAACCCATCTCGTAAAAACACACCCAAGTGTAATCAAATGAAATGACTGGAAACTTGAACACAGAATGAATCTGTCAGCACTGCCGTGGGGCAACTTTCTACTACCACCTCCGTACCCATGGCTCAGTGCTCAGCTCATGGTGGGCAGCTGCTCACAGGGAGGCGCATACCTTTGCCAGGATATTAAGTGCTGCATTGGGGCCTGTGAAGATTTGCTATTTCCACACCCGAGACCGTTGTACTCTTAGAGAACCTTATTACCAAAAGGGGATACAGCTTGTTGTTTTGTTTTGTTTTTTAAGATTTTATTTATTTATTTATTTGAGAGAGAGAGAGAAAGAGAGAGAGAAATAGCACGAGAGAGGGGGTCAGAGGGAGAAGCTGGCTCCCTGCTGAGCCAGGAGCCCAGTGTGGGACTAGATCCCAGGACACTGGGATCGTGACCTAAGCTGAAGGCAGTAGCTTCACTGACTTAGCCACCCAGGCGCCCCTACAGTTTGCTTTTGGAAAAAAATTCCAGACAAAACCCAATACAAGAATATTTCCTTCACAAAGGTTAAGAATGTTTTTTCTCTTCATGGGCTGTCTTAAAGATTTTTTTTTTCTTCTAGAGATGGTAGAGGAGACACTTTTCGATTGGCATCCTTCTCCCCTTCTTGAGATCTGTTTTTGAAATGGCCTGATTGGGGAAGACCAATCAAAAGAATAAAATGGGAGAGTAAAGGGACGCCTGGGTGGCTCAGTTGGTTGAGCAGCTGCCTTCGGCTCAGGTCATGATCCCAGCGTCCTGGGATCGAGTCCCACATCGGGCTCCTTGGTCATCAGGGAGCCTGCTTCTTCCTCTGCCTCTGCCTGCCATTCTGTCTGCCTGTGCTTGCTCTCTCTCCCTGACAAATAAAATCTTAAAAAAAAAAAAAAATGGGAGAGTAAATAACAAACTAATAGGAAGGATACTAAGAAAAAGGAAGTATTTTATGGATTTGATAGCCCTATAAAAACGTGAAAACTTGGGTTAGTTTTAAAACTTACCCTCTTTTAACCTGTTTAGCTACCTGTTTACATCTCATTTGTTTCTTCATTTATTTACAACCTGCTACATCCAAAAAGGAACACATGCTGAACATAAAAAGTTTAAAAATAAATAGAAGGCACCTGTGTGGCTTAGTCGGTTAAGCATCTCCCTTCGGCTCAGGTCATGATCTCAGGGTCCTGAGATCTCAATGAGCATTAGGCTCCCTGCTCATTGAGGAGCCTGCTTCTCCCTCTACCCCTCCTCCTCTGCTTGGACTCTCTCTCAAATAAAGTTTTCACAAAAATAGAGTAACAAATCAGGGTGAGTAGAAAAAGGTGAAATTGTGGCGTGGCACCAAATTACAAAAAAAAAAAAAAAAACAAAACCCACCTGGCTATAGACTCTGCACCTTGAGATTCCTTATGTCCAAATTAAAAAAAAAAAAAATTTTTTTTAAAAGGAGACCGCTGTAAGAGTCACATTATTTATAAGATAAATGGAAACCAGATGTTCAGGAAGAGTAAAGCATTTTCTGGCTCTTAGACCTAAGAAATTTCTCCTTTGGGGAAAGATAAGGTGGACAAGATCCTCAAAACCAGCATTTTAGTAATATAGTGGTGGTTTTCCTGTCCGTGTTTCTTGAGACGTTCCTTTTTATTCAGGGTAGGGCCAGAATGCCAGAGGCATTTCAGTGATTACTGGGGGCCCAAATAATGCAGTTGAAACACACAGCTCTGTCACACCCTGTTGGATCCGGGGTTAACACTGAGACGCAAGGACTTCAGGCAGGAGACTGCGTGTGCCCCACTCCCGCCCTGGTTCTCTAGCAGACGTGGCTAAGCAGTCATGGCATTCTTTCTTGGTGAACCTGAATTCATATCCTCCACATACTCAAATAACTGTTAAAGTCAGCCTGAGTGGAAGAGCTCTTTGTCATTTTGGAAATTCTAAAGGGAAAAGGCAGACTGTATATCCTTTGACAGTTTTCATTCAGACCTTTGCTGAAAGATCGATCAATACCTATGCTCTGGCAAGAGGAAGGATGATAGGTATTTTCATTTTTTCACTAAAATCCAAGTCACATATTTTAAAAATTCACTTGGCCAGAAGAAAATCATATCCTTTTATGAGAATTGAGAAGCCCTAGGATTCAGATGAACCAACACCCGCCATTAATGGGGACTTGCAGATAGGAGGGAATATGACCATGCAGCTTTTTTCACTGTTACGACTTAGGTGTTCTGTTAAAAAGCAGTCAGATGGGGCGTCTGGGTGGCTCAGATGGTTAAGCGTCTGCCTTTTGGCTCAGGTCATGATCCTGAGGTCCTGGGATCGAGTCTCCCTCTGCCTCTGCCTCTCTCTCTGTCTCTCATGATTAAATAAATAAAATCTTTAAAAAAAAAAAAAGCAGAGGATTGTGGGGCTCGTTGCACAGCTCTGAATACCTTAAAGACCATTGAATTGTACACTTTAAGTAGGTGACTTGTATGGGATGTAACTTATAGCTCAATAAAACTTAAATTAAGAAGTTGGTGATTTAGTTGTTCAAAGAGTATTTTATGATTTTTCACCAAAAAAGCAAAGGATGCCCTCCTTTTCAGGCTTAGCATGTAAGTGCAAATTTGTGAATCACTGTTGTGAGAAAGGCTGTGTGTGATTGCGACATGGTTGTTTGGTATCCTTCTGGCCAAATATGTAAATAAATAGTTCTATTCCTGGAATTTTCCTATTTGTAGTATCCTTTTAATATTTATAGTTGGTACTTTATTTATTTATTTATTATTTTTTTGGTGAGCCACCTAGGCATCCCGATAGGTCTTACATCTTTTTTTTTTTTTTTTTAAGATTCTATGTATTTGTCTGAGAGAGAAAGAGAGAATGTATAAGCTCAGGGAAGGACAGAGGGAAAGGGAGGAGCAGGCTCCCCACTGAGTAGGGAAACCCAACACAGGGCTCTATCCCAGGACCCTGGGATCATGACCTGAGCCGAAGGCAGACGCTTAATTGACTGAGCCATTCAGGCGCCCCCATACATCTTTTAATCAAGTATATCCTATGCTTACATTCTCTCAGTAGACAGCAGTTTACATTTACAGAGAAATAACTCTAAGTGATTTCCTCAAGCTCTTCACACCCAGGAGTTACTAAAAATTCCAAATAGAACCCCAGTGTCCTAGCCTCTCTAGTTATCCATATAAGGGCTAAGATCATTTTATGGATACATTTCCTCCTCTTTTACATATTAATTAACAAATACATTTGATTTCCCTTTCTGTTATAAATATTAGGGGAAAGATTACCATTTAAAAAGTGGTCTGGGGCACCTAGGTGGCTCAGTCGGTTAAGCCTCTGACTCTTAATTTCCGCTCAGGTTGTGATCTCGAGGTTCTGAGATCAAGCCCCACGTCCAGCTCCACACTCAGCTCAGAGTCTGGTTGAGGTTCTCTCTCCCCCTCTCCCTTTACCCCTCCCCTTACACTCACTCTTTCTCTCTCTCTCTAAAATAAGTAAATAAATTAAATTGAAAATAAAGTGGTCTTAAGACCAAGGTATTCGTTGTATTCCAGGCTTTGAATTTATTGAATCATGGAAAAGGAGGAAATGAATTAAAAATGAATTCCTTTTTCATGTAAAGAGTGTAAGGCTTTTGATTGTAGAGAATGCTTAGAACTGTAGAAAGGACTAGGCCAATTTTATCCACCTCATTTTAAGATTCATAAGCATTATTTGTTAGGCGATGGCTCAGAGTCTAGCACAGCTTATTTTTTTTTAATAGCTCTATTAAGGTATATATAATTCATACATCATATAATTCACCCAACTAAAGTGAACAACTTACTGATTTTTAATAAATTCACAGGGTTGTGCTCTGGTCCTCACAGTCCAATTGTAGAATATTATCATCACCCCAGAGAGAAACCCCTTTTCTTTTTTTTTTTTTTAATTTTTTATTTCTTTTCAGCGTAACAGTATTCATTGTTTTTGCACCACACCCAGTGCTCCATGCAATCCATGCCCTCTCCAATACCCACCACCTGGTTCCCCCAACCTCCCACCCCTTCAAAACCCTCAGATTGCTCTTCAGAGTCCATAGTCTCTCATGGTTCACCTCCCCTTCCAATTTCCCTCAACTCCCTTCTCTCCATCTCCCCATGTCCTCCATGCTATTTGTTATGCTCCACAAATAAGTGAAACCATATGATAATTGACTCTCTCTGCTTGACTTATTTCACTCAGCATAATCTCTTCCAGTCCCGTCCATGTTGCTACGAAAGTTGGATATTCATCCTTTCTGATAGAGGCACAATACTTGATAGAGTATATGGACCACATCTTCCTTATCCATTCGTCCGTTGAAGGGCATCTTGGTTCTTTCCACAGTTTGGCGACTGTGGCCATTGCTGCTATAAGCATTGGGGTACAGATGGCCCTTCTTGTCACTACATCTGTATCTTTGGGGTAAATACCCAGTAGTGCAATTGCAGGGTCATAGGGAAGCTCTATTTTTAATTTCTTGAGGAATCTCCACACTGTTCTCCAAAGAGGCTGCACCAACTTGCATTCCCACCAACAGTGGAAGAGGGTTCCCCTTTCTTCACATCCCCTCCAACACATGTTGTTTCCTGTCTTGCTAATTTTGGCCATTCTAACTGGTGTAAGGTGGTATCTCAATGTGGTTTTAATTTGAATCTCCCTGATGGCTAGTGATGATGAACATTTTTTCATGTGTCTGATAGCCATTTGTATGTCTTCATTGGAGAAGTGTCTGTTCATATCTTCTGCCCATTTTTTGATATGATTATCTGTTTTGTGTGTGTTGAGTTTGAGGAGTTCTTTAGAGATCCTGGATATCAACCTTTTGTCTGTACTGTCATTTGCAAATATCTTCTCCCATTCCGTGGGTTGCTTCTTTGTTTTTTTGACTGTTTCCTTTGCTGTGCAGAAGCTTTGATCTTGGTGAAGTCCCAAAAGTTCTTTTTCCCTTTTGTTTCCTTTGCCTTTGGAGACATATCTTGAAAGAAGTTCCTGTGGCTGATATCGAAGAGGTTACTGCCTATGTTCTCTTCCAGGATTCTGATGGATTCCTGTCTCACGTTGAGGTCTTTTATCCATTTCGAGTTTATCTTTGTGTACAGTGTAAGAGAATGGTCAAGTTTCATTCTTCTACATATAGCTGTCCAGTTTTCCCAGCACCATTTATTGAGGAGAATGTCTTTTTTCCACTGTATATTTTTTCCTGTTTTGTTGGAGATTATTTGACCATAGAGTTGAGGGTCCATATCTGGGCTCTCTACTCTGTTCCACTGGTCTATGTGTCTGTTTTTATGCCAGTACCATGCTGTCTTGGTGATCACAGCTTTGTAGTAAAGCTTGAAATCAGGTAACGTGATGCCACCAGTTTTATTTTTGTTTTTCAACATTTCCTTAGCAATTTGGGGTCTCTTCTGATTCCATACAAATTTTAGGATTATTTGCTCCAGCTCTTTGAAAAATACCGGTGGAATTTTGATCGGAATGGCATTAAAAGTATAGATTGCTCTAGGCAGTATAGACATTTTAACAATGTTTATTCTTCTGATCCAAGAGCATGGAATGGTCTTCCATCTTTTTGTGTCTTCTTCAATTTCTTTCATGAGTGTTCTGTAGTTCCTCGAGTACAGATCCTTTACCTCTTTGGTTAGGTTTATTCCCAGGTATCTTATGGTTCTTGGTGCTATAGTAAATGGAATCGATTCTCTAATTTCCCTTTCTGTATTTTCATTGTTAGTGTATAAGAAAGACACTGATTTCTGTACATCAATTTTGTATCCTGCCACGTTACTGAATTGCTGTATGAGTTCTAGTAGTTTGAGGATGGAGTCTTTTGGGTTTTCCATATAAAGAATCATGTCATTTGCGAAGAGAGAGAGTTTGACTTCTTCATTGCCAATTTGGATACCTTTTATTTCTCTTTGTTGTCTGATTGCTGTTGCTAGGACTTCTAATACTATGTTGAACAAGAGTGGTGAGAGTGGGCATCCTTGTCGTGTTCTTGATCTCAACGGGAAGGCTGTGAGCTTTTTCCCGTTGAGGATGATATTTGCTGTGTGTCTTTCATAGATAGATTTTATGAAGTTCAGGAATGTTCCTTCTGTCCCTATACTTTGAAGCGTTTTAATCAGGAACAGATGCTGGATTTTGTCAAATGCTTTTTCTGCATCAATTGAGAGGACCATGTGGTTCTTCTCTCTTCTCTTATTAATTTGTTCTATCACATTGATTGATTTGCGAATGGAGAAACCCCTTTTCTACCAGCAGTCACTCCCCATTTTCCTCCAACCCCACCAGCCCTAGGCAACCACTAACATAATTTTTGTCTCTATAGATTTGCCTCTTCGGGACATTTCCTAGAAATGGAATCATACAATATGCAGCACAGCTTATCTTAATATTTTAGGAAAATATGGGACATTTGCAGAAACAGCTTTAGTTGAGTACACCCATTTCCTTTCATGTTTACATTCAAATTGTGGCATAGGCAGTCCATGCCATTTACATCAGCGGCGAAAATGAGATCATGGTTGGTAGAAAAATCTACTTCAGTTTGATCTTTTCGTTCTGTTAAATTGTCTAGGGCTCCTGTTTGGAAAGGTTTGTGTTTTCCACCAGTGGGTGTCAGCATCTGACTAAAGATGATTCCTCCCAGCACTGCTTCTCTAAATAACCTTGAAGCCAGTCTCCCAAGGTCAATATCAACATTATTTGAACGCTGTGTTTATTTATGTGATTACCTCAGAGTAAAAACTTGTAAGAAATCACATTAACCATATGCTGTTTTTGCCATTAGATATCTTTAAAAGATTAAGATTTTATCACCTTTACTGAATTTAAACTCTGATTTTTTAAAATGGATTTACTTGGAATCATCCACTTTGAGAGTTACATGACAGAGCCTTGTGTCCTAAAGACTTGACTGAGGAGGAATGAACTTGAATTTTTTTACAGTAACATTTTAATGCCTCCTGCTAGCAAATATAGAGATGTTAAGAAGTGGTGCTCTGATTAGCCTTGTCATTTGATTAGCCTTGTCATGGCTAATCAATTGCACTAGGCAATTAAATGCTGAAACATTAGTTTGTTTAACAAGTTTTATGCTATGCTGACTACTTTCATCTCCCATTCTTGTTGTAGGTTATCTCCTAGGTAGTGAAGATTACTATTCCCATGAGCGCTGTACATTAATTGATGCTCTAAATGTCACACGATGTGCTCTTGATTTTCGAGATGGTGAAGAAGTCGCAACAGGATATAAAAATATGTATTCAACAAACGTATTTACCGAAAGAGCTACAGCCCTCATAGCTAACCACCCACCAGAGAAGGTAAGTCTTGCATCTTTATCGATATCAAAATTGTGTTAAGATAGCATCTCTTCAGGGACGCCTGGGTGGCTCAGTTGGTTGGACGACTGCCTTCGGCTCAGGTCATGATCCTGGAGTCCCGCATCGGGCTCCCAGCTCCACGGAGAGTCTGCTTCTCTCTCTGACCTTCTCCTCGCTCATGCTCTCTCTCACTGTCTCTCTCTCAAATAAATAAATAAAATCTTAAAAAAAAAAAAAAAAAGATAGCATCTCTTCAGGTGAGTGTAGGAAAAAGGTGCTTGTTGGGGGAAAAAAATCTAATAAATTCTAGGGGAGTTGTTTTCAAATTTTGGAGTGTATTGGTATCTGCCTGGGGAGCATGATAAAAATAGAAATTCCTGGAACCCCTCTTTAAAGGTCTGATTCCTTAGGTCTAGGGGAAATCCATACATCAGGATTTTATTTTATTTATTAATTAATTTATTTTTATTTTTATTTATTTTTAACGTGGGGCTTGAATTCATGACCCTGAGATCAAGACCCGAGCTGAGATCAAGAGTCACAGGCCTAACTGACTTAGCCACTTGGGTGCTCCCACACATCAGCCTTTTAATGAAACTCATCAAGGTTGACTCTGACACCAAGGGTCCTCAGATGACGCTTTGAGGAATACTGGGTCTACAGTATTTTGGTAGATACATAGTTTTATAATTTTGGTGTATTATGTGCATGTGCTATAAGCAATTAGTATGTTGACTTTTTAAAATGATAGGCTTGTGTACACGATGAGGCTGTATTATGGCAAACTTTCTGTTAAGAGATAGACAGACTTTGGGTTCAGGGCAAGTCCTCTTTGTATTTGGCCTCCCAAGGTTATTTTGGCTATTCTAGATATTTTGCATTCTTATGTTAATTTTAGAATCACCTGGTCAGTTTCTACCAAGAAAGTTCCTGCATGGATTTGGATTTCATCCACTTCCTTTTGGATTTGCTTCTGTAGAACAACATGGGGAGAATGAATGTCTTAACAATATTAAGTCTTTCACTCCATGAATGTGGTATACCGATGAGCCATGTACTAAAATCTTATGACTTAATCTAAAGGTAGAAATGGAAAAGAGTGTGAATTGCCCTAAACGTTTTTGTAGCTGTTGCTGTTGTTGACTGAGGGTTACCTTCATAAACTAAATTCTCTGAATATACGTTTGAAATTGGGTCACAGATTCATCTTGTCAGATATTGGTCCACAGTGTGGCTTCATTAAGACTTGCAGTAGCACACTGATGAAATTAGTCCTTCAGTAAGACCCTGATGTAGCAAATTACAGAATGTGCAGTATTACCTGGTGCTCCTAGTTTTCTGCACTTTGCTTCTTTGACAATTACTGAATGGCCTCAAGGCAGATCACAGTTTGGGTTTAGGTTTGTATATCTGTTCAGAAGCGGTACCTGGCAGGTGACTCCCTTTTTGACATAGTTTCTTCCTGGCTTTGCCTTTGCCTGTTATAACTCAGTATTGGAGGTCTTCCCTTGTATCTGTCCTCAGCCCACCTTGGGCTGACGTCTTGGAGTAGCCACACTTCCTGCGGAACTTGGAAGATCAGAACACTCTCTTACATATGTGGACATATGCAGGTTTTAAACAGGGGAATCTGGGTGGCTCGGTTGGTTCAATGTCTGCCTTAACAGGATCCTGGGATTGAGCCCTGCATTGGGCACCCTCTCAGCGGGGAGTCTGCTTCTGCCTCTCCCTCTGCCTCTCCCCCTACTTATGTGCATGCTCTCTCTCTCTCTCTCTCAAATAATTAAAGTCTTTTTTAAAAAATGTCAATCTGAACCAATTTTCAGAGAGCTGGAAAGATAACTGTGCTAGGTAATTGGTTTATGTTCTCAGTTTTCTTCTGTATGGTAGGTGTTTTATAGATAGTGTTGAAAGCCCAAAGAACAAGATGAGGTCTTAAGGGAATTGTGGTTCTTGTTCTTTCATTTGAGTTAGGCACCCTATTACAGATAAGCAAACAAGAGACTTGTTCAAGGTCACAGAGCTACTGAGAGTCCAAACCAGAATTTAAACCCATGCTGTTTGACTACCAAGCTCAGTGCACTCAACAGGCATCCCAAGTTCACAGCTCATATCCGAGACTGGATGTTATTAGCCCCAGTGTATGATTCAGCTTGACAGTTCCAATCTTGACAGTGTATCGGGCTTATCTGAAAAGCTTGTAATAAAGACCAATAACAAATATTGTGATTTATTCGTGCTGGTGGGAGGATATCATTGGTATTTAATTACCTCTCTGCCCCCATCTCCCTCCCAGTGGTGATTCTGAATGTGCCGGCACTATTGACCCCCCTCAAACACAGGGGACAAGCTCAAGCCAACTGCCTTTTCCAGCTTATAGTAAAACACCACCTTAATCATGCAACAGCTATAATACGCCTACAGTAAAAATGAGTTCCCAATAGGCAACAATGGAGTATTTTCTCACAGTGCCTGTAACATTAATCGGATAAGAGGAAGCAGCTGGGTGAAATAGTTCTTTGTGGGTGGGCTGCCTTATCTGGTGTGCTGCGGGAAGCACGGGAACTGGGGGAAATGAGTCCCGAAGAGCCCGCAAGCCATCCAAACTCGAGTTAGTAATAGAGTGCTGCTCATAGGTAGCATTATGGGAATTGCCAGATGAGAGGATGGGGACTTTCCAACAGTGTCTGAAATATTCTGAAGCAGTGTCCAGCATTCCCCACGTCCTCAAGGTAGAGCTTCAAGTGTAGACATAAATGAATGAAATAATCAGTACCAAGGAACAGCCCCAGAATGTTTGTTTAAGACACAAATGCAGACATTTACATTTTCAGTTCTCAGTAAAATGATGCATCCCATAGTTCCAGGAGCTGGGCTTTTCCTCATTTTATCCCAATGTTGAATCTAATTCTGTGCTAATTCCTTAGGTGCTCTATAGAGACTATAGCATAAGTAACTTGTCCTAAGATGGAAATCATTATAGAAATACACATGAAGTATCCACAAGCCATCTTAAAAATGTGCCTATTTTAAAGAGCACTTGAGGGGAAAAGAGCATATGGAGGTATTTTGTAACAGAAACACAGTTGGTGCTGGATTCAGGGAGATACTGCTAATAGCCATGGCACATGTGTTGGGAGGGAATGTCTTTTTTTCTCCAGGAAAATTCCCTTAGTACTAACACAACAGTGTAAAAGCAACATGTCCATAACATATCCTTCAGTTAAAAATAGTACCCCCCCAACACTCTGCAGAATAAAAACAAAGGTTTTTTCTCATAAACCGAATCTACTAGAAGCTTCTTTTTTTTTTTTTTTTTAAGATTTTATTTATTTATTTGTCAGAGAGAGAGAGGGAGAGAGAGCGAGCACAGGCAGACAGAATGGCAGGCAGAGGCAGAGGGAGAAGCAGGCTCCCTGATGAGCAAGGAGCCCGATGTGGGACTCGATCCCAGGACGCTGGGATCATGACCTGAGCCGAAGGCAGCTGCTTAACCAACTGAGCCACCCAGGCGTCCCTACTGGAAGCTTCTTAAAGCAAATGTGAATTTCTAGTGGTAGACATTTTTTCCTGACATGAGTTGGAAAGAAATGTCTTAATTTGAAAGCCAACAATAGAGCAATGATTTAAAAAATGCATCCTCTATTTTGAAATTTTACACTTTAAATTAGGAAAATATACTAAAGAAAGTAAGACTTCCTTCCTCACTGGGATCTGTTTCTTAGCATGGGGAGGATATTTAGAGTAGGTATTAGGAGACCTATGGCATAATAAGAAAAGGAAAAGAACCCTTAGCATCTTACTTACACGCTAACAACTTTAGGCAATAATGTCATAGTTTGTGTAATACTTAAGCATTTGGTCATGAGTCCCCTCTTTGACTCTGTTTTGTATTTCTAAGGATCCTGAAAGGGTTATAGTTAGGGTTGCTGGAAAGGCGGTAGCTGTAACTGGCTTGGTCACAGCAGGGACCTTGACCCAAGAAGGAACAAGAGAAAGATCAGGGTCCCGCATAGACCTGGAGGTCCGTGGAGGTCAAAATCAGCTCCAGTATTACCATGTTTTGAATCTTAATGTCTGTCAGGTCAGAATGTGCCCACGGGTCTCCAAAGGCTGAGGCATGCCTGGGTTGGAACTCAAGTCAGTAGATAGCATAGTAATACTGAGTCTGTCCTCAGGATGGCAGCTGCTTGCTTTAGGTCAACAGTGAGCTGAACCTACATAGGCAGGTATGGGGAAATCAGCTTTGTATGTTCACTGTGCAGCAAGGATCTTACCTCAGCTGGCTGCAGGCCAGTTGGTTGTGTTGCTTGGGCCTCACCTTATTAATAGGGCTGCACTGCACATCATTCTGCCACCTCCTGACGAACTGATGTGTGTCTGTCCACCCACACACTGAATGGTCCTTGATGACTGCTGGTGACATGGGGGAAAAAGATCACTTGTTTTGTTCGAGGTGTTCCTTGTAAGTTTGTAAGAAACTTGTAAGTTTCTAGGATGTGGTTGGTGGCAGTGTGAGGCCCTTGCAGGGCCAGAGATGGTCACAGTCCACATCCCTCAGAGGTGCTTTTCACTCCCTCTTCTCAGCTATATTCCTTCTGTTTGAACCTAAACAAGCTTGACCCCTGGAAAAATGGGGGAGTTGCTGCAGTTTTATAAACTTTGACCCCTCAAGAGTAAGGGGTCCCTAAGGAAACTAATAACAGGTAATGTTCTGCTGTATTTAACAAAGTGAGTAGAATGATTTCCAGATTGACTACTTGGGGTTTTTTGTTTGTTTGTTTTTATTTGACAGAGAGAGACACAGTGAGAGATGGAAAATAAGCAGGGGAAGTGGGAGAGGGAGAAGCAGGCCTCCCACAGAGCTGGGAGCCCAATGTGGGGCTCCATCCCAGGATGCTGGGATCAGGACCCGAGATGAAGGCAGATGCTTAACGATTGAGCCACCCAGGCACCCCTGGGTTGTTTTTTTTTGTTTGTTTGTTTTTTTTAAGATTTTATTTATTTATTTGACAGAGAGAGAACATAAGCAGTGGGAGCAGCAGAGGGAGAGACAGAAGCAGGTTTTCTACTGAGCAGGGAGCCCTATGTGGGACTCCATCCCAGGAGCCTGGGATCATGACCTGAGTCCAAGGCAGATGCTTAACTGACGGAGCCACCCAAGAGCCCCCATACTGAATATTTGTAAGAGTCTCTAATGATGGTCTGAGAATCATGCCCCCCCCCACCCCATGTGGTCGTAAGCACTCCTCCCTGGCCATCACCTCTAGAGATCACTTACTGGCTGGGAATACCCTGCCTCCTTTCTGGCTGGGAATACCCTGCCTCCTTTCCCCTTTCTCTCCTTCACTGTGTGCTTTGCTACGTTGCCGCGAATGACCCGGATGAGCGCATCTTCTTCCTCCACCCCTGCCCAGCGAAGCCCCGCCTGGGTCACGGGCTGCTGACCTAAGTAAGTGAAGCCCCTCAGGGAGAACAGTGGGGAGGCTCTAGGAATTGGACAGCACTTGAGAGTGAGGCCTCCGTTTCATGCTCCAGCTGTTCGTTACCCGATGGAGTATGGGCAAGGAGTTGTTGGAGTTCTGATTCTTAAAGAATATTATTTTTTTAGACCACGGAGTTTTATGTGGTATTTCCTGATTTTAAAAACAATATGTGGGCCCCAAACTGTGGTAGCCTTCCAATTATAATCCTGTCCCCATCCAGACCGTGGCTGGTGGTAGGGCTTGGTTTGACCCAGTGCTGAGGTCCCCGACGGCTGCTCCCGCTGCAGACCCTCGCCTTCACCGCGGGGCCCACCGATGCCCCGGAGCACCTATCCGCCCCTCCAGGCGTCTCAGCCCAGCTTCCTTCCTCACCACCGCCCCTCCGGCAGGGCATGTGCTGGGGTTCCCTGGACTGTGGTCTGGGGGAGCTTAGAAGTGCTCTACGTGTGGCTGGAGTATAGAGGGTGTGTGTTGGGGGGGGGCGCTGGCAGAGCTAAAGCAGTGTCAAAGATTGCAGTATTGACCTCTGGAGTTGCGACCTGGAATGTTCTCCTGTGGACGGGTTAGAAAAATGAAGCCTAGGTTCTAGTTATCAGAGTTATCATTCCATCACCTAACCTCCTTCGAGAAATAGGTTTTAAAGTGATGACTTTGATATGTAACAGCTGTTTTTAACACTTGGATTTGGGGGAAAAGGTGTTGCCAAGTTCTAAAGATCTAAAGATCTGAACTAAAAATAATCTTTTGGGTATCTTTTTGAGCTCTCTATATGTATATTCCTTACTCTATCTAGCAAGGTGTATAATACAGAATTTTTTTTTTTAATCTCAACAGTAATGAAGAATGAAATATGAGCCACCCCCCACCCCAGTCTGGTTTCTAACTTTTCCCCATTCATTTATGAGATTTAAATGCCTCAAATACTTTAACAGAATTGTGTTATTATTCTTGGGTTGAACCCTTGTTGTCTCTTTGAGGGTTTTCAACCCATTAAGGAATTCTGTAGGAGCTCAATGAAGAAGAGTGTTTTCAGAAAGGCTCGTTAAAAAAGGAGAGGCTGGAATACCACTAATGTTAAATGCTATAAATTGGTGTAAAAGGTAAAAGGTAAAACTCAGCGTATCACAATCCTGAGTTTCCAGGAATTAAATTGGGATTATGTTTGGTCCTTGATCAAAGACTAGCAAGGTATGGTGTTCACTTGTTCTCTCATATGAAAAATCCTAAACTCTCTCCG
This sequence comes from Enhydra lutris kenyoni, assembly GCF_002288905.1. Lineage (NCBI taxonomy): Eukaryota > Metazoa > Chordata > Mammalia > Carnivora > Mustelidae > Enhydra > Enhydra lutris. Next base: position 5,232,678 of record NW_019154103.1, on the reverse strand, counting down.
AAAGTGTGGAAACTTTTAAAAAAATATTTAATTCATTTATTTGACAAAGAGAGATCACAAGTAGGCAGAGAGGCAGGCAGAGAGAGGGGGAGGCAGCCTCCCCACTGAGCAGAGAGCCCAATGCGGGGCTCGATTCCAGGACCCTGAGATCATGACTCGAGCTGAAGGCAGAAGCTCAAACCACTGAGCCACCCAGACGCCCCCCCCCCCCCTTTTTTTTTTTTTTTTTTTTGGCAAAAGCAATAAACTAAAGCATCTCTTGGTACATATCTGCACCATAATGGTGGAGTTTCCCATAAGAAATTGCTCTGCAATTAATATGAACATGGACAAATCCTATAACCTTTCTAAGCCCCAGTTAACTTATCTGTGAAATGGATGTAACAGGCTGGATTTGAGTATTATATGAGACAGAATATGTAAATCAGTATCATAGTATCTAGCACATAAACAACATTTAATATATAGTTGTTATTATTGGTATTATTATTATTTGTTTGGATCAGAGCCTTCTAGGCCATTTTAGAACTCAAGTTTTTATTTTTAATTTTTTGTCTTGTGTCTTTTGTTACATTTTTAGTATCTATTGATGCTAATAGTTCCCATGCCATAAAATTCACCCAATTAAAGTATATAATTCAGTAGTAAATTCATAAGGGTGTACAAACATCACCACAATCTAAATTTAAAATATTTTCATCACCTCAAAAGAGACCTCATGTCTGTCAGCACTCACCCACCCCTCCTCTTCCCCCCACCACCCCAGCTCGCTACAGCTATAGGCAACTTTTGAGTATCTTTTCATGAGCTTATTGGTCATTTGTATATCTTCTTTGAAAAAATGTCTATTCCAGTTCTTTTCCCATCTCATAATTAGGTTAATTGTCTTTTTTTTTTACTGAGTTGTAAGAGTTCTTTTATATTCTGGATACAAGTCCCTTGTCAGATAAATGATTTACAAATATTTTCACGGCATTCTGTGGTTTGCCTTGATATTACTTTTATTAACTGATAAATCTGGACTTCTGTCTCTGTATTTAAGGCTTTCATACCCTCCTATCTGATTTGCATAAACTCTCTTTCCAGCCTCTATTTCTCTACCTTGCTCTTCAGTCTGTCCACGAGCCCCTGCAGGTCCCCGAGGAATACCTGAAACCATACAAATGTATCCAGGATAAGAATAGACATCACTACGCAGGAATGGTGTCTCTTATGGATGAAGCAGTGGGAAATGTCACGGCAGCCTTAAAAAGCCACGGGCTCTGGAACAACACGGTGTTCATCTTCTCCACAGGTAAGTCTGTCAATAGGAAAATCATCTCTTGGCAAAGCCCAGGATGTGGTATTCGATAAACGGAATGAAGACAAATTGTTGCGTTTAGCAGTTCCTTATTAAAATAAATGTTAACTGTGCGAACGGAGACATGATAATAATGGGTAGAAAAATGTGTCTAAGGGAAAGAATTATGGGCCTTCCCCCTCTTCCTTCAGATATCAAAATATTCTGGCAGAACGCTTGAAAACAAGCTCTCACCACCCGCGTGAGTATGAGCAGACGTCACTCCGACGCAGATGAGCCGGGCAGTGAATTCCTAGAGTGGCTTGTTCTCTGCTGTTTCTGCGGCCCAGGCGTCCTCTGTGACTAGGACTTGTGCTGAGTAGAGTGGTTCCGTATGAGAGAGACAGATTGTGACATTAAGAAGACAGATGAGAAATGGAACCATTTAAATCGAGGCTCGAGTGGCCAAGTATAGATTTTTTTTTGTACTAACATTGTTTTCTGAGAGTAAAACTCATACACGTTGATTAGAGAAAAAGCAGAAAAGAAGAAGGAGGAAAGAAAGTGTTTGAAAATAATTTTCATTCTGGCAGTGCCCTTGTGATTCTTCCTCTGTTAGACTCATGGTTTTTCTTCTGTCTTGTTAGGCACAGTTTGATAAAATGTCCCTGTAATGAGCGAATGGGTGTAGATCTTGGTTTACTTATGCTAAGCACTCCGAGAACACTTTGTATCTGAAACTAAAGGTGCCTCTTTTAATGGGAACTATTCTTGTATTATTTATTTCAGAATTGTTTGACCTTCCATCCTATCTTTCTTCTAGTCTCTCTTTATAGAACTTCTATTATTTGGTTAGTAGATTATCCTCTAATTTCCTTATTTTTTTCCAAACTCTCCTGTTTATTTTTTTCTACTATTTGGGAAACTTCCTTATCATTATTTGGTAACCTTTTCTGTTAAATTCATTTTATTTGTTTTTTTTAAATTTTTAAAAAGATTTTTATTTATTTGACAGACAGAGATCACAAGTAGGCAGAGAGGCAGGCAGAGAGAGAGGGGGAAGCAGGGTCCCTGCTGAGCAGAGAGCCCGAGACACGGGGCTTAATCCCAAGAACCTGGGATCATGACCTGAGCCGAAGGCAGAGGCTTTAACCCACTGAGCTACCCAGGCGCTCCTATTAAATTCATTTTAACTGTTATATTTTTTCATTATCAAGAACTCTTACTTTCTGATAATTCCTTTTTTATAAAGTTCTGTTTTACTTTCTATGTAATAATTTCATTCTTCAAAGCCTGTGGTCTTAGCTATTAATTGTGTGTTGGTGTGAGTGTGTGGGTAGATATGTGTATACACACGTGTATGTATGTGTGTATATATGTGAGCCCACATATATATTTTTACGTTTGCTCATACTCCCAGCATTGCCTCTCTTCCTTCTAAGGCCATTTGAATCTTCTTTGGCCTGTCTTTTATGAAAAAGGCAAATCCCTGGTGATCCTTGACTAAAACCTAAAAATGTGATTGGAAACTCCAAGGGTGAGGATAGGACTTGTCTTCTGGTGAATTTTATTGTAAAGTGACAACATGAGGCCTGTGTGATGACATGTTGAGGAATTAATGTGGGTATTCTACTCATAGTTTGTGTTTTTTGTGGTGTGTGTGTTTAGGGGAACATTTTCTCCACACCAGACATTTTCATTATGCCGAAGTGGGTAGATTTTTCATTTGCTTCAATCTGATAGGCTTTTTGTTTTTTTTTAAGGGTAGTTCTGTTTTGGGGATACCTGAATGGCTCAGTGGGTTAAGAGTCCACTTGATCACATTGGCCTTCCTGTTCCATGGGGAGTCTGCTTCTCCCTTTTCCTCTGTGCCCCCCACCCCCAGCTTGTGCTCTCTGTTGCTCTCTCTCTCAAATAAATAAGTAAAATCTTGAAAAAAAAAAAAGAGTAGTTTTGTTTTGCTTTTAATCAGGCATTGTTATTGGATCTAGCATTTATTGAGTGCCTACTCTGTGTAGGACAGTGTTTAAAGTGCTTGACATGACCTAGCTCAGTTCATTCTCACAATAATACCTGGGGACTACTATTATCCCACCATGCAGATGTGAGAACTGAAGCACAGAGGGGCTAAGTAACCTGCCCAAGGCCACACAGCCAGGCAAAGCCAGGCAGCAACCTTTCTGGCTCCACGGCTGTCTGCTGAGATGATGCCGATGATGATCTAGATATTCTTATTGGATCTCACGATATAGCAGAGCTTTCCCCATGGCTTGCTGCCATATTGATCTGTTGAGGAGCCTGGGCACGGCAGGAAAGGCATCACTCTGAGGAGGTTGCTTCACTGGGATACAACACTCCAAGTTTCTGAGCATGCTCTGCTATGAAACGAGCTGAATGGGAGATACCATGTGTCTCCCTCCAACCTCCCCCAAACTTCCCCTCTCCCGGAGAAATGGAGACATCTTATACTTGATTCCTTATAAGATCTCTCATATTCTGAGAGTCTTCTCACTTTACTTTATTTTGAGCAGCATGGTAAAGCACTTTAATCAGGTCTGGAACCGAATGCTTATAGAGGTCATAGAAAGAATCAATAAGAAAGGAGGCCAAGACATTTAATACTGATTTAGTAATCATTCCCGGGAAATGACCTCACAGTTGCAAGAATTGAAAGTTGTAAGTTTACAAAGCAAGCCTTTGTTGTACAGATCACAGTTATGCAATTTAAGGATAAATGATATCCTGAAATGAAAATGTATCCTACGTAGACTGCAAAGTGCTCAGATAGAAGTAGAGACAGTACCTCTGGAAAACTGTTAAATATCTCCAAGTGGCTCCTGTGACAATGGTTACTGCTGTCGAGGATGCTTGGGAAGAGGGGCCATAACATGTTTTCATGCTATGTGAGAGTTAGAAAGAAGCAGTATTTTACAATCTTTTCTTATATAATTTCAAATGCATTGTATAACCGTATTTTACATAGTTGGCTCTTTCATAAACATCCATAATGTATTATTTATTCAGGTTGTCAAAAATAATTTTTGAAGCTTTGCATGAAGGTAACAGGAATTACCTTCTAATAAGGCTGCTGTGTATACTAACCCTATGATATATTAATAGGTACCTTAATCTGGGACCATCTTTCCTTTGTCTCGCTAAATCCGATTTAATCATGTATATGTCCATTTTTTATACTGCTGAATTCACTTTGCTATGGCTTTATTTAGGACTTCGTCGATTCAGAAGGGAAAGTGGGGTTGGAGACTTCTCCCTGTTGGGTCTGTTGTCTCGGTTATGCTAACTTCATTTTAAAATGCCTGGGATGATTTTTTTTTCCTTCTTTTTTTATGCTCTGGAACAGCTCACAGATTGTTTGAAAGAGCTCTCTGGTTGGGCTGGTCCCTGGAACGTTTTTTGGAGGATTTTTCTTCTTTAATTATCTCCCTAGCTTAAATTTTTTTGCTGAGTTACAGCTAGGTGTAGGTCTTTTAAAATATTTAAGAATTAATTTTGCCTCATCTGTATGAGCCCTTTGATCTGCAGGCTGAGATTATTTTTTGCTTTGAAAGTTTTCCTTGTACATATTTTAGCTTATTGCTTTAGTTCTGCTCAATTTATTTCTCAAAAACAGCTTTAATTAATAGGTTGAATCGCTGATTCAGCTTCTCTCACATTATTTTCAGTTCTCTCCCCTTTTTTCTCAGTCTTCTGGATCTCCTCTGCATTATCTGTCAGACATTTTTGCCACTTGGCTTCTGTTCTTTAGGATCTCCAATGTCAATTATTATCAACTGTAGTTTTAGTTTCTTGCAATCCTTCCTTTGCCTCAGTGCAGTTCCCTTTTCTTCTACACTTGTAATAATAATAATGATAACAACAACAACAACTACACCACTGCTTGTTTACTGCATACCCAGGCACTGTTCTAGAGCCTTCCTTACACTTCCCATTATTGGTCATGTTGTTAGCGTTAAAGCTCAAAGCAACCTTGAGTTTAATCTTGTGAAATAGGTTTCACCTTGGTTTAGGTTTCACAAGGTTTAACCTTATGAAATAGTTTCTTTATCCCCATTTTATAAGTGAAGAAACCAGAACTTAAAGAGGTTACATGATTTGCCCAAGGCTACTGTTATGGTCTGAATGTGTCCATCCCCAACTCACATGTGGGGGTCAGAAGGTGGGCCTTTGGGAGGTGATTAGGTTACATTAGTAACCTAATGGTTAGGTGTTTTGTGCTTTTATAAAAGTCACCCCAGAGCGATCCCTAGCATCTTCCTCCATGTGAGGACACAGCAAGAGGACACCGGCTATGAACCAGCAAGAGGGCCCTCACCAGAAGGTGACCTCCTGGGTGCTTGATCTTGGTCTTCCCAGCTTCCAGAACTGAGAAATAAATTCCTGTTGTTTATAAGCCTCCTGGTCGGTGGTTTTTGTTAGAGCAGCCGAATGGACTAACAAATGGAAGAGTCAGAATTTAAGTGTAGATCTACTTAAGGTCGATACCTATTAGCCATAATCAGCTGAGCTTTTGCATCTCTTCTTTTCCTTTTTAGTTCATTCCATGGTCCCTTACCTCTACTTTGGGCTTTCTGCATTCCTATTCATAGAACTATGCTTCTCCTGAATCTTTCTGAATAGACCTCTGCTAGAATCTTCATTTTCATTCTAAATCATTATCAGCTATGTATTCTTCCTCTGAGTATAGGCAGTGATGGATCTGTCCACACAGAGTATGTGGCCATCTCTTGGCCTCTGATCATGGTTCTCTGGTTAATTCCTTCTCAAACCTGTCGTTTATGGTCAGGGTGATGTGCACAGCTTCCACCAGTCCCAGTGGCCTTGGGCATTGAGCGTTCTACACTGCAGTGAATCTGATTGATGTACTTGACATTTTCTTCCCTTTTGACTACCTGGTTCTTGGAAATGCTAGAAGAACCCCAGCGTCCACAGCTACCAGTCTCTTCTGATCTCCATACCTTCAGGGCTTCACTTCAGGGGCATTTCCCAGGACACAGTGTGCCCCAGTGTCAGATCCTTTTCTTCTCCTACTCATTGTTTTCTGGGAGATGTGATCTCTTACTGCATCTAGAAAAGGGAGGAGGCAATAACTCTCTGGTCACGTCAAAAATTAGCACTGTCCCCTCCCAGGCTGCAGTCCTGCAGGTGGGCAGGGTGGCCCCATGTCACGAGGCAAATGGGAGTTGCCAGCCCTTGTTTCTTCAGCCCAGCTTCTTTGGCCTAACTGCTTATAGAAATTTCTCCCAAGAGTCTCTTGGGTATTACAGGTTGTCCTTCAGCCTTGGTTTTTCACATTGTGATGAGTTTACATCTCATTCTAACTCATCACAGCTTATTTTCCATTGTCTTCTATGTCTGTGTTATTTTAGTAGGATATCGCTGGAGAGCAGCAGCATTCGTGGCTGGTAGGAAGACACCATTTTAACCACGGCTCCTGTCACCAGGCTGATCTTTACAGTTGCTAGATTCCAGGAATCTTCACTGAAGTCTGACCTTGAGTAAAATGAGCTAAAATCAGAGTCCACTCTGGAGCAACTAGATCATGAATTAAAACTAGGAAAACGGATTCTAAAACCTTGAAGAGAAAACTGTAATTGATTTCAACATCTTTATGTAGCCATTATATATTTATATCAACTCTTATCAGAATAACCAGTTTCCCTCACATGTGGAGAAGAGTTTGGCCAGGAGGAGAAACTTTATTGCAGTTCTTCCTCTGGAGACTTTTTCCTGTGTTCTTTGACAGTTTCATTGCCTGAAGTGGAATTTAGTAATGTGCTATAATAATGTGACTAAAACCCAAGAAAACGGGGCCTGGATCTGGCTGATTTTAGAGCAGTGATTCATTTCTTCCACTTTTCTCACTTGACTTCGCTTAGCACCGCCCTATTTTGTAGGCATGAAAATACTGGGTACATCTAAACATGTTGGATCCATTAGTACAAGAAACCCTGAAATAACCCTGAATAAACTAGCTCCATTTCGTGAACGGTCGAGGCAAAGGCATATGTGTTTTAGAATTAGATGTTTGGGAAAGCTGACTTTTTTCTTTTATTAAATCTCCTTTTATCTCCTTATCTCCTTTTATCTCCTTTTATCATCTGAGGGGGATCCCCGAGGCTTCTCTGTCTTCATTATCTGAAAATTCGAGGTGGTTCTTCTGAGTTTGCCACCTCAGGACCACCTGCAGAAGTGGGGAGTTTGTTAAAAATGCAGTCTCTAAGGACATGGCTGCATGACATTGTGACTGTACTAAAATGTGGCTGAAGTGGATGCTTTATTTTTTTTCTTATCCAAACATCTTTAATGTTTCATATGACTTAGCATATTTTATTTCATTTTATTTTTACAAGTCCCATTCATTTTTAATCTTCTGTTATACAGTCTTCCTTATATCCATTTTACTTATTTAATTTTTTTAAAAGATTTTTATTTGTTTATTTGACACCCAGAGAGAGATCACAAGTAGGCAGAGAGGCAGGCAGAGGGAGAAGGGGAAGCAGGCACCCTGCTGAGCAGAGAGCCCAATGCGGGGCTCAATCCCAGGACCCCGAGATCATGACCTGAGCCGAAGGCAGAGACTTAACCCTCTGAGCCACCCAGGCGCCCCTTATTTAATGTTTTTATTTAAATTCCAGTTAGTTAACATACAGTGTAGTGTTAGTTTTGGGTGTACAGTGTAGTGAGTCAGCAATTCCATTCATCACCTGTGCTCATCACAAGTGCCCTCGTTCATCCCCATCACATATTTCACCACCGCCCCCCCCCCATATAACCATCAGTTGGTTCTCTATCATTAAGAGTCTCTTTCTTGGTTGTCCCTCTTTCTCTCTTTTTTTTTCTCTTTGCTCATTTGTTTTGTTTGTTAAGTTCCACATGAGTGAAATCATATGGTATTTGTCTTTCCCTGACTGACTCATTTCTCTTAGCATTATGCTCTCCAGCTCTGTCATTGCAACTGGTGAGATTTCATTCTTTTATATGGTTGAGTAATATTTCATTGTGTGTGTGTGTTTATGTATGTATGTATATATGTATATATACATATAATTCCATGTCTTCTTAATCTGTTCATCAGTCAGTGGGACACTTGGGCTGTTTCCATAATTTGGCTATTGCAAATAATGTTGCTATGAACATCAAGATGCATGTATCTCTTTGAATTAGTATTTTCTGGGTAAATACCTAGTAGAGCAATTGCTGGATCATAGGGCAGTTCTGTTTTTAACTTTTGGAGAAACCCCCATACTGTTATCTAGAGTGGCTCTAGTAGTTTGCACTCTCACCAACAGTGCCAGAGGGTTCTCTGTCTACATCCTCACCAACATATGTTACTTCTTGCATTGTTGATTTTCACCATTTTGACAGGTGTGAGGTGATAGCTCATTGTAGTTGTGTCCTGTATTTCCCTGAGAAGTGATGTTGAGCGTCTTTTCATGTGTCTTTGGCCATCTGTGTGTCTTCTTTGGAGAAATGGCTGTTCATGTCTCCTACCCATTCTTTAAAAATTTGAGACAAGGAGAAAAAGAGAGAGAGAGAGAGCATGAATGGGGGCAGGGGAGCAGCAGAGGGAGAGAGAGAAGCAGATTCCCTGATGAGTAGGGAGCCCAACATGGGGCTCGATCCCATGACCCTGGGATCATGACCCGAGATGAAGGCAGCCACTTAACCAACTGAGCCACCCAGGTGCCCCTGTCTTCTGCCTATTTTTTAATTGTATTATTCATTTTAGGGGTGTTGCGTTTTGTAAGTTCTCTACATGTTTTGAATACCCTTTATCAGATATGCCATTTGCAAATATCTGATATTTTCTCCCATTCTGTAGGTAGTCTTTTTGTTTTTTGATTGTTTCCTTTGCTTTGCAGAAGCTTTTTATTTTGATGAAGTCCCAATAGTTTACTTTTGCTTTTGTTTCCCTTGCCTCAGGAGCTGTGTCTAGAAAGAAATCACTATGGTGATTTGGTCAAGCTCAAAGTTACTGCCTGTGTTCTCTTCTAGAATTTTTATGTTTCAGGTCTCACATTTAGGTCTTTAATCCATTTTGAATTTATTTTTGTGTATGGTGTAGGAAAGTGGTCCAGTTTCATTCTTTTGCATGTTGCTCTCATTTTCCCAGGACCATTTGTTGAAGAGATCATCTTTTACCAGTTGGATAGTCTTTCCTGCTTTGTCAAAGATTGATTAACCATATAGTGGTAGTTTCATTTCTGGGTTTTCTATCCTGTTCTATCCTGTTGGTATATGTGTCTGTCTTTGTGCCAGTATCATACTGTTTTGTTCACTGTAGCTTTGTAATGTAACTTGAAATCTGGAATTGGGATGTCTCCAGCTTTGTTTTTATTTATGAACTGTATACTTTAAAATGGCTAATTTTATGTTATGTGAATTTCACCTCCATTTTTAAAAATGCAACTTCTCAGACTTTATAGACTTGCCAAATCGGAAATCCTGAGGTCTGGGTCTAGGAATCCTTATTTAAAAAAAATAATCTAGGTGATTCTTCTGTATACAAAAATTTGAGAACCTCAGATCTCAGGTAACTTACTCAAACCTCAAGAATTCACCTAACAAGGAATGTATATATGTTTATTGTATACATCGTAATTATTTAAATAGCTTGTATATATAATATACATATATGCAGAAGTCCAATACGTACGTATGTATACATATACATCTACAAGTGGTGCTTGAATAATTAAGGGCACTTGGGCAGCTGAAAATCCACACAGAACTTTTGACTCCCCAAAAACTTAACTTCTAATAGTCTGTTGTTGACCAGAAGGCCTACCAATAACATAAACAGTTTATTAACACATATTTTGTATGTTATTTGTATTGTATACTATATTCTTGCAATAAAGTAAGGTAGAGAAAAGCAAATATTATTAAGAAAATCGTAAGGAAGACAAAGTACATTTATAGTACTGTACTATATTTATTGGGGAAAAAATCTGCATATAAGTGGACCCAGAAGTTCAAATCTGTGTTGTTTAAGGATCAACTATATGTGTGTGTTTTGTGTGTGTATATAAATTTATACATACATATATATAAAATGTATACATTATATAAAATAATTATATAAAATATATACCAGAAACCATCTGGATTTGAAGTTTAACCTCTTCTGAGTGTTTTCACTTCAGGTAAATGTACCCATTTCTAGGAACAGACTTGAAAAAATCTAATAAGAAAAATAAGAATAAGAATAAAAATAAGAATAAGAAAAATGGAGGCGCCTGGGTTGCTCAGTGGGTAAAAGCCTCTGCCTTCGGCTCAGGTCATGATCTCAGGGTCCTGGGATCGAGCCCCTCATCGGGCTCTCTGCTTGGCAGGGAGCCTGCTTCCTCCTCTCTCTGCCTGCCTCTCTGCCTACTTGTGATCTCTGTTTGTCAAATAAATAAATAAAATCTTAAAAAAAAAAAAGAACAAGAGAAATTTAAATTATTCCGCTCTCCACACCGCTAGTACATATAATTACAACCTTGGCAAATTAATGCCACTTTTTTTTAACGTGTGATTATTTGTGTTGTTAACAAATATCTCTTATCCCATTGTAAGCATAGCATTCTGCTATTTGTATACAACGATGACCCTCTGAGTCCTTCTCCGGTAGGATATGACCAGCGTTGAAGCCCCAGCTTCCCTGCCAGTTAGTCATGTAGACGGTAGCCTCAGTTTCATGATCTGTTGAATGCAGGTTGGCTGATCATTCATTTATTTACTCAGTCTCTCCCTGTAGATTGAAAATCAAACAGGACATAGTTCCAGCCCTCGGCAAACTCAAAGCTAGTGAGGCAGACAAGCAGATGTATGATTGCGATGCTGTGGAAGCGTGTTGGGGTGGGACCCTGAGTATTGTGTGCACATAGTAGGAGCACCTGCCAGAGCCCAGGGGCCTGGGGGCTTTCTGAGATTTCAAGGTTGGGAATGAGTTGGCCAGATAAACAGTGTACAGTTGGGAGAAGGACTGAACAGCATTCTCCGCTGTGGGAAGGGAACAGGAACAGGGGCAGAGGGGAGAGAGCAGTTCCATAGGAGGCTCAGCGGGGCTGGCGCCCAGAGGGCAGGCAGGGGGATGGCCAGGTGGGAGGCTGGAGAGCGTGGCGGGAGAGCCTGTGTGCAGCCCGGAAGCCATCTCCAAGGTACAGTGAAAGCTGTAGGGAGGCATTGACAGGTTTTCAGCAGGATCAGATTTTCATTTTAGGGTCAGTGTGGAGCATAGTTGGAGGCAGGCAGACCTTTTAGGAGGCTGCCACAGTGAAGGTGGTAGGAGGCTAAGGAGGGGCTGAGTGAAGGCAGGGGGGAAATTGATGGTGGTGAAAGGGCAGATTGAAGAAATATGCAGGAGAGCTTGGACCGGTTATCCCTGAGTTCTTGTTACTAGGAGAGTTCATTGCTCTGTCATTCTGCATTCAAATACCTTTTGTCAGGGCTGGTGATAGCCTTGGATGGAGGCATCCTTTCCGCAGCAGTGGGATGCCTGTGCGGAGAGCCGCAAGAGTGGCCCATTTCTAGGAACAGACTCATGTGGCCCGGAAGCCCGTGTGGGCCACAGAGCACAGATCCACAGTCCTCCTGAGACCGGGCGCAGTTCTGTGATAGTATTTAGCAATGTGCAGAAATGGTTTGGTTGTCGCAGTGACTTGAGGGTGAAGTCATTTGAAGGATGGGCACCTGCAGTGCTCAGGAGAATTTCCCTAACACAGACGTACGTCACCACTGAAGAACAGACCGGATCCCGCTCAGCAGCACATTTCTACTTGACCAGAGTGACTTCTGACGGAACCTAAGCTTTGGATGTTATTATCTGAGCCTTGACAAAGTACATCAAAATACATCATTTAGACAAAAATACATCATTTAGGGGCGCCTGGGTGGCTCAGTGGTTTAAGCCGCTGCCTTCGGCTCAGGTCATGATCTCGGAGTCCTGGGATCGAGTCCCACATCGGGCTCTCTGCTCAGCAGGGAGCCTGCTTCCCTCCCTCTCTCTGCCTGCCTCTCTGTCTACTTGTGATCTCTCTCTGTCAAATAAAAATAAATAAAATCTTAAAAAAAAAATACATCATTTAGTTTCTTAAACAGAGCAATAGAGAATCTTAACTAATTCTCCTAAATCTCTCATCTTTCCTCCCTCATATATTGAATCCTCTTAGGAACGGGTACTAGCAAATGGAGAACTCCTCCACCACTGAAATGTCCTCATGCAGTTGGCAGGCTTGTAAATGCTGTAGAAATTCTGTCCCAGGGGCGCCTGGGTGGCTCAGTGGGTTAAGCCTCTGCCTTCAGCTCAGGTCATGATCTCAGGGTCCTGGGATGGAGCCCTGCATCGGGCTCTCTGCTCAGCAGGGAGCCTGCTTCCCTTCCTCTCTCTCTGCCTGCCTCTCTGCCTGCCTGTGATCTCTCTCTCTGTCAAATAAATAAATAAAATCTTAAAAAAAAGAGAAAGAAAGAAAGATTAATTCTGTCTCAGGAACAAAGAAGGCTGACTGCTGGTAAGCCAGTCTCTGGTTCTTCAAACACTTAAATGCATTTCTGACAAAGCTAAGGAAAACCTGTTAAGGGAATCAGTCATACAGTATGTCCACACTTTCTTTTTGCAATTGTCCCTTTATTGAACACATCTACCATAGAAGGAGATAAGAATACATGGTTTAAAACTGTGAGACTAGAATGATGTTTCCCCCAGCCAGAAGTCATGAATCCATTTTACCTCTTTAGACTTCATATGTTAAGGTCTATGCTGAAAGACTGTTGGATCACCTTAAAATATTATTATTAATAGTAGTAATCATACAGATTTATTCATTAGTATACTGAGAGAAAATGATAACTAAAACATTTTAAGGGCTCCCAGAACAATCTTGTGTTTGTAGTCTCTGTGACAAACCATTGAATCCATAAGCTCAGAGTCTAAGGCGAAGATGCTTCTCATTCCCTAAGTTTATCAGATAGATCTCCGAAATTTTATTATATTGCTTATGATTGGCCATGATATAATATTGCATCATTGATATTTTGAATTTTTTATCATGAGAAACATGAAATAATCTGCATTTTCATACTTCTAGGAGTTTATGGGTAACGGAAGACACATAATGCACTGAGCATAATTATTGACAAAATTGCAAGAAGCTTTCCAATTGATTTTGGTTTACTTCTGCTTCTTGTTTTTCATTCCATTTTAGAGGCCACATTTAAGATGGATCCATTTCTTCTGTTGTTTACTCCTCCATACTCACTGGAGGCAAAACTCCCTGGGAAGAGGAGAGGGGAGTTAGGAGGACAGCCTGCTGTGGAGGAGAAAGCTGGGTGAAAGCAGATTCTGTCTGGAAGCAGTCCCGTGGGCACCGAGCTCAGCAGGGGAAAGGGGCTGAGCTAGGTCACTGCAAGCTGTGGGGGCAGAGACCTGTCAGCAGTTGGAGGATGAAAGAGGGGACGAAGCGGTTTAGGAATTACTAGTTTGTGAATCACCAGAAAGGAGACTGGATTGCAAGTATTTTTGGTCTGGAATTTTTTTTTTTTAAATCTATGTTAGTAATAATAGATGGAAGATTCAAATTTAGGTTTCAAAGGAGGGACTAGTACATTTCAGTTGAAAAACAAAGGCTGTATATTATTTATATTCACATTTTCTAGAATGTGAACATGGGGGTTTATTCCAGAGGGTTTTAAGAAAACAACAGTAGCCAAAATGTGTTCACACGGCTAACTTTTCACTACAGAAGAACCCAAACGGTCTGATTCGTCCCTGTTTTCCTGCGCACGCGTGGGGTTCTCCTGGAGGCGGTGGTAACGGCTACGCCTGCGTGTGGCTGTATTTGAAAAGAGGCATTTACCTGAAATGTACAGAGTTCCGGGACTAGCTTGTGCCTGTGTCCTGTCCCAGGTTCCTTCTCCACTCTGGCTTTATGCGGTGACGCTACGGCTGTCTAACTTGGTCTGAAGCCCTGTGGGAGCCGAGGACCGATTCCTGACCCTTCCTTCCAGGGGTCGTGGAGACTTGCTGGTCTACCAGGGTGTGGGGACCAGGGCCTGGCTCTGCGGGAGATGGCCCTGCTGTGCTTGGCCTCAGACCGGCCGACAGCCTCTGCTTTCAGAAGCATAAGACCCCCTGTCCAGGCCCAAAGCAGTAAGAAAAATATATTTGAAAAAAACCCCAGTTGCCTGTCTTGCTGACTTTGGCAGTTAGGTGCAAAGCGCCAACAAAGCGTGGCATACAGAAATTCTGCCTTGCAGGCTTGTTCCCTTCTTACAGAGCAACCTTTAACCTTATGGGGCTCTTTTTTTCATGTTTTCTTAATCAGAAAATATTTCAGAGATTATTGGCACCACAGGTTTATTTCTTCCCAGCAGTTTTCACTCTAAACCAACAGTAATCTCTATGATCTCCTCTCTGTTTTTCTCTCACAGTAGGGGCCACAGTTAATCAGCCTCCTCTAAGATGACTGTTCCAAGTACAGTGATTTTTTTTTTCTTTTATCATTTCCATCCCAGAGGACTTTCTTACTTGTACGGATTCTTAAAAAATAAAATAAGGGTTGTCTCAAAAATTTGAACACACATGAAAAATGATGTCCACGGCTATGGAGACTACCAAAAAACAACAACAACAACAACAAACCCCAACAAACAAAAACTGTATCTCTGTCCTCAAAACAGCCTGTGATCTGGTGACATATTCTGACAGACACACACAAAGTAGTCAAAAGTGTAAAAGAAGTGGGGCTGAAGGGAGAAGGGAGTGCTGTGTTTGGACTGAGAATGCCAGCTTTATGGAGCCACTTTATTTTTTTAATGTATTTTAAATAAATTTATGTAAATTTTAAATTTAAATTTACATAAATTTATTTAAATAAATTTTAAATTTATTTGAGAGAGAGAGAGAGATCACACACGTGAGCGAACGGGGGAAGAACAGAGGAATATTAAGAGACTCTGCTGGGCATGGAGCCTGAGGAGGGGCTCGATCTCAGCACCCTGAGATCATGACCTGAGCTGAAACCAAGAGTCAAATGCCCAATCAACTGTGCCATCCAGGCTCTGCAGGAGCCACTTTAAGTTAAAACCCCACTTTGGTGTCACGTTTGCTGTTAGAAGGTGCTTCTCAGGTTCATAGCTAACAGTGCAGACTACATGGTGGGGCATGCGGACGGTCCAGTCTCTGGGAGCAGCCTGTGTGCAGTACGGAGTTCCCATCTGGGAATCCCGGAAGGAGTGGAATGATTAGTGTTTGTGGCAGGTTGTGATCATCAGGGTGTTGCCAGGTGAGCTCACCTGACCTGGAGAGATCATTTGTCTTCTTGGTGACGAGAATGAGTAAGCATGATGACTCTTTTATTTGAGATAACTGTCTGCTGAGGTCTCCAGAGGAGGCCGGAAGCTAGATGAGATAGGGTCTCTCTTAAGGAACACCCAGTGTGGTGGGAGTGGTCTTAAATTCAGATTTCCTGGGAATTGGGAAGGCCAAGGGTACAGTTTAGAAAAGTCCTTTCCTGGGGCACTTGGGTGGCTCAGTGGGTTAAAGCCTCTGCTTTTGGCTCAGGTCATGATCCCAGAGTCCTGGGATCGAGCCCCATATCGGGCTCTCTGCTCAGCAGGGAGTCTGCTTCCTCCTCTCTCTCTGCCTACTTGTGATCTCCGTCTGTCAAATAAATAAATAAAATCTTAAAAAAAAAAAAATAAAAGAAAAGTCCTTTCCCATGTCTGTGGCTCTGACACCAGGACCTAGAAGGTCTTGTGTTTATTCCAAGGCACCTAGGCTGAAAATCATTTAGTGTAGGAGAAATGCTACTGGTAGTAGTGAGTGGTCAGGAGCAGAACAAAAAGTACATTGAGCCATTAGTCCAACTCAGTGTCCAGCACAGAACTCAGGGAATGTTTGCAGGTGGAGAAGGGTACATGCATTATAGCCATAACACAGGCCATCATTTCAGGGTCATGTGGGTGGAATAGAAGCAAGTTTAGAAGAAGGAGCATCTAGATGGGGGCCACTAGGGGCATTTTATAGGAGAAATGGGACAGAAATTAAACTGTGCTTGAATAATCAGGGACTTATGGGTAGGTGAATGGAAAGAGTGAGGAGGACATTTTGGGCATGGAGAGAGGCCTGAGCAGACACGCAGGAGGAAGGACGCAAAGGTGTGTTCTGGGCTTGGTGACTAGGCCAGTCCAGGCTTACCATTGGCGTTCAAAGGGATACCCAAAACCACAGTACAAATAGGATGCATCTTCTAGAAACCTTAATTTTGCTTTTAGATATAGAAGAAAAAATACATAACTTAACTGGCTAATAATTTAAAATATTTAAAAATTAAAACAAAGGCAAATTTTGGAACAGAATACAATTTTACGGATCCTGTAAAGTTCAAAATCTCAGGTTTCTGCTCTTTTCTTTTGATCCTTTGATGGAAGAATTAAAAATTTTTTTGAGAATCAACTCCACATTCATCCACCAAAAAAAAATTGCCCACTAATCCTTACTTAAAGCTTGAGGCAGGAGCTGTGTTTCCTCATGGGTGCCTGGAGTGGGGTTTTGGGGTGGAGGGCAGGTGGTCCAGCACTCAGCTGGAGATTCTGCTTGGCTGTTGAATGCCAGTAGGAGGCCCAGGCTCTCTCACACTGCGTATCCTGGATGGCAAATCCTGATGGTGGTTAGCGTGGGCTGCCTCCAGAATGTGCCACACAACAGACATGAAGTATCTTCGTGCTCTCGTCGGGGTGTGGAATCTGCACTCTTGCTGAGAAGCCAGGGAGTCCTGGCTGCCTCCTAGAAGGAAGGGTATTCAGAGGCCCTTCCGGAGCCTTCAGTTCTTTCCTTTCTCACCTGCTGGTCCTCAGCCCTGCTACATTCCTGTGTCTGCTTCTCCAGCCCGGCTGGCTCCCAGCACTCCCCAGGCCCAGGCCCCCTGTGCTAGTGCTTTGTCTTTGGTATGTTTGGGTTGTGAATCATTAAATAGATTAGATCACAGATTCCGGTTTTTCCTGGGCAAAGGCTGTCCCTCCCTTTCAAAGCTGTCTCCGGCTTTGCCCAGCTTTGAGAAAAGACTACAGGCAGCATCTCTGAGATAGAGTAGCCTCACAGGCCAGCAAGAGGCAGAATTGTCAGTGGGTGAAAGAGCCTCTAGACCTATGTTTACCGTTTCTATTTTAATTTCCATGTATTCTGGCGTGTGTCACATTGATTTTGTTACAAGACTTTCATTTTTTCCTTTTTTAAAAAATTTTGTTTATTTATTTGACAGAGAGAGACACAGTGAGAGAGGGAACACAAGCAGGGGGAGTGGGAGAGGGAGAAGTGGGCTTCCTGCAGAGCAGGGAGCCTGATGTGGGACTTGATCCCAGGACCCTGGGATCATGACCTGAGCCGAAGGCAGATGCTTAATGACTGAGCCACCCAGGCACCTGTTACAAAACTTTTTTTGTTATAATGTCAAACTTTGCCCAGGGTTATAGACTGCTTTCTTGTATCATGGTCATCTACTCACATGTTAAAGGAATTAAGAAAAACCTAGAAGAACTCAGTTAATCCAGTACTAAAGAGTGCCCTGGCTTTCATTATTCAGGAGAGAAAAGGATCTAGATCTGAGCTGTCCGGTGGTGACCACTGGCCACCAGTGGCTACCACGTATTTGAAATGTAGCTAATTTGAATTGAGATGTGCTGTAAGCATAAAATACTGAATTTCAGAGACTTGGCATGAAAAGATTGTAAAATAATACAATTTTATATTGGTGACATATTGAAATAATATTTTTGGTATGTTGAGTGGAATAAAATATTTATTAAAATTAATTTAACTGTTTCTTTTTTAGGTGTGGCCACTAGAAAATTTTTACCTTACATGTGTGGCTCAGATTATATATATCTTTATTGGGCAGTGCTGCTCTAGATTGTAGTTTTATAATTACCGTAATTCCTACCTCTTGGAAATAACCCAGGGATTGTATTGTAGCTCTTCTCTCTAATGACCAGGCTTAGATGGAATAACACAAAGTAGACTGTAAGGCTCTACAGAGCAGGAGCTGGGTGGGGTCCTTCAGCCAAGGAGGTTCGTACACTGACTTTAAAGGAAATTCCAAAAACAGTGTTGAAAATTGACAGCATCATTGGAAGAAGGGTATTGCCTTCCAGTGACTCCACTGAAAGATGTACTTTGGTTGCATAATCTGGAGTTGGGATGTTAAAAAAGAAAGCAAGCAAGAAGGTGGTCTCATTCCTTGCAGACTGTTCTTCTGGGGGATACAGAGATTTCCCAGATGCTCCCCGCCCCTACCTTTGCATAGCCCCCCCCACCACCCCCCCCCCCCCCCCGCAGAGTACTGTTGCTTCTTAAGGTCTTTGAAAAATATCTTTCGTTGTAGAGCTGCATTGTCTTCTAATTCTCTGGAGGTAGATTAGAAATAATCATCACCTTTTTCTAAATAGAGGCATAATCATAGAGAGGTAATTTGTCAAAAAGCACAGGTGACTGGTAGCTGAAATGGTTTGAAAATGTAGATCTTTTCCTTTCCATTCCAGCTACTGGATTCATAGTCTCAAACAGCTCTGTGAGTTAGAAATTGTCTTTTGTTCACAGTGGAACACGTTGTTGTGAAAAATGAGGAGGTGTGTCTCATTCTCCCTTTTTTATTAAATTCTACACTGTGCTTTGTTTAATAATACAGTTACTTGCAAAATGTTTAGAGCATTAAGAGAGGTAAAGAATTGAATTCTCAACCTTGGCACTCTTTTCTTCCTCCCAGTAGCGATAGAAAGGATTTAGGCACTGTCACCAGCTTCTTGGAGGCAAACTTGCTGGGAAACCTTCATTCTCACTTCTCACTGCTTTATTTGTCAGCTCATTCAATCAGTCTTATTGTTGTGTATGACTGAAAAGCAGTGGTATTAATTTCCTCTGCAGGAACTTACTTACTTTTCTTCCGGGATGTCTGTCCTTTTGTCAATAATATTTTCTCATGTCTTGAAGCACTAATTGATTCTGGAACTTCAGCAAGATCACTTATTACTACAGAATGCAGAAACCATGTCCCTGTGGATTAGTGCACAGCCTCTGTGACCATCAACCAGGGATCCTATTGGGAATTATAAATGAGAAAGAAATGATGGGTCATGGTAATGAGATGTTCCAAGCCTGAGGTTTCAGAAAGGAGCAGACATAAACAGCCTCTTCCTTGAAGATTCCCAGCCAGTCAGCCACTGTTGACTTTCTTGAGAAGTCAGGACTGGAACAGGTTAATGTGTTGGGGGGACCTTGAGAGTATGTGTACAAGTTCAGTGGTAATGATCAGTGGGTCTTTCTCCCTCTCATGTATGTATACAATATGTACAGAGTAAGAAGCAAGAAGCATAGTTGGAAAAGAAAAATTTTGAATGTTGGTATTTGGGACAATGCTTTGCTCTTCTAAAATTACATGCTATTATCTCATCTCCAATTCAGTCTATTCCCCGAAGCATAATCTCCTTCCCCTTGCTCTCTTGTTCTTGGCATTGGGCCTCCATCTCTCATCATTGGATCATTGGAACTTAGTAATGGATCTTGATTTTGTTCTAGCTCAGAGAGCACACTAGAAATTGATAATACATTTTAACTTCAAAAGGCTGCCCAAGTCAAATGCCTGATGAAGCAGTATAATGTGCCAACAAAGATTCTAGCTTCAGGTCAATGGAAAATTCCATGGAAGATGACCTACTTGACATGTTGGGGACAGGGAGAGGAAACAAAACCAGTTCTGGACAAGGCTGGGATAGGGGGCTGGGCTGAATATAGGACTGGTTCCAGAAGGTTGATGACAAGTCTAATCTGTCATGGCCCAGGAAACATGGGAATTTTGAGACCCATCTTGAAGAGACAGTGGTTAAGATGGGCAGGAGTCCTGTAATCAGACAGACCTGAGCTCAGATTCTCATTCTACCACTTACTAATTGGGTGACTTTAGGTAAATTTCTGAGAATCAGTTTGCTTATCTGCAAATGAGGATAAAACTTACTCAAAGGACTGTTGTGAAAAGTAAAGTAAGATTTGTGTAAACTCCCTGATACCAGGCCCGGTGGGAGGTAGGAATTCAATAATTATAGCTATTATTACTATCATCACTATCTGGCTTTTGTCATTTTGTATTGCTGAGGGCATCAAAGCAATGATCTCTGGGCAATGTGTTGTTGTATAAATATTGTATCATATTGTATCATATTCAGGATTTAAATATCCAGATTGAAGCAGGACCTCATTCAGCTGTGCTAGATGAGCAGAAACCAGCACCTTCTAGAAAAGGAGGTCCCCAGGGCTAGGGAGGCTGTTGGAACCTTGTTTTCAGCAAACTGCGTGTTTGAAAACAAGTCAGAAGCCCACATGTAAGCAGTTGGAGGAGGGTGGGGGGATGTAAGGGTGTGAAGCTCTCAACAACCAGGGCTGAACAGAGCTGAACCTCTATGTTGGAGGCCCCAGAATCTGCAACTAGGCAGGACTGGGGCCGGCACAAGCCCCAAAGTCCATTTCTGTCTTTAAAGATTACTGAAGTTCTTAAGCCACTGAATGGCAGCACTCTGGTTTCAAGCCTTTCCCAGAATGTGAGGTAGGTTTGTGTTATTCTTTGCTTTTCGGATGAAGAGATGGGCCTAAGGGACCGTGACCCATAGCTAAAAACCAAGCAACTGCGTCCTTTGGCTCTAGTCTTTCATTTAGAAACCACACTTACTAAGACAGTGTGTCACCTACAGCTCTATGCATCATGGCAGATCCTTATAGCCCCATGTCTTGCTGCTGCTCTGGTGACCAGTTCAGAGTAGGCTTTGGTCAGCTTCTCACAGGGCAACCATTGTGCCTTGCCCTGAGCCCCCATGTTCTCCAACGTGGAGAGACTCAGTGTCCCAGATGTGCTGGAGTTGATGCCCACGGGGCCACAATTACTCACGGGGAGCCAGTGCATAAATGTTTTCTCCCTACACCCCCCAGAGTGACAATTCTGAGGTGAAGTTCATCCGGGTTCTCAATGGGGACTGGTGAGATTGAGCATGAGTCACCTGTGGCAGTGGCCAGCTTGATAACATCCTAGTGTGGCTTTTTCTCATTCCTCATTCAGCAACTCTGGTCTCTCATTCCTGCTCCCTGGGATCCCTTCCAAAATAAACTACTTGCATGCAAACTGCTGGTTTTGGCCCCAAGACAGTGTCAGAAAGCATTATTCATAGCCCCACGTTCATGCTGACTCCCACAGTCTTCACCAAAGCCTAGCATGTTGAAGCTAGAAAGGCTCAGAGCCTCATATTTTACATGAGGAAATTGAGCCCCAAAGAGGTTAAGATGCATTCTGTAGTTACATGGCTAGAGCGAGGCGGATGTGGGAGTAGGACTCTGTTCAAGTTTTTTTGGTTAATGGTCTTTCCTTTAAAACCGTCACTCGTTCTGTTTCTTAAATGGTTATGTGCTGCCTCTAGAGCCGTTGGGCTTCCAGTAGGAAGAGAATTAATGATGACAAAATTTGACCAAGAAACATGATGGTACTTGGTTTTGGGATACCTGAGGAGACATGGAAAGTTGAATTTAATGATGTTGAGTTTAATGAAAAGAGACAAGGGCAAAGTTGTATGAAGAAGAGAATATGGGGGCTCCTTGGAGGCTCAGTTGGTTAAGCATCTCACTCTAGATTTCAGCTCAGGTCATGATCTCAGGGACATGAGATTGAACCCCACATCGGGGTTTGCGCTCAATGGGGAGTCTGCTTGAGATTCTCTCTCTCTCCCTCTCTCTCTATCCCCTTTTCCCTCTCTCGCTCTCTTTAAAAAAAAAAATAAGGAAAGAAAATATGATGTGTGTAAGGGTTGGGGGAATAGGTAAAGGGGATTAAGAGTACACTTACCTTGATGAGCACTAACAAATGTATAGAATTGTTGAATTATTATATAGCACACCTGAAACTCATGTAACATTGCATGTTAATTATACTTCAGTTAAAAAATTTAAGACAAATAAAACAATGAAAAAGAAGAGATTCTAATGATGGGCCATGCAATGTGACTAGGTAAGGAGAGAAATTTAGGACTTGGTGAAGGGTTGTTATGGTGTGGTAAAAAGGCCGTGTGATTGAAGGATCATATATCCTGTGGGTGGCTGAAGAATTATTGAGGCTCTAGATCAACGTTGTCCAATAGAGATATACTGCAAATGTGAGTCATATACATATTTTAACTATGTTCAAAAAAAACTAAAAAGATATAGGTAAAATTAGCTTTAATGATATTCTTTACTCAATGTAATATGGATAAAATATTATCATTTAGTAATCAATTACTACATTATCAATTAGTAATCAATATTTTATTGATTGTTTCTTTTGCATTGCAGAAGCTTTTTAGTTTGTTGTAATCCCACTTGTTTTTGTTTTTGTTGCTTATACTTTGAGTGTCATGCCCAGAAATTTATTGCCAAGACCAATGTCAAGGAGTTCTTCCACTGTGTTTTCTTCTAGGGGTTTCATGGTATCATATCTTACATTTAAGACTTTAATCCTTGTTGAGTTAGTTTTTGTGAGTGCTGTAAGATAGGGGGTCCAGTTTTATTCTTTTGCATGTGAATGGTTACCATTTTGAATAGCTCAATTCTATAGCAGGTAAGCTGATAAGATGGTTGGTGGTCACTGGAGAGAGTGTGATGCTTGAGATTAAGATTGTGGAGGGTTTACAATTTTTTTTTAAGATTTTATTTATTTATTTGACAGACAGATCACAAGTAGGCAGAGAGGTAGGCAGAGAGAGGAGGAAGCGGGATCCCTGCTGAACAGAGAGCCCAGTGCAGGGCTCAATCACAGATCCCAGGACCCTGGAATCATGACCTGAGCCGAAGGCAGAGGCTTTAACCCACTGAGCCACCCAGGCGCCCCTGTTTACAAATATTTTTAACTGCAAGGTCCAGAGTATGAGTCTGGGAGTGAGGTGCTACAACAGGGTAGAGGCTAAAATCAATGAAGGAGAAGAGGTCAGCTCACTGAGAGTCTGGGATTTTGGAAAGATCATCTGTATTGATATAGAAATCATCAGTGGTTTGCAGAGGATGATGGGAATGGTACTGGGGAGAGCGATAGGATGCTGGGTGTTGAAATCTTCAAGGAACATGGCAGCAGTGATTCAGGAGTTTAAAAACACCTGCGATAAAATAATTAGTCGGTGGTATAGTCTGAGTGTATGAGCTTCAATATGGGGGGAGAGGGATGGTGATTTGAGAGAAGAGTAGGAAAAATTAGGAAGTCCAGTGATGAACAGTAAGGCTGCAGAGGAGGTGGGGAGAGCCAGAGACTCTGGACAGAAGGACATCTGTTGATGGTGCTCTATGAGGAGTGGAAGCCAAGGGGGAGGATTCAGGAGCTGCAAAGAGGTAGGATTGGCAGTCAGATCCCCGGGTGTGCGGAGCTCCTTGGAAATGAGAGTCTGGGTGCTGAAAGGTGATTCTCTTCAGCCTGCTTCTGGAGGCAGGAGTCCCTGCTGCCCACCCAGCCTCACCATCCACTGATGTACCTGCTCAGGTACTCACGCAGGTGTTGTCCACGGCCAGAGGGTAGCAGACTCTCTGAGACCTCTGTCCCCTCCCTTCCATCCTGCCTCTTATTCAAGACCTTCCTGTGATTACTCCACAGGAATCTTCTTTTAGGTCAATGGCTTCATGCAGACTTCATTTTTTAAATAATAATTTACTTTATTTTTTGGCTCCTAATGCATGAAGTACAAATTTTCAAGTGTCCAAAAGTTTTTGAGTGAAAAATAAGTCCGTCTACCTACCACTGTTCTCCAGCCTGTCAGTTTCTTTTCCCAGAGAACACCACTGAGAGCAATTCTAGATTTCACTTGTCATAGAAAGCACTTCTGCTGCTCTTCCTCCTCCTGCCTCTTTGGATGTGAAGGAGACTTTCTCTGAAAATGTATTCAACGTCCCCCAGGAGAATGGCTTGCTAAGCAGGAGTCTGGGAGCTAAGAAGCATCTCCAGATGAGCCAAGTCTTGAAATTCAGATGTCCTCCTATGGTTGCCTTATTGGATAGCCCTTAGTTTCTGGACTCCAACAGCTATGTCTAACCCTAAGTGTCTGTAGTTCTTTTAGGGGAGAGTGAATTCTTTATTCCTTCACCTGTTCAGCACATACTCTTTCAGTGATTCCTCTATGCAAAGCTCCATGCTAAGCACATAAAATGTGAATCAAACTTAACCAAACTCCCACAGGCATTTGGACTGTATGCTAATCCTTCCTGGAGTCCAGGCCAAGCCAGCTCCTGGCAGTGGCAGTCTCTCCTTGTTCAGAAATGCAGAAGTGCTGACCTTTGTGGTAAGGAGATATTGGTGGTATGGAATAAGGACTCTGTGGTCCCTCCAGCATGCCCTATTTTGACTACTCTCCAGCCTGGGCTGAGATGGGCTGCTGAAGTTGTAGCCGGCATTCCCACGAGAGCTCCAGAGGGTCATTCCCCTGCCCTGCCTCCATTGTCTTAACCCAGATTGAGGAATGGGGCTCCTACTTTCCTGTCTTGAAATGGTGCACATATAGAAATCACATACTTAAGAAAAATCTCCAAGTTTACTTGACTCTGTTTTGTTTCCCTTCCACTACTAAAGTGCAGCATTATACTGGTGCTGTCATGCAGAAGATAAAGGGTTAATGGGGGAACCTTCATGGCAGAAGAGCCAAACAAACAAAAAAGCTCTAGTACTTCATGCTTCTGTGAAAACCCAATTAACAGCCTTTCATGGTTGTAATTTCTAATTCCTTTCTGAGCTGAGAAAAAAAATCTTTTGGCTAATTAGATAATTATTTGGTCATGGCCTTTTGGTAAAAAAAAAAATTGCTTTGACTCTAAAAATGTCTGGAGAAGAATTACTTTATTTAATAAATCATTATTCTAAAGTTAAAAGACATCAGACATTAAGAAAAGGTCTTGAAGGATTGCAATTTTTATACTGAACCATATAAGAAACACCATGTTAGGCTGAAAGTTCTTCAAGTGTGTGTGTATTTGTGCACATGAAATTGAGATTTTTGTCCCCAAAATGTGTAAAACTTATTAATGTAGGATGTTAACCATGAAAGAAACTGAATATGGGTTTTATGGGAACTCTCTGCATTACATTTGCAATTTTTCTGTACATCTAAAACTATTCTAAAATAAAATATTTTGTGTATATATAAAAGACTCTTACAAATCAAATTAGATGTATTCTACTATAAACCCAATGAGAGCATCCTGAAAAGTTTTCTTAAGAGTAATTCCACTTAAAAGAAGCTTTATTTAAAAAATTGACAATATATTGCCTTCCTAAGGCTTCTGACTACATCTAACGGAGGTATTAGGAATGGTAGTTTTAGTACATAAAAGTAGCATCACAATTTCTGGATGTAAAAATATGTTAACTATGAAATTGCGTTTAGAATATGTAGTTGCAACGTAGGAGACACTTTTCCTATGAGAAACAATAAATTACTGCTTACTAATAAATCTACTCTCTACCTGAATCAAAGGTACAGTAAAAAAACTATGAATTGCTTGTGTTTCGAGTTATCTCATGATGCAGATGAGATGGGCCAACTGCGGTGACAGTTTGAGTTTTGTCTATCTCTCGTTCCATTGTAGGTTTCTAAGAAGTTAACTGATTTTGGCCAAATTTGATTGAAGAGTGTTCAGTTTCCCTCAATTCTCCTTGAACCCATGCTTTAACTTGCCACCTTTAAACACGATTGTATTCAAACACAAAAGGATTTCATGTAAACACATCTGCTATCATGTAAACAAATGTCAGTGAGATTAAGTAGGTGAGTGGGGTACAGGTAATGGAAGAGAAGTGATGATACTCACAAAATTTCCTTTGTGTTTTACTGCTCAGTATCATTTAGCTTACATTTTTTTTTGACAACAGAAAATTATCAGGAATATAGTTGATACAGTCTTTATTTTAAAAGAAGTTTTGGCATAATGTATCATACAACCTGAATACTGTATTAGAAAGGACTTTGAACTTGAGTTCCCTTAGTCCAACACTCTCTTCTCTTGACCTTCCCAGGGCTGTCGATGCCTTGTCATTTTAAGAATCAGCTCACAAGTCAACCCCTCATCTGATGTTGTCTCTCCCTGCCCCCTCATTGTCTGTCATATCATAGTGTTTGGTTTTCTGCATAGCACTTATCACAGTGGGCATTCTCTTTCTGGTTGTTTTTGCTGTTTTTGCTGTACTTTGCCATCTATCTCCCTCACCAGAATTAAGCTCCAAGGGAGCAAAGACTTTCCCTGTCTTGTTTTTCACAATGTCCCCTGGGCTTAACACTGGCACATAGTAGGTTGATATTTTAATGTGTGCCGTTGCAAAACATATGTGTAGGTATATATGCTTTTATAGTTCCTGCTAGAAAACAGGCCAGAAAGATTCCCCTCCTCCCATGAATGAATATAACTACCTCCAGTTACTAAATTCTTTCCTAATTCTCTACTCTGTTTCTGATTTTCTTAGACACTGACATTGCTCTTAGGGCATGATAAATGATATAATTTAATAGGAAAATGATAAATCTCAAAGAGAAAACTTGGCATTAAGGTAACATTTTATCTCCAGAACAAGTCGAAGTTTTAGCTCTTTTTGATTTTTGTCAGTAAGAGAAGGATGACTTTGGGGATGGTCATCCTTAGGTGGTCTCGGGGTCGGATTCCATGGGATCCTCATTTCGGTGACCTCTTGTTCTACTTGAGAATTTCTAGAAGATGGGCAAATTTAGTATTTTACCACATTAACCCAGAAGTTTGATCAATGCTGCTCTTGGGTTAGATCAAGAAAGCTTGTCCATGTGCCCAGGTCTGGTGTTCTTTGCTCTGGAGTAGAACAGCCCAGGAAGGGCCCATCTCATTCTCCCAATAGTCAGGGCCCCTTGATGTACCTTGGCCTTGGTCTGCCTTAAAATCTGCTGGGGAAGCCTTTGCAGACCTGCTGAGAGTCTTGGAAGAAACATAGGAGTGTGTGACCATTAACTCTTGACCCGTGAGATGTTCATCCATGTCTAGGATATTCTGAATTTTATGGAAGTCATGCCCTACTTGATACACGTTCACCTCATCGAAAACTTTAGTAATCACACAATGAATCATCATCTTAGAGGATATTTGTAGTAAATGCTAATCTCAAAGTGTAAATGAAGTCACAGACTAAGATTACATAAGGGCCATAGTAAGCAAGTAAACACCGTTTAGATCTGAAAGACATCAGGTTTTATGTTACCTTCTGTTTCACATCCTCGCCCTCCTTTTTTTTTTTCTCCAAATTAATGAAGTCTTTGTGTTTCATAGAAAGCTCTTTGACCTTCCCCGTTTCTGCCCCTAGGGCATCTTTTCTCTCAGTGTGTAGAGTTAGCTCTCCTTAGACTGACTCTGAGTGTTTTACTAACCATGAGCCTCAACGTAGAAGTTCCTGAAATCACTGGTTTCCTTTTAGTGACAGTATCAAGGCAGCTCAGAAAAGCCCTTTATGCCATGACTGATGGAGCTCAAAAAAAGGAAGCCAAGAGCTTACATATGTCGCCCAGATAAGTTGTTTCAGTTGAGGTGGCCGCAGTAGTTAGTTGGTCCAGTAATTATCAGATAACTCAATAAGGCATCCAGGAAAGGAATAGGAAACAGAAACCAAACTGATTGCACATTGATAGTGAAGACCAGATTTATTTGACCTAAGGGAGTGTTTCTGTCAGAGTTGAACTATGCCTCTACTAGTCAAAAATATACAAATAAGGAATGAAAAGCAGTTCAAGAGCTAAGAAAGTAGTCGTTTGGTTGTCAAAATACCTGGAAAATTAACAGGAATGTTTAATATCCATAAGAAGACGTCTTATTCATGGGGGCACCTGGGTGGCTCAGTGGGTTAAAGCCGCTGCCTTCGGCTCAGGTCCTGATCCCAGGGTGCTGGGATTGAGCCCCGCATCTCGGGCTCTCTGATCGGCAGGGAGCCTGCTTCCCCCTCTCTCTTTCTGCCTGCCTCTCTGCCTACTTGTGATCTCTGTCTGTCAAATAAATAAACAAAATCTTTTTTTAAAAAAAAAAGAAGAAGAAGATATTCATGAAGTATAATGAATGTTGAGTATCTTGGCACCATCATATGGCTCTAAGAATTTGTGGCCCCCTCCACTGTGATACGCGAACCACCCTTTTCCAGCAAGTATGGCACGGAGGATTGGCGGTGACGTGGAGGGTTTGTTTCATTTATATATGTATTTTTTAACAATTTGGCTCTGAAATATTATTTTTCTCCCTAAAAAAGGTATTCCCTAGTTCATTTCTTTCTTTTTTATAAATTAACATCAAAATTAATATTTTCTAAACTTTGGATTACCAGAATAGATTTTATTATACATTAAGCCACACGTATTTTAGATTGAATATCAATTTTTGGAAGAAATCTTTAGTATCCTCATTAATTTTTAAAAATTACTTTAATCGTGCTCTGACCAAAAAAAAAAAAAAAAAAAAAATAATCATGGTAGAAAACTAGAAAACTCTTGAAAGATATAAGGAGAAAAATGGTAAATTACTTGTTATCTTACCACTCATGGTAAATATTTACCTTTCTGTGGTAAAAATTTCCCTGACATTAAAAATTCTTCAAAAACATAATTTTCAATAATAACAATCATTTTGAGAAATCATGATCTAGGTGACCACAGGTAGATAAGAAAGGTATTTTTTCCACTGGCTAAAAATTTGGGTACCTTAGCTATTTGGGCAGAAGCACACACAGTGTCAGAGAATAATTGTAATGTTTGTAACATGGCCAGTCTGTAAACACAAATAGGCAACACTGAGTCAGTGTTGAAATGCCGAGAGGCTCTAAGTCACTTTTGTAAAATCAACTGATAAGAACCACGAGGTTTACATCTGATCATATGGTGAGAAACTTGAGAACCAAATCAAGTAAATAGATTCCATCATGCAGCAGGATAGGAAGAATACTAAATCCATCCGAAACTGCTGCTTTTGCTGGGACTCAGCCTACCTTATGATACAGAAAGTGAATTAAAACTACGTTTTTAAAAGCTCGGCTCCCATCGTGTTATTGGCTGGCAGGAAAAGGTCTGGGGAAGGAGCCCCTGCCCTAGTCGACCAGGGAACATTCCTGCAGGATCCCACTGACTCCCTGAGGCCTGCCCGCAAGGGTCAGCATGTTTTCAGTAAACACGAACAAAGCTTTTAAGTGATCAAAATGATAATTGGATTCCTCTGTCTAATGCCTTGAATAGTCTTTCAGCAAAACTTCTTTAAAAACCATTTCTGACCATCTGTTCGGTTTTTATGAAGAAATGGGAATGGATAGTGGTATTGTGAATTGATCCCAGGAGAGAAAATTTTCCATAAAATGTAAGTGCCTTAGTCAGGTAGCTGGAGAAGCTCCTATCCGACCACTGTTCCCTCTCCTGAGTTCAAAATATACCCTCTCCTTGGCCGCGGGGTGTTGTGTTGCCTGGCCGAGGGAAAGAAAGGCTGCTGTTGCCATAATTTGGACCCGTCCTGCACTTCCTGACCCACCTGCTGTGCCCGTAAACCTGAAACCCTCATGGCAAATGGGTTTATTTGCTTTTCCCCCCGAAATGTGCTGTCCCTTTTTTA
Organism: Enhydra lutris kenyoni; assembly: GCF_002288905.1. Taxonomy (NCBI): domain Eukaryota; kingdom Metazoa; phylum Chordata; class Mammalia; order Carnivora; family Mustelidae; genus Enhydra; species Enhydra lutris. The sequence goes on along the minus strand of NW_019154103.1, from coordinate 5,202,763 downwards.
CCTCCTGCAGACAGAAACTGACAGGTCCTTTTCCTGCTCGCCAAAAAACCGTGATGGGAACCAGGTGGAGATACGGCTTTTAAAAACGTAGTTTTGATTCATTTTAAGTCCTATAAAGTAGGCTGAGTCACAGACAAGCTGTGGGCCTCACCAGGCACTCCATGACTTCCCGTTCCCTCTGGCAAACCCCTCTCAGTGCACTGTGGTGATATCACTGTTAAGACGACAAATGGCTTGCCGGCAAGAAATCTGCCTGTGAGCTCTTAGGGCCGCCAGGTAGCATCACTGTCATCCATTTTCTGTCTTTTTCCTTAGTCTTTAAATTCATATGGTCTCGTGTACTACAAGAAGGGTTAATACCCTTCCAACCTCACCGCAGCCATTTGGGTTACAGATGGTGAAGGCCAGGTTACATAACCATTCGTTAGAAGTGTAGTTCCAGGGACGCCTGGGTGGCTCAGTCGGTTAAGTATCTGCCTTTGGCTCAGGTCATGTTCTCAGGGTCCTGGGATCGAGCCCCACACTGGGCTCCTTGCTCGGTGGGGCGCCTGCTTCTCCCTCTCCCCCTGCTTGTGCTCTCTCTCTCTGTCAAATAAATAAATAAAATCTAAAAAAAAAAAGAAGAAGAAGAAGAAGAAGAAGTGTAGTTCCAGAATTGGTGGGAGCTCACATTGACTCCTTGGTTTTTAAAACAGCTACTTTGAATGAAACCCCTGGAATCTCCAGGATGGTAATTGACCTTACTGTTGTATATACTGAGGTCTCTATTTCAGAATCTCCCCAAGTACTCCCTTTTTCTGTCTTTTTTAATTATTATTACACTGCAGTCAAATAATGTGATAAAGGGTTGGACGGGCTTCAGGAGAATTGTGATTGTGGCTTTGTTTCTGACCAGTTGGGCCATTTCTCACATGCTCTGCATCTTTCTTGACCTCATTGTCTTCATGTTGATCTCTCAGATACCGTTGGAGATTCTGTACTCCACCCGTGGAAATGCAAATACTGTCTTCTAGGCAGGTTCACAATCTTCTCTATGTTTGCAAGCCAGCTAGAAAGCCCACCCCAAAGATTTGGATTCCCAAAGTGATTCTGCTGTGTAGTCAGGTCGAAGGATGAAAGCCACTAGTACAGTATAGACTCAGAGACTCATTATTATAAAGCCTTCTCCTTTGCCACATTTTTTCCTCCCTTAAGAACTATTTTGCCCTTCAGGAAATAACTACCTTTATAATTTAATCCTCAACAAAGTTAAGGATCAGCCATTTTCTCTTTGTGTGACTTTTTATGAATATTTTGCATTGATTCCGTACCCGTTTGTGTTCTTGCTTCTTTTTCCACTTTGATTTTTCATCCATATTTGACCAGTGATTCAAAAGAATAAAGGATACTAAGTAAAACTGGTTGACTTTAACTAGCCGTACATCTCTCTGTGAAGCAATGGTTCTCAAGGCATAGGCCCAGAAGCATCCTCATCCTAATTTGTTAGAAATGCAAATTCTCAGGCGCCTTCCTTAGACCAGAAATTTTGGAGGTGGGACCCAGCCACCTGTGTATTAACAAACTTTCTAGGGGATTCTGATACATGCTATTGTATGAGAGCTGTCCTAAAGAGATTTTGTATGTTCAGATAGTTGGGTTTTTAAGTGTGCTTGGATATTTTTGAAGCAATCATTGTCCAAACTTACAAAGGATATCACATAGATAGGAATGGAAAGGATATTATATTTCTAAAGGATATAGTGCCCAGCCTTCCTACCTTTTTATCCTCTGGAAGTTTTTGTATTCTTTTCTATTCTCAGAAAACCCATGCATATCTCTGCCTTTTTGCAACCTGAAATTTTAGTCTTAAAATCAGTTGTATTATCATGGAAACTTTGATAATCAGTGCTGTTTAAAAATTTATTGTGGAATGATAGAATAATAGATGGAACAGTGACTAATGAAATCTTCAATTTCTACTTTTTCATTTGTATATTTTTTAACTGAAACTTCCAAATAGAATTATTCTTCTTTCAAGGATTTTCTTTATTTATTTGAGAGAGGGGGAGTGTGTGTGTGCACACTAGCATGAGCAGGGGTGGGGCAGGGGGGAGAGACCATCTCAAGCAGTTTCTCCGTTGAGCACAGAGCCTGACATGGGGTTCAGTCTCATGACCTGAGATCATGACCTGAGCCGAAACCAAGAGTTGGATACATAATCGACTGAGCCACACAGGCGCCCTGGAACTCTTCTTCCTTTAGAACACAGACAAGGGGGGCACCTGGGTGGCTCAGTGGGTTAAGCCTCTGCCTTCAGCTCGGGTCATGGTCTCAGGGTCCTGGGATCGAGCCCCACATCGGGCTCTCTGCTTGGCGGGGAGCCTGCTTCCTCCCTCTCACTCTGCCTGCCTCTCTGCCTACTTGTGATCTCTCTCTCTGTCAAATAAATAAATAAATAAAATATTAAAAAAAAAAAAAGAACACAGACAAGGATTATTTTAAGTTACCTTTAAACAGATGGAATTGTTCTATAACAGACCCAAAGGCTGCTCTTACCAGAGGGACATTTTTACAAAATTGAGCCCTTCTGGGAAGGAAGGTGTGAGCATGAACTAATATCCCGGATTGAATGATGAAGAGGAGGATAAGGGCATTGGCTGTGGCAGAAGCAGACAGAGAGCCCAGGTTTCTGTGCTTCCAATTCAGTATTCTCTGCACAGAAGGGTCCTGCCTCTAGGACTGTACAGTTTACCTCATTGGTGGATTTTTGTCAAGAGCCTGATCCAAGTGCAGTTTTTTGTTTTAATATATAAAGCATTTGCAAGTTCTTTCAAGAGCAGCCCCTCGCTTCATTTAACTCCCTCAAGCCCTCTCACCTCTGTGGAGTTGGACCAGGAAATTCAAGGTCTAGCCAGGAGCCCCCAAAGAGTTAAAAAGACAACCAGCCTGCAGAGTCGGAGAAATTGATGTCAAAAACAGATGTTCCTATCCAGGCTTCGCTGGATTCATAAGTCAGGATCAAGCCAGCATGTATGCATGCACGTCAAAAATAAAAAATAAAAAATTGGCCAGTGCTGCGGAGAAATGAAGTGTTGTCCCCTCATCTGCGAATCCTCTCCAGGCTTTGCTGCATGGGAGCCCTGCAGAGGGCTCCTGGGAGACCAGCGGCCCTGACGCTCCAGCCATTCACTCGGAACGCCCTCTTGAATCCCGTTTGCATTGTTGGTGTTCCGCCCAGCTGCCCGCACGGCCCCTGCCCGTTTTCATTGGCTCTGGGGATTGTTATTGGAGCGGCTGACAGCTGTCTGCCAGGCTGTCTGCAGCGGCCTTCCCGTGCTCCCCTGCTGCTCTCCGCCGCTGCCCAACTTCACAGCACTATTGTTCCTGTTGGGCCTTTTGCTTAAAATCTTTCCCAGCTGTATCCTGATATGGGAAACCACTTAAATTAGCTCCAGATTGCTCTGTTTATTTTGCGTTAGATAAGCGACAAAATATGGTCCCTGCAGCCTGCTGGGAGGAGGGGGGACCTGGGGTGGGCGGGGGGATGGGGAGCGGGGGACCCAAGCAAGGTCTCTTACAGAAGGTCGAGTTCCCAGACAAGACTGTGAAAAGGCACAAATGCGATAGTCACTGGTCTGGCCCCTGACATGTGACCGTGAAGGGCTGGCCAAGCAGTAACTCTGGATCCACGCACACCTCCTTCCAGAAAAGAAAATCCAGGCCTTGGCATGAAGTCACACAAGATGGAAGCTGAGTTTCCATGATTGCAAGTAGATATATCTCCATTAACCACAGGTCTGGTTGCCCTGCCAGCTGTCCGGGCTCTCTGCTCAAGGCCCGGATTGTGACAGGAATCCCTTTTTTCCTTTAAACTGTCCTTCTGTACAGCAGTGCGTGGTAGCGATGGCCCAAACCAGCTAAAGTTTACCGGCCTCCCTCTGTGCTCGGCCCTTGAAAACGTTCGCTTCTCTGCTGTAATTTAATGCTAGAAATACGAAGACGTGGAGTCACCGCCGTAGGTACTTTCCACACAGCTGCAAGTGAAAATTCACAATGGACTTGGCCCCCCTGCGCCCACGCGGGCCATCTGTCAGCTGCTCTCGCCACAGCCTCTCCGCCTCTGTGGGGGTCTGCTCCCAGGGCCTCCTGGGCAGGGCCTCTCTGAATGCTTCACAGTCTTTTCCAGTATAATCAATACTGTCCTAGAATGAAGATGTTGCCTTTGTGATTGTAGGAATAAACCCAAATAAAATAGGAAAAGTAAACTTCCGGATGTTTCAACTCAGCTGAAACACGTGAACAATGCCAGCAACCAGCTGAGTTACAACAATTATTGAACGTTCTGTCTGTTGGTAATCCAAGACTCCGCAGGAAAGAGCCCATGACTCACTCTGGCACGACTGGGCTTTCAGTCCTCATGCGGGAAGTCCTGGAAAGCCTTTCTACCAGCGGAGAGAAGGGGATGGAAGAACAGGGTCAGGAGTCATAAAACGTCCTTAGAAGCCACCCCTTGGTTTCCTTTGGGGCACATAAACTCAGTGTGTCAGAAAAAGGTACAAAACCAACTTTCGAAGAATAATTACCCTGTCAAGCCCCCTTCCCTCTGGTGGAAGGTGCCTTTTCTTCTCCATCTAATTCGGGCAGGGGATTAAATGTTACCTGCTCTAATTGCCCAGTTTTTACCCCCCTCTTTTCCTTCTGGGTCCTTTTTTGGTCCTCCTCGTGGACAGTCTTGTATTTTTCACATGGACCAGACTCTTCTGTGGACGATCTGTCCCTTGAGAGTAGGGACTGTGTTTGGACCTCTGTCGTCTGGTCCCACTGTGCACACAGCAGTCATGGGTACTTTGCAGGTGCTTATTAAGTCCTTTGAAATCACTGCTGTTGTTTTTTTTCTTTATGCTTACCTGATACGAGGTGGCATTCATTCTGCTGCTGTATTAACCCAGGCAAACAATAAAACAATAATGGCAACAACCACAAAAAACATCGCAATTCTTGTTGGCCAGTTCTCATCACAATCCTAATCATACCCTTTCAGTGAGGGGCCGGATGGAGTAAGCCAACTAAAGCCTGTCTTCCTCATTCATGGCTTAACTTGGAAACTCTGGAAAATACAGAAGGCAACTATCTAGAGCAACTGAAAACTGCAAAATAGCAGGGGAACAGTGAATGAGAATGAAGTCAAAGCTTTATCATCCCTTATACCTGGGGTGAGTTTTATGGGATTTGTTCTCTCTTCTCTGTCTTTCAGCTTTGACCCAAGGAATTCTAGAACAATGCAGCAGGCATTGGCAGCAAAATCTTTAGGTGAGACCCTCTATTTCTAAACAGCGGTTTGGCAAAGTGGTCCTTTGCTGGACAATATAGGGAGTTACTATTTTGTTCCTTTTGTTTCTCCCCTGCCTCGCTGCACAGCCAACCCCAGTTGAGGACCTGCATTTGTGTTTGCACTGGGGGTTTGGGTGCCTGAAATCCCAAAAGAAAATTCTCTCTGACTGGCCAGAGGACCAGTGAAAAGGAGCCCCCTTTTTTTCCAAAGAGTATGGGAGAGTTTCGTTATTTTATCTCTTTTTATTTTGCTGCTTTGCTCCCAAAGGCAACCTCAGTTGTATGGAAATCAATGATATAATAAGGGGCTAAAACTGAGAGAAGCCTCTTTCTGACCAGAGGAACAAGGAAAAGGGGACCCTATGAGGCTAGGAAGTGTGGGGGGAATCTTAGAGAGGATAGGGGTGGGGAAGAGGGTCCCCCAATTCTGTGTATGAACAGACATAAGCCCAGGGCTCACCTCTAAGCTGCGCATGTGCCACACAGTCCAAAGAAGCAAAGCAAAGGCTTCAGGAACTCAGCAGTGATATAAACCACTACCCGAGTCCCAGACTAACTCCTGAGTGGAGCACATACTAGGTGGGTGAACCCAAACATTATAGCAAAGCCTTTAAGAACTGAACTGACATTATAACCACTATTCACAGAAAATGAGGTGAAACTTGCAATCAGAATCTAACTGGGTTGGTTGTCTACTAAAACAAATATCAACATCCTTGAGAGGATTTTAATAAGACCTAGAGTCGTACAACTTGATATTCAAAATGTCCAGGGTACAATCCAGAATTGCTCACCATATAAAGAACCAGAAAAATGTGATCAGTACTTGGGGAAAAAGATTGTCAATAGATGGCCAATGCTGGGATGACTCCAATTTTGGAATCATCAAATGGAAATTTTAATGTAGCCTTTATAACCATTCTTTATGAGATACAGTTGAATACTCTTAAAATACATGGAAAAGTAAAGTTCTCAGTGGAGAAATAGAGAGGAATGAAGAAAGGGAGAGAGGAAGAGAGGGAAGGAGGGTGGGAGGGAGGAAGCCAAACTGAATTTTTAGAACTGAAAAATACCATATCTGAAATTAAAATTCACCCTGTGGGTCCAGTAGCAGAATAGTAGTGGAAAGTGTCAGTGAGCTTTAAAACAGATTGGTAGACATTATGCAGCCTGACAGAAAAAAAAAATTGAACCAAGCTGTAGGGACCTATGGAATAATATTAAAAGATCCAACATTTACATCACTAGAGTCCTAAGGAGAAGAAAAATGTTGGGCAGAAAAAAAAGAAAAAAAGATGAAGGAATAATGCCTGAAAACTTCACCAATCTGGTGAGCTATACATATATACAAGAAGATCAGTAAAATCAAATCAGGATAAACCAAAGGAAACTACTCTCACATTGTAATCAAAATGCTGAAACCAAAGATGAGGGAGGAAATATCTCGAAAGGGGCAATCCCAGTGGTGGGGATGTAACCAACAGAAATGGAAACATGGTTATACAAAAACCTGTACCCACATGTTGAGAGCAACCTGTTTGGTAAATGCTGAAGGCTGGAGCAAACTCAGATGTCCTTCCGCTAAGCAATAGTTCAACAAAACTGTGGCACCCCGCTGCAGCGGACCACCCTGCCACCCCACAGCACGAGCCATGGATACGTGCATTGGTGTACAGGAATCTCAGATGCATTGTGCTGAATGAGAAAAGCCAGACCCAAAGAAGTTTCACAGTGTAGGATACTTTTTTTTTTTTAAAGATATTATTTATTTATTTATTTATTTTCCAAGAGAGAGCACGCATGCACACACACACGTACACGCACACACATACACACACACACACACATGTGCAAGTGGGAAGAGGGGCAGAGAGGGAGGGAGAGAATCTCAAGCAGGCTCCCCACTGGACTGTGTGCTGAGCACAGAGCCTGATGTGGGGCTTGATCTCGTGACTCTGAGCTCATGACCTGAGCCAAAGCCAAGAGTCTGACCCTTAACTGACTGAGCCATCCAGGCACCCAAGCTTAATTCTTTTTATAAAGCCCTCTGGAAAAGGCAAAACTTTCAAAGATGGAACAGACGTTAGTGGTTGCCAGGGCTTAAGGGTAGGGTGGAGGGTTTGATTATAAAGGAGCAGTATAAAGGAGTGATTCTGATTTGATGAGTTGTTCTGTAATTGTGGCACTGGTTATATGACTGTCAAAATTCATAGAACTCCATACCAAAACAAGTGGCTTTTACTGTATGTAAATCATAAAATAAAAAAGAAATCACTAACATACCATTTCATCGCTGATAAGGTTAATGTATCTTCATGATTGTGCAAAGTATGGAAAAGATTCATGTAATCTCTTATGTATTTTGAAGTCATTTTCCACTTGATTCCACATTAAACTTGCAGGAAACTAAAAATGGAATAAACAATGAAGCAGTCTCTTTGGATACGTTCGAAGAGCTTTCCAAAAAAGAATTTTGTGTCTCACATGCCAGGCAGATGTTTTATAGGGTCAGCTGATCACAAAAGGCTCCGATGAAAAATTAAAAAGGTTAAAAGAAGGGTCTTTAAGAGACACCTTGTTGCCAGCAGAGACCTACTGTTTTTCAAAGAAACCAAGTCAATTTGATGGGTTGGTGAAAACAAGAACAAAGAATCTGACATATCTTGGAAGCTCTGGGTTTTCATAACTGGGGTGGTATTCAGAGGGCCCTGTCTAGAAGAATCACGTCTCTTGTCCTGAGCTCCCGCCTTGCTTGTGCTCTGAAATATACATGGAGTAGGCAGGCTGGGACTATTCCCACAAAGCAGAATGTATATATTCCTGTGACACCAGGGAGAGTTTTCCTGAAGGTAGGATTTTTTTCTTCAACCTCCCTCTCATCCAAAGGGCATAAAATACAGGATAGATGTATAATTGTAGTAATTCCTTGCTTAACTTTTTAAGCAACTGCCGAAGTATTTCCAAATCAGTAAAGCCATGTTACATTCCCACCGGCAGTGTCTGAGGGTTCCAGTTTCTCTGTATCCTCTCCAGCACTTACTATTGATGGTAACTATCCTACTGAATGTGTAGTGGTATCTCCTTGTGGTTTTGATTTGTATCTCTCTGATGACTAATGATACGGAACATTTTTTTCATGTGCTCATCTTATTTGGAGAAATATCTATTCAAATCTTTTGCCCATATCTTAATCTTTGTTTGAGTTGTAATATCCATTTTTATTTTTTAGGTATGTTGTGAGGTAGGATTCGTCAAGGTTGGGTTTTGTTTTGTTTTGTTTTGTTTTGTTTTGTTGTTTTTGCTAGGTATCTGATCACTCTAAGAATCATTTGTTGTATAGACATTTTTCTCAGTTGGTTTGTTTTGCTAAGTATCAAATAATCATTTAAGTATCGTTTTTTACCAAGCTCCCCTTCTAATACCATGCTGTCTTGATTACTGTGGTTTAATATAGTAGGTCTTACAGTTAGGTAGTATAATTCTTTCAACTTTATTCTTGTATTTGAAAATGACTAGGATAAACATCATGTGATCATCATGATAGTGGTAAGGGGAGTAATGTTCTGTTTCTTCCTTCAAAGATGTGTGCACAGTTTAAGGCCTTGAAACTATGGGCATGTTACGTTATAGACAAAGGGGAATTAAGGCTTCAGATTGATTAAGGTTGCCAGTTATCATACCTTAAATTGGGAAGGTTATCTTATAAGCATAATGTGATCACAGGGGTCTTTAAAAGGGGTCTTTAAAAGAGGAGAGAGGTACCTGGGTGGTTCAGTCGGTTGAACATCCAACTCCTGATTTTGGCTCAAGTCATGGTCTTACGGGTTGTGAGATTGAGACTCCCTGATCAGTGGGGAGTCTGCTTGGGATTCTTTTTCTCCCTCTCCCTTTGCCCCTTCCTTCTCTTGTGCATGTATTCTCTCTCTCTCTCTCTCAAATAAATAAATAAATCTTTATTTTTTAAAAGTGGGAGAGAGAAAGAAGAAGTCAAAGTAATACAATGCAAGAAAATCTCAGCTAGCTATTGCTGGCTTTGAAAAGGGATAGAGAAGGTCTTGAGTCTAGGAATCCCAGTGGCTTCTAGAAACTAGAAGCTAGAACCTAGCAAAGAAACAGGTTCTCCCCTAGAACCTCCAAAATGGATCGCAGCCTTCCTGACACATGGATTCCCAATGAGATTTGCTTCAGACTTTTAACCTATAGAGCTACAAGATGACAAATCTGTGGTGTTTAAGCTGTTAAGTTTGTGGTAATTTGTCATAGCATCAACAGAAGATGAACACAATGATGCATTATCATTTTTGTATATAGCTGGATTTGATTCACTAAAATTTTGTTAAGGATTTTTGCACTTGTGTTTACTATAAGCTTCCTTCCTTCTTCCTTTCCTCTCTCCCTCCCTCTTTCTTTTTCCTTCCTTCCTTCCTTCCTTCCTCTCTCTCTCTCTCTCTCTCTCTCTCTCTCTCTCTCTCTCTCATTTTTGTAATGTCTTTGGTTTTGGAATCAGAGTAGTGCCAGCCTCATAGAATGAGTTGGGAAGCTTAGGCTTCTCTATGTTCTGGAAGAGTTTGTGTAGAACTAGTAATATTTCTCCCTAAGTGTGGGACAGAATTTGCCAGTGAAGCCATTTAAGCCTGGAATTTTCTTTATAGGAAGTTTTTAACTACAAATTTCAACTTCCTTAATAGATATAGAGCTACCTATGTGTTTTTGAGAGAACGTGAGTAGGTTCTTGAGAATTAGTTGCTGGAAAAAATGGTTAAAACTTGGTTAATTTCCTTTTTCCAAGAAAGAAACATTCTTTCATTGTATTTTTGAATATTTTAGTGCAATTTAATTTGTTTTAGATGAAAAGGAATTCCTTTATGATGAGATTATGCAAACAAAAGTATAAATAAACTGTGTATCAGTAGTGAGGCAGTGAGTCCTTCTGCTCCAGGAAATCTGATGTCCATTTAGCTTCCCACGCACTTCAGCCACTCCCATGGGGCATGAACATGCCCGCCACTGCGACAGGTACATTTACATCGTAAACCAGTTGACATTCTGATATCTATAGCATTTATAATTGTTCTTTTCTGAGAGCTGGGGCTGCTTTCCATGTGCTAGTAGAATTACTTCTGAGCTCGCAAAGCTTTAGGCCAGACTCCAAACTACAGCAAATTTACAAAGTAATGAATGTCATCTGCCAAGCCACTTGACAGTGAGGCTACTACTTATCCCTGGCGGTATGTCCCAGTTTACTTTCACGTAGGCCGCTGGTTCCAACTGGAAACATTTTGGAACTTTGGTTAGTTGCTCTGGCACTCAGTGGTCAGAGGACTGGGATACACACGCCCCTACTAACCCCACACAATGAGGGGCCGTCCCAAGGCCTGTATACCTACAGATGTCCTGCTACGTAGTCGTGAAGATTAAAAATCATGCTTATGGTTTTTTGAATCTAGAACCTACTCAAGTATGCATGTAAACACAAGGCCATTTTCATGTGGTTTGCTATACACTTACTATCCTAACTTTTATTTAAGCATTCATACCTGCCTCTTTGATTTTTCTGTACTTCTAGTCTATAACTGTCTCCTTTAAGCCCAGATTTATTCAAATACATAGTACATGAAATGATCTAACTGCTTTGTTCTATCTTCTAGGATTGAGCTTGCATATCCTCATATAAAATACAAGCTAATTGATTATTGTCCTTTTTATTACATTTAGAATTGTTTTAAAAATTAGGTGTGTAGGGGTGCCTGGGTGGCTCAGTGGGTTAAAGCCTCTGCCTTTGGCTCAGGTCATGATACCAGGGTCCTGGGATCGAGCCCCGCATCAGGCTCTCTGCTCGGCGGGGAGCCTGCTTCCTCCTCTCTCTCTGCCTGCCTCTCTGCCTGCTTGTGATCTCTCTCTCTGTCAAATAAATAAATAAAATCTTTTAAAAAAAAATTAGGTGTGTAGGGCGCCTGGGTGGCTCAGTTGGTAAGCAGCTGCCTTCAGCTAAGGTCATGATTCCAGGCTCCTGGGATCGAGCCCCACATTGGACTCCCTGCTCAGCAGAGAGCCTGCTTTTCTCTCTCCCTCTGCCTGCCTCTCTGCCTACTTGTGATCTCTGTCACTCTGTCAAAAATAAATAAATAAAAATCTTTTTAAAAATTTTTGAAAAGTTAGGTGTGTAACTATAATATTGTGTCTGAATTCCATTATAAGACAGTATAGGGAGCACTATAAAATATTGGTTATAAAAATGGGGTTTTCAGCTTGAAAGGCTTGAGAACTCTGATATAAACAAGCTTTCTTTTCTCTCCTATTTCAGAACTTTCCCAGTCCTTATGGTTGCTCTTATACACAAAGGTAAAATCTGTGAATGAGTCCACAGACGGGTCACAGATTACCACATCCACAATAAATACTAAACAACCACAATAAAAATGGATTCACCTTCTATTTCATCTGCAAAATAACCTAACAACTATTCTGTCTGTCCGGCACAGGGCATCCAGCCACAGCACTCACACGTATGTGCAGCAATCACAGACTTCTGTCCAGGAACTTAGATATGCAAGAAGTGTGACTTGCTTCCGCTCTTCTCCCCAGAAGTGAACATAATACTGCTTGCTGGGGTTCCATTTCTGCTGGGTGAAGGAAACCTGGGGTCAGTCAGTTCATATCATCTCAATCAGTTCAAGGTCTCTTTGCCCCATCGCTGGCTCCCATCCAGGGAACCAGCACGCTGAAGCTGAGGAGTGTCTGGTGCACAGCCATTCTCTACAGAAAGCCCCTTCGTGCAGGGCCTTTTTGTATCACGCTCCCATCTAGATCCCGCCACAACCCCCTTACCTATGAAGACTCAGGCCATCTCTTGCCATATCTGTGCTCTTCTCAACAGCAAATGAAAAGCATTCATCAGTGCGGCTCTACCCTCTTCCATACTGTGCTGGGAGGGCCACTGAGCCTGCAGTCATGGTCGTCTGTTGTGGTCTCACCACACTGGGCACAGGGAAATGCAAAGGGCCTCGCCGTCCCCTTCTTCGTATTCCTTTACTCTCTGCAGAGACCATCTCCAGTGCTCTGCACCTTTCTGATTTGTAGATTCTAGTCTGCTGTGAATGAGGGAGCCGCACGGCATACATTAGATTTGTGTCTGAGACTAAGTGGGCACTGCATTGGGGTCTGATTGCAGGGACTTGGTGATGCCCATTGTGGTTATCCAGGGGCATTTATTTTGATTTTTTTTTTTTTTTTTAATCCTGGTTTGTGACTGTTCAGGAGACATTGAGTTTCCCAGATACCAGACCCCTCCCTCCCTTCCTTCCTTCCTTCCTTCCAATTTTTAAATTTGAGTCGAGTTGACACACCACGTTATGCTAGTTTCCGGTGTATAGCATAGTCATTCCCCATCTCCATATGTAATACTGTGCCCACCACTAGCGCAGCTGCCATCCTTCTCATACATCACTCTTATAGTACGACTGACTATTCCTTGTGCTGTGCCTTTTATGCCTGGGACTTCTTCAGCCCATGACTAGAAGCCTGTATCTCACGCCCCCCCTTCAACCATTCTGCCCATCCCTCCATCCCTTCCCTCTGACAACCATCAGTGCGTTCTCTGTATTTATAGGTCTGATTCCACTTTTTATTTACTTTTTTAGCTTGCACAGATGAGTGGAATCACATGGTATTTGTCTTTCTTGGACCTCTTTCTTCCCACATCCCTTCATGTCCTGCTAAAATGCCTCCATTTAGCCTCTTGCTTCTCATTAGGCACAGAGCCCCACTGCTTCCCACACTTTCTCTTCTTCTGCTGCCTTCCCTTCCCAGCACCTGGTTAGGATGTCCAGGGTCACCTGATTTCTCCTCACTCGCCCTGGGTACCCCCCTGTAGAAGGGGTTCTGACACCAGGTATGGTCAGGAGGACCCAAAACCAGTTGGTTTTGCTTTGGCTTTGGAGCAGGTGTCATCAGCAAATCCAGAGGAATTGTGTTCCTTTATTTTTATTAAATATGTATTCAGCATTTGTGTTATTTGTTAAATTCTCTTAAACTTTGTAGTACCTAGGTATTTCGTGTTGTTTTTGTTTCTGTCATTAAATGTTTTACTCTTATATGGTTCTCCAAAGAGGATTGTGCTGATGACTTGTCTCTGTTCCATGAGTAGACACTCATACCTCAGTGAGATCCTTTACCATTTAATAAACTTCAGAAAAGAGCTTTGAGTACAGAAAATAAGAATCAAATATCTTTATGGTTTCTACATAAGAAAAAAAAAAAGAAAAGAAGGGAGCTTTGGGCAAACAGAATTGCCTGTTCACTCAGTTTGGTTTCTTGGTTTTTCTGGGAAACCCTAAGGACGACGTAGTTGGTGCTTGCCCGAATGGAATAGGTTAGCTTTCTCTGTCTTAATTCTCTCTGAAAAGTCATTGCCTTCCATTGCCAACTTTGTTGCTATACAAGGACTTAGTGCACTTGTAATTATGTAACTGCAGTTCTTTTTTCTCTCTGTTGATGGTGTTTTCACTCTTGCTCTTCTGAGACCTGACAGACTCTGAAGAACTTCTGTGACATGTTTCCATCTGTTACTTCTTGATTAGCATTACTGATGGATAAACAGCTAGCTAGTAAAAAAAAAAAAAGAAAGAAAGAAAGAAAGAAAGGAAGGAAGGAAGAAAAGAAAAGAAAAAGGAAAATCTGGTTTGAAAAGGGAACCAAATAATTCGTGAGTAAACTGTGATACTTCCTCGAAGTGCCAAATGACTTTTGTTTGCCCTGAAGTTCATAACTTCATTAGTTAAAGATATCAAGCATTCTCTCAAGATCAACCTGAAGAGAAAACAAGAAGGCCTTTAATTTTAAAAGAGTCTAGAACAGACATGTGGTATTTTTGCTGGCCCTAAGTACCCTAGACATGGGGCTTCTGGGCTACTTGTTAGGGGATCGGGAATATAGAGATTAAACCCATGCCTCCTAAGTGAGAGAAACTCACAACATTCTGTATTTATCTTAAACTGAAGTTTAAGGCTCACTAAAATCTGTGACCACCAGTGCTTTCAACTACAGAAAAAGTACAGTTGTTTGCCTACTGTAATAACTTAGGACACCATTTTTTCAGTTTCCATTTCCATTTTAGTTAATTAATTATTTTATTAAGTTTTTTAAAAATAAGCTCTACACACAGCATGGGGCTCAAACTCATAACCTCAAGATCAAGTGTTGCATGCTCTATTCACGGCATCTCCCATTTTAAGATTTAGCGACCAGTTGTTTCCCATCTTTTTTTCTTTCTTCTTCTTTTTTTTGGTTTCAACTTTTTATTTATTTATTTAATTTTGTTTTTTAATTCAAATGTTATCACTCGCCATCAGGGAAATACAAATCAAAACCATGGTGAGATACCACCTCACACCAGTCAGAATGGCTAAAATTAGCAAGTCAGGAAATAACAGTTGCTGGCAAGGATGTGGAGAAAGGGGAACCATCTTACACTGTTGGTGGGAATGCAAGCTGGTGCAGCCACTCTGGAAAACAGTATGCAGGAAACTTCCTCAAAAAGTTGAAAACAGAGCTACCCTACGACCCAGCAATCGCACTATTGGGTATTTACCCTAAAGATACAAATGTGGTGATCCAAAGCGGCACATGCACCCCAATGTTTATAGCAGATAATGTCCACAATAGCCAAACTATTGAAAGAACCTTGATGTCCATCCACAGATGAATGGATAGAGATTCCATACAATGGAATACTATGCAGCCATCAAAAGAAACGAAATCTTGCCATTTGCAACAATGTGGATGGAACTAGAGGTTATTATGCTAAGCAAAATAAGTCAATCAGAGAAAGATGATTATCATATGATCTCTCTGATATGAGGAATTTGAGAGGTGGGGGTTGTGTGGGGTGGGGAGGGAAAAAATGAAACAAGATGAGATCGGGAGGGAGACAAACCATAAGAGCCTCTTAATCTCATGAAACAAACTGAGGGTTGCTGGGGGGTGAGGAGGTAGGAATAGGGTGGCTGGGTGATAGACATTGAGGAGGGTATGTGCTATAGTGAGTGCTGTGAATTATGTAAGACTAATGATTCACAGACCTGTACCTCTGAGCCAAATAACACATTATATGTGAATTAAAAAAAATGTTAGTTAACATAGAACACAATACTGGTTTCTGGAGTAGAATGCAGTGATTCATCGCTTACCTGTAACCCATCCCCCACTCACGTCCCTCTAGTCTTTCAATATACTTCCGAGTCTTCCCATCCTTAAATTTTAAAGGAGAGATAAAATTTCACTGGTATCTCATCATTATAAGCAATGACATTAGCTCCATTAAAATGAGGAAATCTTTAACTGCCATCCTGTAAAACCTCCCTATTCCTATTTTGCCCTTTCCTTGGATTTGTCCACTTCCCTGATTTTTGGTGGCTGCATCCTTTATTTGGGGTCTTGTTGCCAATCGCATTCCAGCAGGACCCTCCCAATCCTGGTTTTTTTATCCAGATGTAAGGTCTGTGTCTGGGAGTAGGGTGGGAGCATTCATCCGTCTGAATGCTGCAAACCATTTGAAATCCTTACAAATATAACTGAATAAAGCTTCAGTTTCTGACACTTCATTCGAATCACAGGTTATGATCATTGTTCGTCTTTCTTTGATAATTGGTGAACTTTATTTAAACTCCTAGAAACGGAATGGTGTCACTTGGCTCTGTCCCCAAAGTAACAGCAAAAGCTCTCAAATTCACTGTGTTCTTATGGATCTCAAGAAATCACCTACAGAGGAGAGCATGTAATTGAGAAGGGCTCTGTGCAGAAAATCCTTTCCTGATGAATGCATGGTGTTTTAGAATGCAGCTGTAATATTTAAACCTAGTGTATGTGTAATACGTACCCAGAGAGGAGACGGCTCTGCTCTGCCTTTTTTGCTGCTGGTGCTGTTTGTGATTCTCGTCAGCGAAAATGGCTAATATTTATTGAGTGCTGCTTTTGCGCTATGCTCTGTGTTAAGATCGGTATCATTGTCATCCTCATTTTCCAAATGAGACAATCAGGCTCAGAGAACAATTCGCCCCCAACTCACAGCACTTAACTCCAATCCTTTGAATCCATTTTAATGAAATTCGAAATGTGGCGGCAGGGATGATAGAGACAAATGATGACATTCACTAAGCAGCTAGATACCCTCTGGCCTCTATCGAGTCATCATTCCGCTCAAGTTTGCCTTAAGTTCTGGCAGCAGTGTTCTTAAGAGGGTAGTTAACCTAATCTTGAATTAAGAAGCCTTGATGCAGAACACCCCACTATCCAATGTGTGAGTAAGGGGCTTAAACGTCTGCTCTCTGTGCCTGGGCTCTCCCATCTCTGACCGTGGTCTGCCCTGTAATGTCACTCTGGTTCCGGCTCTTCCAAGAGGACCATGAATGGAGAGATCATATCTCTTTTTCTACTCACTTCATGAGAGAGAGAGCCTAGTCTGTCTTCTTGGCTGCCATTTCGCCAAAGCTGGGTGGTCCTTGGCATAAGGTGAGCCCTCCCCAAAGATTTGTTTAAGGGCTGAGTGAGGACTTTCTTCCTCTCCAGGACCGAGTTCCTTGAAATGCTCTCGAACAATCCCCTTTGACTTCAGTGTGACTGATCAAGGGCCAGATTGGACAAACAACTCTGGTATTGTGTGTTTGATTTGCTTAAATCCTCATGGGGACCGGGACCCACCCCTAACCCCTGCAATGTCCTGTTAAATAAGCAGGACCTGTGTATGGAACAGTTTCCTAAAAGTGAAGGTCATGGAGGGACTGGGTGAAGGCTCAGAAAACACCATCCCATAATCAAAGTAAATTTTTAGTGCCTTCAGTCTCAATTTTTGGTAGCCTTTTTTCCATTTGTTTATTGTTCCTTACCCACAGCCTCCCTCACCCAATTCTTAAGCCCTTCTCGTTGGTGCGCCCTGTGCTAGGTCCTTGTATTTGTTCTTCGGAGGTAGAGTTCCCTGGGAAGACGAACCCATGAACAACTAGTTAACGATATACAGAAATAAGTTTGATATACAGAGAGACTATCTAGGCAGGGTAGCAGTGCAGGGCAGGGTGGGGGGAGGGGCGGCAGTAAGTGAAAGTTAACAGAAGTGACATTTATCCTAAGAATTAAAATTTAAATCAGGCAGGAAAGAAGATGGAGAGCATTTCAGGCAAAGGAGCCAACACGTACAAAGGCAAAGTCATCATGAAAGGGCAGGACATATCCTAATGACAGGGCAAAGTTAGTTCTACACGAATGAAGCACTGGACATTTTTTTAAAAGATTTTATTCTTAAGTAATCTCTACACCCAATGTGGGGCTCGAACCCACAACCTCAAGATCAAGAGTCGCGCTCTCTACTGACTGAGCCAGCCAAGTGCCCCAGCACAAGGCACTTTTTATGGAGGGGGGCAGGTGTTGATGCCCGATAAGTACGTAGTTAGTAAGTAGATTTACCTAATCCTCTAGGTGACTTCTAAGACATATATATTAACCCTCCAATTTGCATTTAGTTAAAAATTAAAAAAAAAAAACTGGTCTAAAAAAATCAACCATCAGCAAGCAGGTCCTCTTTTTTCTTTAGAGAAGGAGGCATCTTGGTATTTGAAATCATGTTGTCTACCCATCTGTCACACTTACATTGCTGGCCCTGTTCAGAGCCAAGTCCAGGCACTGGTGCAAGACTTTTGGTGCCTTTCTTGCCTTTTCTTTCAGGATCCCTGAGTCAGAGTGAGGAGGATGTATTGGGTAAGCCTGGGTGAGGAAGCAATGAGATAGAAACACACACTGATGTTCATGGCCGCCTTACACGGCCAAGTCACAGCCTTACCCTGTTGGGAGTAGTCCTAAGAATTAATGTTATTGTTGTGGTTCCATCCTAACTTCTATCAGCTGGATGAGGATGAGGCTTCATTGTCATACACTTTATACATTTGCTTAGATCATCGACCCACCAATGTTTTTTATCACTTTTTGACAGTTATTTTTGTTCAGGAAGGAATAATGAAGTGCGATTCACCATCTGTATATGACAACATTTGTTTTATTTTGACATTTCTTTTCTAGACAGCAAAATGTTTATAATTAAGTTTTCCCTCTGCCAGAAACATTGCTGAAAAGCTATTTCCCTGAAAAAAAAAAAAAAAATTCAGAGCTTCCTTTACTAGTTGGAGTCCTCTTATTTTGATTTGGAGGTTTTTTTTCATCAAGAAGTCAGTCAGGAAATGAAACAAGAAAATTTTCTCATGAAAATTAATTCTTAGCAAGAACACAAGTTAACTTTTGCCCAGAAGAAAATTAGGAGAGCAAGTGAAAAGAAACATGTTTGAAATGGGGATACTTCTGTCATCTTTTCAAATTTTAATTTGTCAGATTGAACAGTCTAGGAAACCATCCCAAATGAGCTTGTATTCTTGCTGCTGCTGGGATCAGTTTTCTGTCCAACTTCTTGAACTACCCAGGAGACTGTGCCAGAACTGATGCACGGCACCGTATTTCCTAAGAGCCCAACTGTGGATCCCACCGCTCTGTGGTTGAGTGGCGGTCGTCAGGCAGGCACCCGCTGTGTAGACGGAGACCCCTGGCAAAGCCAAACTGCCCTCTTCATGGCACTGGTTGTGCCGTCAGCGCTGGGACAGGGGAGTCCAAGAGAAGTCGTGGTGTAGCCGTTAACAGTGCTTTCTCTGCAGGGTGGTCTTGAGAACGTGACTGATGACAGAGGACAGAATCCCTTCTCACTGCTAATGGGAAAAGCTGCCCAGTGAGCTAGTGGCAGAAACAGTCCCGCTCACTGCAAGGGCCCCCTCCCCTTGTAAGATGCAGAAACACCCCCAGCTCTGACGGTAGCTACAGTGGCCACCTTTTCTTTCCAGCACAGTCTGTTTTCCTTTTAGACTGGTACCTGAAGGGCTGCTCCCAGAGTCAGATAGCAGACCCAACCACCCTCCTCCTCCTCATCGCCACATTTCCGCCACCGCTGTCATCTCATGATTTTGTATCGAGCATGAGCAAGTACATGGAACTGAAAGAGACATTGTAGAGTATCTCAAAGGAGCGCATCTGTTTAAAATGGAGGCCAAGGGCGCCTTCCACAAGCCCTGGACCAGTATCGTTTATAGCAGTCTAGATAATAGAGCAAGATAATCGTGCTGGCTTAGCCATTCTTGACCTCACCGCAGAGTGTAAACGTTTCTTTCTAGTGTCCTTTGGTGTAATATGAACAGCAGCTCCTTTTAAGTTTTGAAAGGTTGGCTCTGGGTGATGGATACTCTGTGAAGTATACAGAGTACAGAGGAAGCCCCTCTGTCAAAGATGGTGGCCTCTTGTTTGGAATACACGGGTTTGCTCTTGTAAAGTTGAAAGTGTAGTTAGTAAACTGACTTGGGGGCCACCTGGGTGGCTCAATCATTAAGTGTCTGCCTTCGGCTCAGGTCATAATCCCAGGATTCTGAGATCAAGCCCTGCATCGGGCTCCCTGCTCAGCAGGGAGCCTGCTTCTCCCTCTCCCACTCCCCCTGCTTGTGTTCCCTCTCTCGCTGTGTCTCTCTCTGTCAAATAAATAAATAAAATCTTACAAGTAAACAAACAAACAACTGACTTGGGTGACTGGGCCTTGACTTTTTGTCAAGAAGAGATACAGGGTTTAAGGAAAGGTTCTTATAAGTCTGTGATGGCAAGTGGTGAGACAGATTGTCACCCACCTATGTGTTGAAGAATTGTCACCTTCACGTAACCTAGCTCCACTCTTCTCCCTCCCTTCATGAAGCACAGAGAAGAACCAGGCACCTTGTGTGCTAAGGATCTGAACAGAAGCCTCCTTGGCAGGAGAGCCTTGAATTTCTTACCCACCAGCCACAAAGATTTCTCTAAAGGGAATTATCATCACCTCGAAATAGCATCACCTTCTGCTGTATCAAAAGGAGAGTGAACCCTTTGCTGAGACTGTGGCTTATGGTTTTCATAGGGCAGGGAAGCATTCCATGACCTGTAGGTGTAAAACCCATTCCGTACTGGGAACATTGGGAACACGACACCCTGGGGGCTGAAGGTACCTGGGAAGTCACGCAGACCTTGTTCAAATGCTAGCTTTGCCACTTAATAGCTATTTGGACTTTTTAAAACTTCTTCTTCTTTTTTTTCTAACAACGAAGTGCTTATGATACTAGACTGAGTTATAAATATTAGCTACCACTTACTGAGCACTAAGGGTATCCCAGGCACCCAGCCAAGCAACGATCATGAACAGTGTCATTTCATTTTCATCACAATACCTGAGCTGAGAATTCCTATCTCCACATTGAACATAAGGAAACTGGGGCAGCGTATTGCCGTGGGCCATGCGGCTAGTGTATGGTTGGCAATCAGGCTTCAATTCCAGGTCTCTCAGACTTCAAATTCTGGGAGAGATAATGTAAACTTGAAGTGGTGCCTGGTGCATAGTAGGTGTTTACAAAATGCCAGTGCTTTCTCTTTCCATGTGTTTCCTGTGGCGTTGGTCTTGATTTCTGCGTTGGATTTTTACGTACGATGTTCTACAGACATTAGGTCTGTCCTACTGCCCTCCTGTGGTTCATTTGGATAACAGTGATTGAGGGGGAGATTTAATTGAGGTGTAATACGTATGCAAATAGGCATTCTTTCAAATGCGTCTGTGGAGTCCCCTAAGTGTATGGATACTTTTGGAGATAACCCATGATTCTATAACCTCAGTATATAAGAAATACCACTTTCCCCCCCCCTACAGTCCAACTTAATTGCTAACTGAGTTCCTCCCAGCTGGTAAGATGCTTAATTTCAGTCACTCTTGTAACTTCTCCTCGGGGTTCAACTTCAGTTGTCTTGGAAGAGAACCTTTCTCTTCCCTGGCACAGTGCATCAGATGAAGCTTTGTCTTGCCATCCTGTCAAGAAGGGAGGAATTTTTCTGGCATTTATTTTTTCCACCCAACTGCTGTGTTTATAAGAAACATCTAGCCCACCGGAGACATGTTCAACTTTCACACTTAAGAAAGAGTTCAAATCCCCAGGGAGGAGAAGTTTAATTTAGTTACCAGTGTAAAGGTTAGAAAGTTTTTCCTGGTGAGTAAAATTAAAAGGTCCCTGCTCATCAGGAGCTTTAACTCACTGAGTGCAATGTCACTTGTGGTTTCTTTTTGTGGACCGGGAGGGCCTTGGAGTACCTGGCTTCTTTCTCCTGTGTTACATGAAATTGCACACGTATATTCGCAACCTAGTCGATTATTAGTACAGGGCTCTACCCCAAGCAGAGCTCTGTTTTTCAGAGATCCTGTCGGAGGGGATTCAAAGGTCTCACGTCAGACTGGTGCCATGCTGCCCTCCGATTATGTCTGTGTAATGGACGGAGTGTCGGGCGGGAGAGGGGAGGTTGGGACAGGAGCCAGTAAGGAGGGGGCATCTTTTTTAGTTCTTAAGCACCAGATGGTGCTTAAGCAACATAGAAGTCTTCTGTTCTTAAATGTGTCTTGCGTTGTCCTCATGCAAAGACCTAATTGTGTTTCAGATAATGGAGGACAGACTTTGGCAGGGGGCAATAATTGGCCCCTCCGAGGAAGAAAATGGAGCCTCTGGGAAGGAGGCATCCGAGGGGTGGGCTTTGTGGCAAGCCCGTTGCTGAAACAGAAGGGTATAAAGAACCGTGAGCTCATCCACATTTCTGACTGGCTGCCGACACTCGTGACCCTGGCGGGGGGAAGCACCAATGGCACCAAACCTCTGGATGGCTTCGATGTGTGGAAAACCATCAGGTACCTGCTCATCTTCCCTTTTTTTTCCCTGTCAGGGCAGAAAGTGCAAGAACAGCCTGACAGGATTGAGGGGAACACGATAGCTTTTGTATGAAAATAATTTGGCTTACAAACAAATTATTTTTTTTAATGGAAATGTCTTTAGAAATATTGTAATTATATATATTTAACTCCTGGATTTGAGATTGTGGCCCTGTGTTTTACGTGAAGAAGAAGATAGTCTTCTGCTGCTCACCCTCTACAGGTGTTTTTTTTTTAAGCAGAGAATCTTCCCAAAGGGGTAGTAGTATAGGGTATTGTTTGCTTCCTGCGGAGGGTCGGGGACCCGCCTTGTCATCTGCTAGGAGAATGGAGGACCACGCAAGGGATAGAGCTACAATGTGAGCCAGGAAGTATCTAGTGAGCACCCATTTTGAACCACCCCTGTTTTAGGGGCGGAGGAAGTAGGAGTAAATAAGACACGAAGATCCTGGCTTTCATGGAGCTTATATTCTAGTAGAGCCGGGTTGGAGGGTAGGGGTAGGGGCCGGGGGAGAAGAAATAAATAAGTAAACACATAAATAAACAAGATGACTTCTGGTAGCAATAAACATTATGAAGGCAATAAAACAGCATATTGTGGTAGAGGGAGTGGGCAGAAGTGCACTTAGGAGCAGTAAGAGTTAGAGAAGTACACTAGGGAGCAGAAGCCAGACTCAGCCTCAGGTATGGTGGCAGTCTTCTTCCTGCTTAGCCGCCATGGTATAGAAAAATGGCACCCAAGGTGGGGACATACACACCTTCAAGGGTACAGGAAGAAAACTGCAAGTTATATTTTAATTTATTTTACCTTTGCTTAACAATATGTTTTATAAGGTAAATAATATATTAGAAGATTAGTACCTATATCCAATTTAGAAATAAATGTACATATATTGGAGGTTTTTGTTTTTACTGATAGAATAGCAGTTGTTTAGTGCAATAGTATTTAATCTCGGTTTGGTGTTATAGAGGGAGAAAAAGTGGCTGACTGACTAGTCCCTAGGGGCCAGGAGGGGACAACCTCCTCATGCTGTCTCCACTCCACATGCCTCATCTCAAAACTAGTAAGGTTTCTTTTTTTTTTTTTAAGATTTTATTTATTTAGGGACGCCTGGGTGGCTCAGTTGGTTAAGCGGCTGCCTTCGGCTCAGGTCATGATCCCAGCGTCCTGGGATCGAGTCCCACATCGGGCTCCTTGCTCATCAGGGAGCCTGCTTCTCCCTCTGCCTGCCATTCTGTCTGCCTGTGCTTGCTCTCTCTCCCTCTCTCTCTCTCTGACAAATAAATAAATAAAATCTTTAAAAAAAAAAAAAGATTTTATTTATTTATTTGACAGAGGGAGAAAGAGATCACAAGTAGGCAGAGAGGCAGGCAGAGAGAGGAGGAAGCAGGCTCTCCGCTGAGCAGAGAGCCCGATGCGGGGCTCGATCCCAGGACCCTGAAGGCAGAGGCTTAACCCACTGAGCCACCCAGGCACCCCTCAAAACTAGTAAGGTTTCTATTCTTAGGAAATATGCAATGAAGGAGGAATTAAGGGTCATGATAGCATGTTTACATCTCCTCAAATGGTTCAGAAAAAATTGAGTCTATGTATTTCAATTTATATTTCAAGACATACACACAGTGTGTATCTTTGTGTCTGTGTATGTATACAGAGAGAAAAAATACAAACCGAGTCAAATATTAACAATAAGATAATCTGGGTAGAGGGCATAGGTGTCGTTTTACTATTTCTTATTTCTGCAACTTTCCTTAAATTTGATATTATTGCCAAATAAAATTTTAAAAAAATAAGTGACTGGCCACACAACGGCCCATCTTTCCACAAAGCCAACTGACAGGAGTCAAGTAGTTGATGTCTTCCTTAAAGTATTCCCTCTTCAAATCGCTAGTCTACTCTGTCCCCAAATCCCAACCCAGACCCACTTCATTCATTTATGTTAGCTACCTGGTCTGTGTTGACATTTAGGTTTCTAATCCACAGTGCACAGTCTGGATATACCATCATTTAACCAATCCCAAGTGCTAGATTTACTGGTTATCTCTAAACTTTATATTATCAAATTTTATGTAAGTGATAGTATTAAAATAATAGGGTTTGGGGTGCCTGGGTGGCTCAGATGGTTAAATGTCTTAGTTCATCTCAGCTCAGGTCTTGATCTCAGGGTCGTAAGTTCAAGTGCTGCACTGGGCTCTACCCTGGCCAGGGAGCCTCCTTAAAAATAAAAATAAAGAGGCACCTGCGTCATTCAGTGGGTTAAAGCCTCTGCCTTCGGCTCAGGTCATGATCTCGGGGTCCTGGGATCGAGCCCCAAGTTGGGATCTCTGCTCAGCGGGGAGCCTGCTTCCTCCCTCTCTCTCTGCCTGCCTCTCTGCCTACTTGTGATCTCTGTTTATCAAATAAATAAATAAAAATCTTAGAAAAATAAAAATAAAAACACAAATAAAAATAAATAGTAGGGTTTGACATAAGATTGCTTTATGCAAAGGAAGTTTGATAGCTATTAAAGTTTTAACACTGAAGTTTAAAATTTCCTGTGAGCTTAGGAATGTATGAAAGGAGCTTTCGGCAGGGCTGTTCAGCCTCTCACAAGCATGGCGTCTGTTTGTTCCTTTGTAATGAATCTCATCCAGGAGGTGAGACAGAGGAAGGTCTTCACTTCCTGTAGACCCAGGGGAAAATCTGATTTGATTAGCTTTGTATCCTTTTTCTTTTAATGATTCTGCAACTCAAAGTTCCCAAGTTTTCTTTAGAGAATTTACCAAATTTAAAAGATCTTTCCTCAAAAAGCAAAATTTGAAGCATCAGGAAGCTCCTTCTTTACCTTTTCCTACTCTCCAACTATTATCTCAGTCCTTCTTATAAATCATTCTATTTGGCGGGGGGGGACCCTAACCAGCCCCAAATTGTCTCCTCCTGTTCTTGCCTGAGAAGTTGGTTTTTCAGTTTAGATTTGATGACCAGTTTATGATTTGCCATTTAAAGAGAGCTCAGCCATAACCACGTCATTGAACAGCTAAGACAAGAAATAAAAGTTCTTCTCTCATTAGTTGTTTTGAAAGTTTATACTCATTATTTGCTCATTCATACAAGATGATATTTTTCTTTTTCTTTAAAATATTTCTGCCCCTATTTGTGATCTAAATGGGAGATGTACACATGTGTTCCGTGGTCACTCAATTTTAATTTAATTTCCTTGAGTGTCAGTAATATATACTCACTGAGGTTAATTGGCAAAGTACTGGCAATAAAAAAAATCACCCAAATGTTACCTGGAAACATGCTACCATAAACATGTGTCATATTTCCTTAAAGTTTTTCTTCCTGGCATTTTTTTACTACCTTTTTCCCTCACTTAACACATCATCACTTTTGATCATGTCATTCAAGAAACTCGTTGCAAACATTATTTCAGTGACTGCATATTCTGTCTGAATACTACTGAAATACTTACTGACATACTTAATCATTCCCTTAATATAGATGGTTGATTTTTATTTCTTTATCATTAACACCAGAGTAAAGAATTTCTTCATAAAAATCTCTGTCTATATTTTGGATTTTCCCCCTAGATAGAAATTATTGAAAATTAAATTATTAAACTAGAGAATGACTTCTACATATTGACTTATTTTTTTTTAATATCACAGTTTTATTGGATACATTTTTAGTGGGTTTTTTTTTTTCTTTTGTTGCTGTGGAACACAGACCTTGAAAAAGTCTGCCTGATTTTGGAGAGTGAAGAAGATAGGTGTCAAGTTAAATCTGAGGTCGATTTTGTTAAAATGTCTCTATATTTCATCATTCGATGGTGAGGCAACAAGTAGCAACCAGAGATGTCTGTTCAAGGGACATGTTGGGTGGTTTGTGTTCTGTCATCCAGTGAAACCCATCACCTCACACTTTTCTCTCCTCTGACTGACTTACAACTGGCGAATTTATAATGTGAGGAAAAATGATATAGCTTAACTTCATTTTTCTAGCTCTATTGAGATATAAATGACATAAAACATTTTGTAAACTTAAGATGTACATCATAATCATTTGATACACATATATCCAGGGAAGTGGTCCCCCCAGTAAGGTTAGTTAACCGGTTGGTCACCTCTCATAGTTACTATTTTTATGTGTGCGGGGAGAACATTTAAGATCTCCTCTCTTAATAACTTTCAAGTATATAATACCGTATTGTTAACTATAGTCAGCATGCTGTACATTAGACCTTCAGAACCCACTCACCTTACAGCTGGAAGTCTATACCCGTTGACCAACATCTCCCCATTTCCCCTACCCTGCAGGCCCTGGCAACGATGATTCTGCTCTCTGTTTCTAAGAGTTCCAGCTCCACCCACTTTTGTTTTTTAGATTCCGCATATGCGAGATATCTTACACCATTTAGAGATGATCATTTTGAAAGCATTTGACAGACATTATAACATTGTGTTCCAAGAAAGTACCAATGTACTCTTACTCCACTGGTATATGACAATTCTCATCTCCATCACAGATTTTCCTTATATAGCTTTTAAAAACGTCTTTGTTAAATATCATAGGCAAAATCATCTCATTTTAACGTGAATTTTTTTGGTTATTAAAGAAATTAGTTTTTATATGTTTTATATTCCATTTGTATTTTCTCTTTTGAAAATGTTTGTGACTTTTCTACATTGATTTAATGAAGTTTGTGTTTTCTTGCTGAAATCAGTTTCTTTTTTGCTTTTTTGGTCAGAAGACTTTTTCTCAGCCTGAAATACACTAAATATTTTCTTCAAAGTGTGGTGCTTTGATTTTCTTCCATATAGTTCTTGAACTGTTGAGAGATGTGTGTAATGTGAGGTCAGTATCTAATATCTATTTCTCCAGGTTTTTTATTCATAGACCTCTTTGAGACTCTGAGAGCTGTGAATTTACACAAGAAAAGTACCAAAACATATGCACAAAAGTTGGGAAAGAATTAATTTTTGTGATATTCAGCACTGATAATACATTCTTTTCTATGTGACTACACATAGAAAAATATGAGAAACATTCTTTATATACCTGTCTCATAAATTTTTTCAAAGAAAATCTGTTACTTTTTTTTTAAGTTTATGTAATTTTTTTTTTTTTTTTTTTTAGTAATCTCTATACCCAGTGTGGGGCTCAAACTCAAAATCCCAGGATCAAGACTTGGATGCTCTTTGGACTGAGCCAGCCAGACACCCCTCTCTCATTAATTTTTAATGCAAAGATTCATACCTACTTTATGATAAGGAAATAAAACAAAAATTTCCAAGCAAAGCCAAACTTGAACTTCAATTTCAGCTAATCACTAATTGCACTGTGAAAGCTGTTGCAGTTTCACTTAAAGAAGCAGGAGAAAGTTTTGAGTGGTTTTTATATGACAATGTATGAGTCATGCTTGACATCCAGTTTTGATTTTGGTTTGGTTTTGTTTTGGTGGCAAAAGTGTTGTAAAATCCTGGCTTGCAAAAGTACACCATAGCAAATGGAGTCAAAACTTTGTAGTTCACTTTGCCAAATAAGGGTAGGCTTAAGTTGAGAAATAGTTGCATTCAGTTGGAATTACTTCTTCTGTCCCCGGCTCGCTGAGGCTGTTATCTTTGGCAAAGTCTAAGTCTTTGATGTTTGTCTACATCACCAAATTTTGGATGATATATCCACATTTCAGTCTTAAGATTATATTGATTATGAGTAACCTTTAAAAGTTTGGCATGTTTGCTTCTGCCTGCAAAGAAATTGGAAAAAGTTTGGGCACCCTTGACTACAGATTGGGGAAAGTCTCTCTTCAGTGTTAGAAGGATAGTGAACTCCCAGCGACCCATCTCTTATAGAACAGGAGCTCCCTATTCTTGAGCAGCATATGTAATACTAACTACAGGGCTTTAGCCAAGAGATATGGCCAAAAATATTGTCCAAGTATGCTAAACCATGAGAGAGTGGGCTTTCCTTTTCTGTTTGAAAAAAAAGTAAAATGGCTGCCCATAGTTTAATTAAGCATTTTAAGACTTTACTCTGGAAATCCAGCACATTTCTATTCAGTAAGTGAAGAACTATTCTCCTTCAGTTCCTCTTTCTTGATGAAAGACCCTGAAAAATGACTCACCCCCTCTGGCCTTGAAGTTGATGCTTCTCCCAGCATTAGGCAGGCCATCATTTGTTCTGAGTGGCGCAACCTTTGGCACCCATGACTGCTGACAGAGAAAGCATCCAGTCACATTGACATCTGGAGCTTCTTTCTCCAAAACATCGAAAACAAATGGACAGCCAAATGTCAGAGACACTTGATCTGTGCCCAGGGTTCTGGAACTTTCTTCCGGTCAGGTATTTACTTGGAATGCCAGTTTCAAGATAATGCTAATTTTTGAAAATTTCAAAAGTGTCTCCTGAAACAGGAATCCCACTGATAGAGTTGGCTGTTTCGTGAGCATCAGAGGTTTCGCTAGTGGTATCGTTATCAGTTCCTCTTAGACCTGCTTCCAAATATTAAAATTTTAGAAGAACTGGCCGTTCTGGAGAGAGTGACGTTGTTTGCAACAGGAGCTCCTTCAACTGCTTCAGTTTTTCTTCTGTTTCCCACCACAGTGCATGTTTTCATCTGTAGAGACATAGCTTCTCCAGGTTCTTTCCAGTTCTGTATAGTTTTTTCTGCCTTTCAACGCGGTAAGCAGCCTGTAGGTTGCATTAAGACATTTCAAACGATCAATACCTCACAATGTTTTTTCTCTTGCTTTTTTTAAACTTATTTTATATTTTATTACACTTATGTAAACAAAAACAGAACCCCCTAATCATAATGGTAGGTACCTTTTTTCTTTCTTATGGGAAACTCTTCTTGATGTTATAACATGACAATAGTGACAAGCAAATATTATCTGATGATGTAAAATATTTAAAAAACTTAATAACTTAAAAACTTAAAACTTGGGGCACCTGGGTAGCTCAATTGGTTAAGCATCTGCCTTTGGCTCAGGTCATGATCTCAGGGTCCTGGAATCCAGCCCTGCATTGGTCTCCTTGCTTAGTGGGGAGCCTGCTTCTCCCTTTACCTCCCCCTCTGCCCCTTGTGCCCACACTCTCTCTCAAATAAATACATAAAAGCTAACAGCAATAACAACCCACTATGGTTTCAATTTCGAGAGGAAAACTGAAGGGAAAATACCATGAAGGCCAGTGAAACATAATGGTCAATGAGCCAAAGGTCAACAACCTCTGAACTAAGATGATACTTCATTTCAAGTATTACCAAAACAACCCAGACTGATTATTGAAAAATTATTGTATAATATTTACATTATTATTATTATTATTATTGAATGTTTCTGTTTTCACTGACTTTAGTACCACTTTAATTGTATTTTAAGTTCTTATTACTCCTGTCTTCTGTCTTGGTGCTCTCTGGTTTAGTCCGCTGACTTAGCTGTTCTCATGTTAACACTTCACTGTTGTAATGTGTAATCTGTTGTAATATACATTTTAGAGTATGTTTAAATACCTGGTAGAAATTAGTTATCCACGTCTCCATTCTGTTTTCTTTACAAAATTTTCTTGACTAGTCCCACTTTTTAAATTTCTTTCTGAGCTCTAGAATTATTTTGTTAAATTAAAAAAAAAAAACTTTTTATATACTATGTTGAATGAGATTAAACCTGGAAAATTAAATTTGGGAAGAATGGAGATATCAGTCTTTTTTTTTTTTTTAAGATTTTATTTATTTATAGACAGCGATCACAAGTAGGCAGAGAGGCAGGCAGAGAGAGGAGGGGAGGCAGGCTCCCTGCTGAGCAGAGAGCCCGATGCGGGGCTCGATCCTAGGACCCTGAAATCATGACCTGAGCCGAAGGCAGAGGCTTTAACCCACTGAGCCACCTAGGCGCCCCTTCTTTTTTTTTTTGTTTTAAGCATTATTTTTTCCTCTGTATTTCATGTTGGATAGATTCTATTGCTGTGCCTGCAATTTTTTTTTTCCTCAATACCTAATCTTCCATTAATTCTCTTCAGTCTATTTTTCATCTCACCCTTTGTAGGTTTTCATTTCTAGAGTTTCATTTGGGTCTTTTTTTATATCCTCCATGTCTCTAGGTAACTTTATGATCATACAGAATATAGTCGAAGTAACTTTTTTGTCATTGTTAAAGATTTTCTTATTTATTCACTTGAGAGAGAGAGTACACGAGAGAGAGCGAGAGCATGAGCATGAGTGATGTGGTGGGGCGTGTGTGGGGAGGGGCAGAGGGAGGGAAGGGGAAAAGGAGGCTCCCCACTGAGTAGTGAACCTGACATGGGGCTCGATTCCAGGACCCCAGGATCATGTCCTGAGCTGAAGGCAGACGCTTAACCAACTGAGCCCTCCAGGCGCCCCTAAAATAACTTTTAATGATTCCTGCTAATTCCAGCATCCATGTCAGTTCTGGGTTGGTTATGACTGAATGATTATTCTCTTTACTATGGGTCATGCATGTTTCCATGACTTTTAATCTTTGATTTGATGCACATAGACATTGTGCATTTGACCTTGTTAGGTGCTATTTATGTATTGTTCTAAATCTTGCTTCGTTCTGAGATGTAGTTACTTAGAAACTTAGTTTGATTCTTCTGGTTGTTGCATTGTAATTTATTAGGCAGGTCCAGACCTGTGCTCAGTCTAGGGCTATTTTTTCTCCACTACTGAGTCAGAACCTCCCCAGTAATCTACCCAGTGTCCTGCGAATCTGGCTGGAGGGAGCACATGCTGGTCCCAAGTCTGTATGAACGCTGGGCACTATTCCCTTTCATCTTTTCACATGGTTCTTTCCTCAGTTTGAGGTAGTTCCCTCAAGAACATCTGATCAGTGCTCAGCTAAATACTCTAAGGGCCCCTCTGAGAATCTCTTTCTGGGCAGCTTTCTCTTCTCTGCTACTCCGTCCTATGAATTTGAGATCCCTTGGTCTCTCTGGACCCTCAGCTCTGCCTCCTGAACTCAGGCAGTCCACTGGGCTATGCCTCAATTCCCATTCTCTGCACCAGGGTCTGGAAACTCTCTCAAGGTGACTTTAAGCTGGGTTTAATGGTAGGATTCACCTTCTTTGTTTCCTACCCCTCAGAGATCGCTGTCCTTTGCCTGAGAGTCCCTGTTTTGAAAACTGTTACTCCATACATTCTGTCTGTTTTTCTTTAGGTTGTTTTAGGTAGGAGGTTATGTCCACCCTGCGTGCTAGTCCATCTTAGCTGGAGGCAGAAATAGTCAAAGAAAATTTTATCGTGTCTTTACTTTCTTGATCAATATTTTTCAGCTTATTTTCCACTTTCATGTGCTTGTTAATTTAATCTGGGATCATAGACCCAGCTTTCTTTTTTTTGTTTTTTTAAAGATTTTATTTATTTATTTGACAGAGAGAGATCACAAGTAGACAGAGAGGCAGGCAGAGAGAGAGAGGGAAGCAGCCTCCCTGCTGAGCAGAGAGCCCAATGCCGGGCTCGATCCCAGGACCCTGGGATCATGACCTGAACCGAAGGCAGCGGCTCAACCCACTGAGCCACCCAGGCGCCCTAGACCCAGCTTTCTGAAACAGAATATTATAAATCTTTTAACTCTTCTTTTCAAAAAGTTTTTCTTCTGTATTCAACTTTGTAATTGCACGTAGAGAAGTTATGTATGTTGATCTGTATGCTTAATTGTCTTTAATGTTACCAACACTTCTTTTACTATGTAGCTTTGCCGTCCTTCAGTTCTTAATTTCAATAAATCTTTTGGTTGGTTGCTTTATATTTTAAAGCAATTTTCAGTAGAGGTACATAAATGATGAGGGTGTTTTGTTTTGTTTTTAAGATTATATTTATTTGAGAGAGAGTGAGGGTCCTGGGGAGGAGCAGAGGGAGAGGGACAGGCAGCCCCCGTGCTAAGCCCGAGCCTGATGTGGGACTCAATCTCAGGGCCCTGAGATCGTGACCTGAGCCGAAACCAAGAGTCAGATGCTTACCTGCCTGAGCCACCCAGGCATGAGGGTTTTGGTTTTTTTTTTTAATCTTTCCATATGAAATATCTGTTACCTTCAAACATAAATAATAATCTGACAATTCTTGCCAAATCTCTTCTCCTCAAGATTCTGTTCAATTGCTTTATTGTCTTCTGGTAAGTACCATTACAATAAGAGTTTGCCTGCAAACTCAAAGAAAACTGAGATTCTAATCTTGGTATCTGACAAGGTAGAATTTATGTCAAAATTAGTGGTAGATATAAGAGAGGGGATGGTGCAAATGATTTCTTCTTTGACCTAAGTGTTTAGAAGTGTGTTAATTTATAAATACATTGGGTTTTCTGTAGTTATTGATTTTTAGTTCAGTTCCGTGTGGTCGGAGGACATACTTTATATTATTGAGTCCTTTTGAATTTGACCTTGGCTCTACATATGATCTTTGTTGTTGTCTCTGCCCCTGAACTTGAAAAGAATGCGTTTCTATCGTTGTTAGGTATACTGTTAGGCTTTTCTTGGTGATCCAGCCAGAAAATATTTTGTTTTGGTAGATGAGTTGATATATATTGCTATGACTGGTATTTTTATCCCTACCTTTGTTGTATCGTTTTATGCTATACTTACTCTTATCTTTGACCTTTGATTTTTTTAGTTCTTTTAATATTTAGAATGATTTGTGTGCTTTTCTAGTGTTCCCCTTTATCCTAATATCTTTTTTTTTAAGATTTTATTTATTTATTTGACACAGAGAGAGAGAGATCACAAGTAGGCAGAGAGGCAGTCAGAGAGAGGGGGAAGCAGGCTCCCTGCTGAGCAGAGAGCCTGATGTGGGGCTCGTTCCAGGACCCCAAGATTATGACCCGAGCTGAAGGCAGAGATTTTAACCCACTGAGCCACCCAGGAGCCCTATCCTAATATCTTTACACATTGTCCCTGATTTATGATTCTGACTTTGTGAGGGTGCAAAAGTGATACGCATTCATCTACTGAATGCATACATGTGCATACTGAATGAACCATACATCAAAGTCTGACTTTTGATCTTTTCCCAGTGTAGTACTATGCGGTAAGATCTCTCCCGTGATGCTGCAGCAAGCCGCAGCTCCTAGGCCGCCCCATGATCATGAGGGTTAACAAGCAATATGTTGACAGCTATTCTGTGTTTTACTTGCAGTACAGTATTTATTAAATTATAGGAGATATTTAACACTTTATTATAAGATAGGCTTGTGTTAGATGATCTGCCCTAATCTAAGGCTAATATGAGTGTTCTGAGCACATTTGAGATGGGCTAGGCTATGGTGTTTCATAGGTTGGATATATTAAATGAATTTTCACTATATTATATTTTCAATTTAAAGTGGGTTTATTGGAGGATCTGTATATAATTCTCTTAGCCCTCCTTTTTTTTTTTTTTAAGATTTTATTTATTTATTTGACAGACAGAGATCACAAGCAGGCAGAGAGGCAGGCAGAGAGAGAGGAGGAAGCAGGCTCCCCGCCGAGCAGAGAGCCCGATGCGGGGCTCGATCCCAGGACCCTGGGACCACAACCTGAGCCGAAGGCAGAGGCTTTAACCCACTGAGCCACCAGGGCGCCCCTTAGCCCTCCTTTTTTACTTTGCTATTTGGTTTGTGAGCTTCCAATGGCATCTTTGACTCCTACTTATTACCAATAAGGAAATTAAGTAGTGTATTTAACTCAACACTTTTGCGTGTCTCTTCCAGTCTTATTCTTAGTTGTATGATTTGTACCTGGTCAGAACATATAATATATAGAATACTGTTCTTCTGTCCTTATTCACAATTTTATTTTGTTCTTAGATCTACATAAATATATTCCATGCTAACCACTTCTGAATTTCTAAAATATTCTCAATTATCTCTTAGTTGGAAGAATTAATTCTTTAAAAGATTTCTCAGGATTCTTTGAATTCTTGACTATTTATTAAAGCATTTTCTACAACATAATTGAAAACAGTTCAACTGATATGAAATCCTTGTCTCAGACTTTCTTTCCTTGAATTTCTTAAAAATATTACCCCACTTTTATTTGCTTTTTATGATGCTGTTGATACATTTAATGTCAACATGATTTGATTTGATTTTTTTTAAGTAACTTCATCTTTTTGCCGGAGGCTCAGAAGATTTTTATTATTATTGTGATTTAAAGCCTAAGACTTTTACTAGCTCTGTCTTGAAGGGAACCCTGTAAATTCTTAGATATACAGTGAGTTCTTTCAATCTGTTCATTCAGATCTTTTATTTCAGAGACTTTTGAACTATAGTATTAAATACTGTATTTCACTGTTGTGTTTCTTTTTCAGGGACTGCAATTATAAATATTACTGAATCTTACTTACATGTCTTTTATTTCTGTTTCTCTCTGATCCTTTTTCTTTATTCCGAATTATCTTCTCTCTTTTCATTTTTATTCCCCATATGCCTCATATACTTTCAGTTATATATACTGGGATATATATACATACTATCCCTTCATTACTGAGATTTTTGTCTTTTCTTTTAGTTTCTTAGTTCAGTGTCAGAGTTTAAAATTTTTTGATTCAGGGTTTTTTTTTATATTGGCAGTTGCTGATTTAACTGTGTTTAATTCATGTTGAAATAGCATGTAACAGTTTCCTTCTGCATTGTGGTGCTTTTTTTTTTTCTTTTTTCTTTCTTTCTTTCTTTCTTTTTTTTTTTTTTTTTTTTGACATAATGGGGGCAGTGTTTTCATTTGCCAAAAGTTTTGAATTCTCATCTCCTATTTTTTAAACTCCTATGGTAACTTTATTTAGATGCTTTCGTTGTTCACGTTTTCATTTGTCAGCTTTTCCTGGACCTGTAATAGCAGGCAGTCTAAGGGGGTGGGCTTTTGAGAGTATAATTTAGTTCTTAGTTCAAGAACACCTTCTTCTACTGCTATAGCAAAGGCACTTTTTAAAATAAACGTTGCCCTTTTCTGGTCTGCCTTCTTGTGATTCTGTGATACTAGGTTGTGTCAGTAGGACCCTGATCTTTGCCTTTTCCTTTTTCCCCTTTACCATTCACTTTCCACAAGACACCTGTTCCTCAACTGCTCCTGTCAGATTGCTACTGCCTGAGACCATCACTCTTGTCCTGCACACTGTCCAAGCCCTCCCCTTGGACTCCCCGGGGGCCAGTCCTCTGATCCACTTGGTGTCGACCTGTATCTCAATCTTCTATCCCTGGAGTTTAATTGACCAGGTGCAGTCTGAGTCCTTCCCCTCTTGTGCCCCCTCATCCTCTTTTGCATGACGCTGGCCTGACTCTGCCCTGGTTGACGCTCGCACTGACTCTTCAGGTCTCAGATGATTATTTCCTCACAACCTCCCAGGGTTTAAACACGTTCTGTCTCCCACTTATGTTGTAGGCTTAGGCGAGAGAGAGAGAGGGAGAGAGAGAGAGAGAGAGATAAGCAGGCTCCTCACTGAGCAAGGAGCCTGATGTGGGGCTCGATCCCAGGACCTTGGGATCATGACCTGAGCCAAAGGCAGACACTTCACTGACTGAGCCACCCAGGCACTCCAATTTTCTTTCCTTTTCCATATGGTTTCTAAGGAGAATATGTAGAGAGATTAAAATTTAGATGACCACCATTTTTTTGTGGAAATCTGGAAAGTCACATGTTCTTAGGCTCTTCTCCAGTTTAAGAAAAACAGCCCTAGGGACGCCTGGGTGGCTCAGTTGGTTAAGCGGCTGCCTTCGGCTCAGGTCATGATCCCAGCGTCCTGGGATCGAGTCCCACATCGGGCTCCTTGCTCAGCGGGGAGCCTGCTTCTCACTCTGCCTCTGCCTACCACTCTGCCTGTGCTCATGCTCGCTCTCTCTCTCTCTAACAAATAAATAAATAAAATCTTTAAAAAAAAAAAAAAAAAGAAAAACAGCCCTAGGGTGTTACATGCAACTGGTGAATCACTACATTCTATCCCTGAAACTAATAATACAGTGTATATTAGCTAAATTGAATTTAAATAAAAAATTAAAAAAAAAACAGCCGTAGGAACTATAAAGAAGCATTATAAGTATGGTTGACGAAATAAGGATGGTAGAGAATTCTAAACAGTAGCCCTGCATTCAAAGACTGCCATCTGAATAGGCATGTGTTTTTAAGTCAAAGAAAAATATTTAAGGAATGATGTATTATTTTTTTTATTCTCTACTTTACCAACCTTTTTTATAAAACAGCTTCTACCCTGGGGCACCTGGGTGGCTCAGTCAGTGAAGTGTCTGCCTTTAGCTCAGGTCATGATCTTGGGGATACTGGGATTGAGTCCCGCATCGGGCTCCCTGCTCAGCGGGAGTCTGCCTCTCCCTCTGCCTCTGCCCCTTCTCTACCGCTTGTGCGCTCTCGCTCTCTCTCTCTCTCTCTCTCTCAAATAAATGTCTTTAAAAAAAGAGAGAGAGAGCTTCTACCCTAAGTCCACAATATGTAGTGCTCTAAGGGTTGGTTCAGATTTGGGGTTTTTTTTGTTTTTTGGTTAGGTGACTTCCCATGCAAGGATACTACATGTTATGCCTCGTTTCTTCTGTTTCCTCTTGTGTAGTCTAGTGTTTGCTGCCTGGGTGGACATAGGGATGGATGTAGTTGGGAGTGAAGGAAGAAAAACCTGATGGGCTAGTTCTGAAGACAGCTCTTGGGAGATCATTGACCCTTTTTTCTTTAGGGCAACCTCAGAGTCCCATAGCTAGAAGTAGACAAAGTGAATCTGTCTTTTTTCCATTTTCTTTGGGATCAGGTTTTGATTCTTATGGTAGAATCCAAAAATATGTTGTTAATCTCTTCAACATTGGCATTAGTGAAAATCCCCTGGAGACTTTGGCATCTGGTCTTCTCTTTAGTTTCCAGCACTCTTGCCAGTTTTCATCTTTTTGTAATTCTTCATGGGTATTATCACAGAAATTGGAAGAAAGGCATATTAGGCCCTGCTAGTTTGCCCTGATACTAACCCAGAAGTCCTACCAATTATTTTTCAGTAATGAATAGGAAAAGACTATACTTAGGGGAGTGATTCAGTTATTCTTAATACTACTTATTTCTTAAGTAGCCTACTTTAAAAATTTAATAAGATTTCTTAATAAAAATATCCATGAAAATAATCTCTCCATATATAACTCTATGTCAAATGAATTTAAGTTATATATTTCCTCACCAAATTTAGTCAAAATCTTATAATTTCGATGCCTAAACTCTTTATTCATGGTTATGTTTGCATGTTAAAATGGCTTTTCAAGGAGCATGAGATTTACGGAAACCTTATATCACCTGGACCCACATAACAAGGAAAAGAAGCCCCACCAGGAATTTCACTGGTACCACTGACCCTTGAACAACACAGGTTTGAACTGTCTGGGTCCACTTATACATGGATTTTTTAATACAAATACAGTGTAGTACAGTAAATGTATTTCTTTATGGTTTTCTTTATTTTTTTTAAAGATTTTATTTATTTATTTGACAGAGAGAGAGATCACAAGTAGGCAGAGAGGCAGACAGAAAGAGAGGAGGAAGCAGGCTTCCTGCTGAGCAGAGAACCCGATGCAGGCCTCGATCCCAAGACCCTGAGATCATGACCTGAGCCAAAGGCAGAGGCTTAACCCACTGAGGCACCCAGGCACCCCTCCTTATGATTTTCATAATGGCATTTCTTCTTTTCTAGTTTACATGATTGTAAGAACACAGTATATAAACACATAACATTAAAAATACAGGTTAATCCACTGTTTATGTTATCGGTAAGGGTTCTGATCAGTAGTAAGCTACTAATTGTTAGTTTTGGGGAGAGTCAAAACTTGTACGTGGATTTTTTATTACCCAGGGGGTCAGCACCCCTAACCCTTACATTGTTGGAGGGTCAATTGTATAATGGCTAAAAAATGTGAACTCTGTGGTTAGATCTGGTTCAAATCTTATCTTCCCCATTTATTATTTGTGTGACCTTGGGCAAGTTACTTAACAGTTGCAACCGTCAGTTCCCTCCTGTGTAAAATGTAACTACCTACCTCATAGGCACTTAGGTGAGGGTTTAGTGAAGAGTATGTATAAAAATACCCAGCAGAGTGCCTGGAACACAGTCATGACTCAGTAGCTTGAGATAAAGATAGTAACAATGATGACATTGCTCACGAAGAGATGACAGGATGGACATTACTCTGGGTGTGTCTTGAATTTTTTAAAAATTATTTTTATCAACATATAATGTATTATTTGCCCCAGGGGTACAGGTCTGTGCATTGTCAGGCTTACACACTTCACAGCACTCACCATATTGTTGTGAATTTTTTAATCAGTAACTTTTTTTTTTTTTTTTCAAAATTTCTTCTCAGAAAATATCATCATGGCTATTTCTGTTTCTAAAAATTTGATACTGCTTTTTAGGGTGTGTCTTTTATGACAGATGGCCAGCAGCTCATGGTAAAATGAATATGGGATATAAAAGCATTTCATTTATTTATGGGAAATATTTTATTGCCCCACCCTTCAACTAGTTGGAAAATGAAAGTCAAAAACTGGAAACTCTATTTATAAATGGACAGGGCTGTGATCTCAGTGTCTGAAACTGTAGACTTTGAGAAAATATTTATAGCATATTGGAAACTAGTTACTGATCGGTGTCTTCTTGCCCTATTATTTTTAAAGCTAATCCAGAGAATATAAAATTTGAGGTCAATTAAAATTGAATACTAAAATGTCATCAAAGATAATTAACTTGGGAATGTCTGGGTGGCTCAGTGGGTTAAACGTCTGCCTTCGACTCTGGTCATGATCCCGGTGCTGACCCCCTGGGTAATAAAAAATCCCGGTGTCTGTTCGAGCCCCACACTGGGCTCCCTGCTTAATGGGAAGCCTGCTTCTCCCCCTGCTTATGCTCACTCACTCTGTCTCTCTGATGAATAAATAAGTAAAATCTTTTTTAAAAAGATAATTAACTGTATACCATTTTATACAAGTTTGTAAGAGAAGAAGATGGAGAAAAGGATTCTGTCTCTTGTTAATAGAGGCATTTGAAGTTAGTAGAGATATTTGGTAATGGAGCCTTAAAGATAAGCTGAATGAATGGAAATGTAGGACATTCAAGGAGAAACTGAGACCCTGTCTGCATCTTGCTTAGAAGACAATTTTAAATAGTGGTTAGAAGTGAGGAATTCAGGAGTCAGTCTGAAACTCTGCCCGAGTTTCAAAGCCAATTCCATCCCCTGTTCAACCACATGATCTTGTAAGTCACTTAACTGGTCTGTGCCTATGTTATATCTGTGTCACAGTGTCAAAGATTCAATATGATAATATGGGTAAAGCATTTAAAATGATACGTGGCACATAATAAATGCTCATTAATGCCTGGCCAAAACAAAGAAACCCCCAGATCACTCTAGTGTAGTTGTTATGGACAAGGTTGAAACCTGCCCATTTCACCGGTTTAGAGATGGCTTTCTGTCCTTAGTGGTCAATGTGAACAACATGTTGTAGTTCTTTTTCTTTACGTAATTATTTGCCTATTCACTGCCATTGTCATTCATGTAAGCTGGGTGGCTAGTGAGCATCGTGCAGTAAGGATCGTTGAACAGTCCCATAGTTGCCTACCTTAAGAAGCTTATTGGAGGGGCGCCTCTGTAACCCAGTCGTTAAGCATCTGCCTTCGGTTCAGGTCATGATCTCAGGGTCCTGGGATCGAGCCCCACATCTGGCTCCCTGCTAGGCCGGAAGCCTGCTTCTCCCTCTCCCACTCCCCCTGCTTGTATTCCCTCTCTTGCTGTCTCTCTCTCTGCAAAATAAATAAATAAGATTTTTTAAAAAGAAAGAAAGAGAAGAAAGAAACTAATTAGAGAGCACTGCTTTGTTCCTATCACTCTGGATCCTGAACATTTGCCGTAGTAAAAACCCATGCTACCTTGTGGTAATAAAACGAGGTCATTGCATTAACTTGTATCATTGTTGGAAAATCATTTCCCATGAACATCATCCGTCATTATTCAGAGATTTAAATGCCACAAATGGAATCCACAGTCTAGCAAAGATAGTGTTGCTTGTACAGCAAACTCTACCATATCTGAAAAATAGGGGAAAATCCCTGGATAACAGATGACACTGTATCTTTTTTATATGCAGTTCATGGTGAGTAGACTGTGTGACTTAGCTATATTTGACACTGACACATTTCTAAAATGAGACTCTCACATAGGAGGGAATATTGTAACATGTCTTAGAAATTAAAGTTATAACTACGCCAGTATATTTCATGAGGGAAATTCTTGCCAGCAAGAAGAATGGATGGGAATATTAATGTCTCCTTGTATCTACATATTATTCTTTTTTAAAAAAATATTTTATTTATTTATTTGACAGAGAGAGATCACAAGTAGGCAGAGAGGCAGGCAGAGAGAGGGGGGGAAGCAGGCTCCCAGCTGAGCAGAGAGCCCGACGTGGGGCTCGATCCGAGGACCCTGGGATCACAACCTGAGCTGAAGGCAGAGACTTTAACCCACTGAGCCACCCAGGCGCCCCTCTACGTATTATTCTTATATCTGTGTCTCAGGTTATAGTCTTGTAATTGTGGTTATGTTATTTCCATGTCTGTAGAATGAGAATCCACATTTTGCAATAAAAGTTGTTCTTGTTTTTAAGCTGTCGGCTTATTCAGCACATATTCTCTACCAAACTTTATGTTGGTGTGCTTTATGTACACTGCCTCATTTTTTTTTTAAAGATTTTTATTTATTTATTTGACAGAGAGAAATCACAAGTAGGCAGAGAGGCAGGCAGAGAGAGAGGAGGAAGCAGGCTCCCTGCTGAGCAGAAAGCCCGATGCGGGGCTTGAACCCAGGACCTGGGATCATGACCTGAGCCGAAGGCAGCGGCTTAACCCACTGAGCCACCCAGGTGCCCCTACACTGCCTCATTTAATTCTCTTAACAATTCTGGAGAATTGGATACTTTTATCCACATTCTGCTGGTGAAGAAGAAAGGCTCTAGTTTATATAACCTTGTGGACTTGAGATGCAGACCCTGAAAGCCTGTGCCATTAAAGACAGTGCAGGACTGCATGTGAGAGAGTGAGGCCTTTAGAACTGGTTGGGAGGAAGACCATAAATTACCGAAAGAGTTGAATGTCCACTTTCTAGTACTTTCGTTGTATGGAAATATGACTTGGGAACAGTATAATGTACAAGTAATCATGAAATGCTGCGGTATTGGTAGCATTACCTATAAATGCATAGATATGTATAGAGGATAGACGCTAACACCTGGTATAATATAGCAATAATGAGTCCCATAAGCATTTATGGGTTTGATGAAGCCACTATTTATTTGTAAGATTATGATCACACAGTTGATGTTGCTGAAAACTGTCATGAACAGGCAAAGCGGTTTTTTTTTTTCCTGTCTCACTTCAGTGCAGAAAGAAATTGTATCATATGCAAAAAGAGATATGTTCAAAGTACTTATATCCCTATACAGGGGCAAGTTAAAGGGACTGATTGTAGGAAGTTATCAATGGTTCTCTTACGATACTTTCTGAGGAACTAGGACTTCCTTTCAAGGGGAAGCCATTATCATTATACATGGACTCATTACCTAAGTGTCCTAGGAACTAGTCACTCATCTTTTCCTCTCTAGAAGAAAACAAAGAATTTAGAACATATAATCAAATGTGTTGACTTCACAGAACAAGGCTCAGGATTAGTAATTCTCACCCTGAGCTGTGTGTTAGAATGAGCTGCATATGTGACAAAGGTATCAAGATAATTCAATTGGGAAAGCATAATCTTCTCAATAAATGGTACTGGAATAAGTGGATATCCAATGCAAAAGAATGAAATTGGATCCCTGCCTCACAGCACACATAAAAATTAACTTAAAATGGACCAGAGACCTCAGGAATCTGGGTAGCTCAGTTGGTTGGGCAGTCGACTCTTGGTTTCACTTTGGGTCATGATCTCTGGGTCCTGAGACCAAGCCCCATGTCAGGCTCCATGCTCAGTGGGGAGTCTACTTCAGGATTCTTTCTGTCCCTCACTCCTCCCCCTGTTTGCTCTCATTCTCATTCTCTAAAAGAAATAAAAAAATAAGTAATTCTTTTTTTTTTTAAAGACTATTTATTTATTTGACAGAGAGAGATCACAAGTAGGCAGAGAGGCAGGCAGAGGGAGAGGAGGAAGCAGGCTCCCTGCTGAGCAGAGAGCCCGATGTGGGGCTCCATCCCAGGAACCTGGGATCATGACCTGAGCTGAAGGCAGAGGCTTAACCCACTGAGCCACCCAGGCACCCCTCAAGTTACTTTAGAATTTTAACCTGCAAATTTTACTTAGCTAAACCTATATTTCATTAGTAGTATTAACTTCTTCTGAACAACGTGAAAACTTCATAGAATGCACTCATTCTGATTTCGCCTCCTGACTTACTCGCTATTATTATCATCCAGATTTTAACTCTATTTGCATTAAACCCACAAATTAGACCCCATCCACATCATCAACATCCTGTTTGGATTTTCTCACATTCACCATTTTGTTTGCTAATCTTCCCTTCTTGCATTCAGAGCTTCTGGAATCAAATCCTAGTTCTTGTCAAATTGGACTCGTTGGCAGTCTTCATCACAATCAGATAATTGCCTCAAGAAGAAAATGAGAAGAGTCTTGGGAAATATGCCCCCTCTCCCCAACAGTGCTGCCT
Source organism: Enhydra lutris kenyoni (assembly GCF_002288905.1). Lineage (NCBI taxonomy): Eukaryota > Metazoa > Chordata > Mammalia > Carnivora > Mustelidae > Enhydra > Enhydra lutris. The sequence continues at coordinate 5,160,023 of NW_019154103.1, read as the reverse complement.
CCTGTGCGCCCAGGACTAGGGGCATCCCTGTGGATTTCCTCCCACTCTCTAATTAGGGTGTTTTATGGAGTAGAGAAGAGCAAGGAAATCTGAAAGCATACAAAAGTTAAATACATTCAGTTTGAAGAGCTGTCATGTTTTTCTGCGATCATAGTCTTCCTACCTTTTTTGCTATTAGAATTATCTTTATTTTGGGGGTGCCTGGGTAGCTAAGTTGGTTAAGCATCTGACTCTTGATTTTGGACCAGTTCGTGATCTCAGGGTTGTGAGACCAAGCCCTGAGTCTGCCTCCACTGGGTGTGGAGCCTGCTTAAGATTCTTGCTCTCCCTCTCCCTCTGTGTGCTGCCCACCCACACTTAAAAAAAAATCTTTATTTTGTAATATAATGGTGATGGTAGTTGAAGTTTGGGTTTTTTTAAAATCAATTTTGTTTTAAAATTTTTTTCTTGGCGAATACAACATGGCCAATCACAACCCAGATTTTTTGAAAATTTCTGGACTTGAAATCCCAAGCCACTGCTGTAGACAGCTACCTGTGATTTTGAGGTGTGGATATTGGGTCACCTGAAAACATGTCCTCGTGGTTATATCAGGGACCTTAGTGGTTTTTCAGGTGTATACAAATCCTACAGTGTTAACAGTACTTTGCAACCTTTTATTAGGTTATCAAGCAGTCCTTAGTACTCTCCCAATAACTAAAATTATTTTTTACATAAGGCTGAGTCTATACTAGCAAAATGTCCTGGGTACATCATGTACAGCCCACATACATTTGGTGATGGTAATGTTCCCAATTTTTTTTGAAGATTTTATTTATTTGAGAGAGAGAGAATGAGCAGGAAGGAGAGGGAGTGAGAAACTGAAGGAGACTCTACACTGAGCACAGAGCCCAATGCGGGCCTGGATCCCATGACCTCAAGATCATGACCTGAGCCAAAACCAAGAGTCGGACGCTTAACCAACTGAGCCACCCAGGTGCCCTAATGCTCCCAATTCTTTCAGAACACCATTTTGAGAGTCACATGATCTAATATTTGGCCAATAACTTTGTCTGCCTTCCTCATATCATAAGGGGTTGGACTGTGATCCCCAAGTTTCTTTTCACCACTAACATAGGTTGTGACTGTAGTATTGATGCCACTGTCCTGATAGATGTTCTTTCCTCATCTCCCTGTGAACGGTCAATGTGAAGTGTACACAGAATGACTTGAGTTCTCATTTCCCCCTTTCTTTAAAATTTTTTTAAAGGTTTTATTTATTTGACACAGAGATAGAGAGCACAAGTAGGCAGAGAGGCAGGCAGAGGGAGAAGGAGTAGCAAGCTCCCCACTGGGCAGGGAACCCGATGTGGGGCTCGATCCCAGGAACCTGAGATCATGACCCAAGCCGAAGACAAATGCTTAACCGACTGAGCCATCCAGGTGCCCCTCTCATTTCTGCTTTGTAAAGAATGATCATGTATAACTACAGCCACAACGTGTATTGCAAAGGGTCACAGTTAAGAGTATCGTTTAATTGTCATATGCTTGACACTGACCATCTTATTAGATGTTCAGTCATTACTATAATGTAGACAAATAATAATGAGTTAAAGATGCACCAACTACAGACTTTAGAGATCTCTGAATTCATGACCAAGTTGTTAATTGGCAAGCTTGTTATTTCCTGTAAGTACAAGGGAAGGAAGTATTAAAAGTCATCGTCTTAATTTGAGAGAGGAAATTAATGTTTCCTAAAAAATTCTCTTCTAGCGAAGGAAGCCCGTCCCCCAGAATGGAGCTGCTGCATAATATCGACCCAAACTTTGTGGATATTTCACCATGTGAGTACCTCATTTATTGCTACTAAACTTAATCGCTTTAGCTCGTGAAGACATTTTATTGCCTAGTGTGTCCCCAGCCTCACTTAATCCTTTTCTAGGGTCCTTTTCCTGAGTTTGCGCTCAGGACAAACAGTTCTGCGTAATACTAGTTCTGCTGACCTCACTGTCGCTTTGGTGCCCTGGAGGGTAGATGCTGTTTTTCTCTCTGCACTTACTGGCTATATGACCTTCATGCCATTCCATCTCCCTGCCTCAACTTTACCGTAGGCTCTCAGTGGCTCCTCCTCCCTGGGAAGGTCATGTTGTTGTTGCTGTCTTCTCACATGAGAGTTTCAGAGCCTTCTTCAGGGAACCCAAGATCAGATAAGCCACCACATCATGCAGTGGAGCTGGCCAGGTGCTGCCCAGCACCTGCGTATCCCAAGTGTGGCTTTCCTAGCAATCCTGGAAGTCATTTGGCTTGATTTTCTGTCCTGCCTAAGTTAAGCAATAGGTAGCCCCATTCATTCTTCAAGGAAAGAAGCCATTTTGGCTCTCAGATCACAACAGATTGTGATAGTCCTGTTTAAATTCCACGCTAGTGGCCCTGTGAACCCTAGCCTGGTGAGTTCGGGTCTGGAAAGCCTTAGCTCTTAGGCCCTTTGCCCAGCCTCCATCATTAAGCGTCATCTGAAGACTCTTCACATAACAGTGCTCTTCCATTTCATTCATTCCCTTGGGCGCTGACATTCCCTCCTTTCTAGACATACGGCCACACCCTTTATTCCTTCATTCTGTCGTTCAGGCTTTCCTGACTTCTTTGTCCTCTCCAGTCCGTGCCACAACTTGCCCTGGGATTTTCCTGCGCAGACAACAACCTCACACTGGTTGTGTGTCAATGGGCACTTGAGCCCCTGCTCTCCCCACCAGCCACATCCAGCCAGTCCTTGCCCTGCTAGACACATGCAGATCATCCTGTTTTGTCTTGAATATGCTTTTCTCTGTGGCTGAAACACCTTTCTCTGCCCTTCCACGATTTTTCTTCATCCCTTAAAACTCAACATAAATTTCCCATGTATGCGAATGCTTCTTGGAACCCCAGAAAATCCTTCCTCAGCAGCCTTTTGTGTGTATCTGTGTGTAGAGCCTTCAGCAAATTCTCTTGTATGTGCCTTCATTTCCCACCAAGGTGAGAGCTCCTGGAAGTCAGGGTCTGTGTCTTATTTATCTTTTCATCCTTGTAAGTGAACATGAATACCCAGCAGTGGATAGGCCCTCAGTGATGATTTCTTGACTAAATGGAAGATTGCTGTGATAGAATTAGGACCCCAGTGAAAAGAAAAGGGCCTGAGGCAGGTCGGGATGGATATAGTATGGAGAAACTGCTATTTCTCTCACATGTCAGTGAGAGAGGCAGGGTGGTTGTAGGTGTGTATGGTAGCCATTAGCCATATGTGGCTTTTAAACACTTGATATGTAGCTAATTGTGAATTGAGATGTGCTGCAAGTATAAAGTACAAATCAGATTGTGAAGACTTAGTATGAAAAATGTGAAATATATCATAATATATACTTACTACTCATTGAAATGGCAATATTTTTGATATGTTGAATTAAATTTATTATTAATTTCCCATGTTTCCTTTTCCCTTTCTATGTGGTTGATAGAGAATTTAAAAATTACATGTGAGTTTGCTTTGTATTTCTAGTAGTCTAGAAGGATTGTTGTGGCAGGTGCTAGGCAGTAATTGGATCATCTGTGCAGGAGGAGCACAGACCCATGACTACTTACTGTGGCCACGACCTCCGTGGTTTCTAACCTTTTCTCTGCCCCAGCACACCAAAGGGCTGTGACACATTCTAGTCTAGCAGTGATTCTTAACCAGTGATCCCAGAATCTCCAGGGGTGGCCAGAAGGAAAGAGGAGAGGCAGGAAGGGTTTGTGAAACTTCTAGGTAGTTTAATGCCCTGAGAAACCCGGTATGACATCCAAGGAGGCACTGAAGATGCTGCACACATTGTAATGGTTGTCAGCTGGCCTTACCAAGTTCCATCTATGAAAGAAAGGCCTTAAGGCCCTTCCCCTCATCAAGCTGAATTTTTCTTAGCATCAGAAGCTGTGGGGGGTGTGGGAGGGGGTGCCTGGGTAGCTCAGTTGGTTAGGTGTGCGAATCTTGGTTTGGACCCAGGTCATGCTCTCAGGATCGTGAGATGGAGCCCCATATTGGGCTCCATGCTCAGCTGGAGTCTGCTTAACATTCTCTCTCTCCCTCTGCCTCTGCTCCTCCCCACCGCTTGCATGTGCATGCTTTTTCTCTTGGAAGGAAGGAAGGAAAGAAGGGAGGGAGGGAGGGAAGGAGGGAGGGAGATGGGAGGGAATAGGGAGGGTAAGAGAGATGGAGGAAGGAAGAAAGAAAGAAAACAAACAAAACTGGGAGCTTGAAGTCTGTATTTCCGTGTAACCCAGCCACAGCGCTGCTGGCTGCTGGGCTTCTAGCACAACCTGCTCTGTTTTTTGCGATCTTCCCACGGGGCCCCAGCTCAGTCCCAGCACGGGCACAAGTTTTCTCCCATATAAAAGTTAAAGGAGGGCATGGAAATCAGAAGAGAGAATCATTTTACTTTTGCCATCCATGGATTATAAGGCCTTAAGTCCCTCCACTTTTCTTCAACTCAGTTTCCCAAATATTGAATTATGGACTTACGATGACCCTTTACTGCTGTCCCAAGTTCAGGGACATTTTCTGGCCTTCTGCAGCCCCCAGCCCCTCCCTGAAGCCCACTCCAGACCTCCCTGTTGGCTCTCCCTGCCAACCAGTACTCTTGCTCTGACTCCTGCTTGTAATGAGGGACATTGTCTGCTGTTGGCGTTAACACACGACCACATTCACTGTTGGTCTGCATTCACTTCTGTCTCTGCCTGCAAGCAGCAAAGTGCCCCCCCCACCGCCATGTATGCATCACCTCAAGCTTTTCTCCCCAGTTCTTATATTCATTTCCATCCACTGTGCAACAGAAGCTAAAATAAGGAGAGCTATCTTTGGGGGCCCCCTGCTTCACAGGAGGATGCTGCCAGCCCATTTCCTTTTCTATGCAGTTAATTTGGGGGGGGGGTGGATGAAATCTAGCTCTAAGAAAATTTGTATTTATAGGACAACGACCAAGTCTCTGAATCCTATTTATAGAGTATGTTTTATGAATATGTTCTAGAGGCTTTGCAGAATGAAATCATTTAGCAGCCAATCTAGAATGTAGATTACAGGTTGACCGTTGAGTCAGTGTTATCCCAGGACTGTGTCTTTGGTTTCTAACTCCAACACTTCCTAGATTGTTTGTCCTTACTAGAGCACAAGAGGGTGGCATCCCATCTCTACCTTCCCAACAGCCACTTTACCAGTTTCCTCACCTGTGAAGCAAAGATTGAATTAAATGGTGTCTCAGGTCCCTTCCACCTTCAACATTCTGTGGGTCCTTATATAAATAGGGCCTCAAAGGAGCAAAGCTGCTGACTCAGTTTCTCTCCTTTTCCACCCCGCGCTCATTACCAAGCACTGACGTAGCCAAAGATGTCGTTGTACATGGGTAAATACAAGTGAAAATGTTAGAAACATTATAAGTGCTAGAATAATTTGAATTGTAGGATTTTGTTATTACTACATCCTGCCCACTTTTCTGATCCCCGTTCTAAAACATCACTGCATCAATCCACTTTTCTGTCTGCCCTCTCCCCTTTAGTGGGTCTTGTTGGGGGTTGTGGACCAATGTCTCATCCTATCATGAATCAGAGGAACAGGCCTTAGACATTTCCTGGCAGAGCCCTGTCTTCTAAGTAGTACCACGTCCTCTCAGAAGCTGGCCTTTTGGGGTTTAGCAGCTTTACCTCCTCCCTCTTACTCTAAGAGTATAGGGCATCCCCTCTACTGGTGGAGTTTGGTCTTTTTTCATGGCCGCAGACCCTTGGTACATTGTAGGTTAGCTATGAATACTAAAGATATTCTCAGAAGACTGGGACAGACACAGGCACACACCACAGGTCGTATCATTTCCCACAGACCAGGAGATTTTGCAGTAAAGCAGAAACAGACTCAAAAAACCACAGCTTACACCCACTAGGATGGCTACTATGAAAAGTAAAAAAAGAAAGGAAGAAAGAAAAAAAGGAAGGAAAATAACAAGTGTTGGTGAGGAGGAGAAATGGGACCACTTAGGTGCGTTGGTGGGCATGTAAATTGGGAATGCACAGCTGGTAGGACAAAAGGATAAATAAGGTATGCACATACCGTGGGCTACTATTCAGCCTTAAAGAGGAAGGAAATTCTGGCACACGGTACACAGTGGATGAACCTTGACAACACTTGTGAAATAAGCCAGTCACGAAAAGACAAATACTGCAGGATTCCATTTAATGCGGTACCTTGTACAGTCAAAATTTATAGAGACAGAGAGTAGAAAAAGGGCTGCCAGAGGTTGGAGGGGGCGAGACGAGGAGTTCGTGTTTAATGGCTGTAGTTTCAGTTTTGCAAGATGAAGAGAGTTCAGTGGGGGGATGTGGTGAAGGTTGCACAGCCATGTGAATGTACTTAGTACCATTGAACCAGACATTTAAAAACAGTAAAAGTGGTAAATTTTGTATTTTTTTTTTACCACAATTAAAAATATGTGTTGCAAAATGCAAAACCAAAGAAGAGCCTAGAAATTCATGAGGTCTATATCTTTTTCATTTACTGCCATATCCCCAGTGCACAGCACAGAGCCCGCCATCATGGTCATTTCTCACCAAATCCTTCTTAATGAATAATAGTAGATCATCAGGTTAAAGTCATCGTCTTACCGTCTCTTAGCCTTTCCTGAACCTAAAGGTATCTCCCGATGGCAATTCACACCCACCTTTAATCCCTGAACTTACAGCTTACATTTTGTTCCTAAAAAAAAATAATTTAAAATTCGGAAGTGGCTGGTAACCATTAACATTATCATATACAGATGTTTGAAACTACTTATCCAGTTTATAAATGCCCACTCTCAGGCTTGCCTTCAGCCAGAAGGGAGGATGTGGGATTTCCCCTCCCTCTCTTCAGTCCCTTTGCTAGATCTCTGTGAGAGACGAGTATATATACTTCTTCTTCTTCTTCTTCTTTTTAATTATCAGGAAAATAAATTTATAATTTTATTTTATTTCAATATTACCAGATAAATAAAGTTTTATTGGATAAGACATGAGGATATCAGAACTTATTTTTTTAACCATAGAATATTATTAATCACTAAGTGTTTCAAGAAGGTTCATGAATTCTTAAGCATTATGAAATACTTCTAAAGTCCCTGCCTGTGCGCTTGGCTCAGCTTCACTTCCCCTCGGAGCCGGGTCCCTGCTGCTTCTTGCTCTTCTCTTTCTTTGTGTTCCATTCTTGGCAAGTTCCCTTGCATTGTTTCATTGCTCACTGTCCTCTCCATGCCTCTCCATGCCCCATATCTAGCTCTGCTTTTATCTCCATGTCACCCCTCATCCCCATGGCCAGCGTCAGACCTGTGGGCTGTAATTGCTTTCCTGTGTGCTTTGAGGAAACTTTTTGTTCATCTTTAAAGGCTTTGTTCTGAGGTAACCTTGGACAGACACGTTTTGGACTCTGTTCAGATAGTACCTTTTTCTCTTCCCTCCTTCCTTTCTAAGAATAGATTCTAAGAATTATTTATTCCCCTGTGTCTTTAAAATATTTCTTTCTAGGGGAGCCTAGGTGGCTCAGTCAGTTAAGCGTCTAACTTCGGCTCAGGTCATGATTTCAGGGTTCTGGGATCGAGCTCCGTATCCGGCTCCCTGCTCAGCAGGGAGTCTCCTTCTCCCTCTGCTTCTTCCCGTTCCTCCTGCTTGTGCTCTCTCTCTCTCTCTATGTCTCTCTCTCTCTCAAATAAATAAATAAAATTTTTAAAAATAAATAAATATTTCTTTCTAGTAGGCTAACCTATACTCAGTGTCCTTCTTGAGCAGTACAGGGTAGTCAGTGGAGGAGACCTGTGAGAGCCCTAGGGACAGGGATGATGCCCTTTAAGCTCATTCGTGGGAAGCCTGGTACTCTCTGAAGTGGTAAGGAGCAGCCAAGATTCCAGTTAGGCCCTGAGATCCTGCAGGTGTGAGCCTAGCTCGACATGCTTCTGAGGAGCCTCCGCTCCAAACTCCCTCAGGTTCTAGCCAGCATGCCTCAGACCACGAGGACAACTAATTTCAAAGGAGTTAGTTTGCCTTAGAGAAAATATATACACCCATCCCGCAGGCACCAGGCTTGACATGTGCTGTTCTGAAGTGATGAGCCTACAGCATCTGAGACCACAACTCACCTCGGATTTCAGATGTGACATTCTGTGTATCGTTAGAATTCTCTCATACATCTGGTTGTATGACTCTCGTACATCTGGTTGTATGATGTATACATATACACCTGACACACGTGTGTTCGTACAAAGCACTCAGATTCTTCTGGTAGGAGCTTGGTCATAGATGAAGGGCACTGACAGATGTTAGCAGTTTCCACACCACTGAAGGCCAAGTCTTCAAAGTGATTCTGTACAGCTTTGTTACTATTTCACTTAAAAGGCCTCCTTTCTTTAAAGGTTATAATGAGATGTTATTTCTGCCTTGATTACAGAGTAAAAGAAGAGTCTTTCCCTCCCTCTCTCTCACACACTCATTTTCTGTGGTAAAATTGCCAATTCTGTACACGAGATCTAAGAGCTATCCAGGTTTGCATGCTCGGCGCGCCTTCCTGTTTCCTCTGTACAGCAACATTTAGTCCGTTTCTGAGACGATTTCGTCAGCAGGTACAAGCTAGATACTGATGTAGGTACTGGAGATCAGTTAGACTTTAAGTTTTGTTAGAAGCTGGTCTGGAAGAGGCCATGGACATGGCCTGTCCCTTCCCAGCTTGCCGGCTGTTCATGGTCCCCAGCTGCCCACAGCCACATGCGGACGCCTGAGCTACAACCTGCGTCATTCAGCTTACACGCCCTCTCAGCATGGTTGCAGTGCCCACCTTCAGCCCCCGTCCTTTTCCTGTGCTTTTCTGACACTTCTCTAGGGACCGGTTCGCATCACTGCTCCTCCATGAAGCTCTGCCTGGCCCCTCCAATCTGGAGTGTCTCGAGCTTCTCTGGAGCGTCCTAGGACACTGAGCTCTTGCCACCTCAAACATGGTTGTTTATATTCCTGTGTTTTACCCGTCCAGAGCTGTCAGTTCCAAGGAGGGCGAGATTTCATCTGTAACCCTCTCAATCCCCCACTGCTTTGTTTACAGGTGGGAGGAGGGAGATGGAGAGGAGGGGGAGAGGGAGAGAGAGAATCTCAAGCACGTTTTATGCCCACCGTGGAGCCTGATGCAGGCGGGGTTCGATCTTACAACCCAGGGATCCTGACCTGGGCAACAATCAAGAGTGCAATGCTTGGGCGCCTGGGTGGCTCAGTGGGTTAGACCTCTGCCTTTGGCTCGGGTCATGATCCCAGGGTCCTGGGATGGAGTCCCTCATCGGGCTCTCTGCTCAGCAGGGAGCCTGCTTCCCCCTCTCTCTCTGCCTACTTGTGATCTCTCTCTCTCTCTCTCTGTGTCAAATAAATATATAAAATCTAAAAAAAAAAAAACAAAAAAAAAACAACAAGATGCAGTGCTTAACCGACTGAGCCACCCAAGTGTTCCTCTCAATCCCTTTTGTTGTGGAGATTTGTACACACTGAAAGAACGCCTGCTAATAAATTAATCATTCAAGTTGGCTGTCACCCACTCATTTAATTAGAATAAATCTAGCAAGAGCAATAATATCATACTTTATTTTCAAAGCACTTTCATTTCTTTCTGGGCATATTGGTGAAGTAGCAACCTTCTGCCCTTCAGCCTGAAATTCAACATTGAGCAGAATAAGAAAAGTATGGGGGGATGCGTGAAGCCCACCACCTTGCAGTGAGGAGATTGCTGTCAGTGCACAGAATACCAGAAATTAGAAGGCAATCAGTGTGTCCCCCCTCTTTATAATCTGGAAGGGGAAACTGAGGCAATGGTCACACACAGCTAATAAATAACAGACCCAGAATTCAGGGCTTTCCAGGTTCGAGCCTCACACACAAGTCATGTCCTCCTAATTTAAGGAGTCTCTCTGTTTTCTGTTCTGCAAGGGATTTGGACAAAAGGGACGCCCAGATCTGTGTAGAGCCACCCACTCAAGTGCCACCAGAGCATTACACACTTACATGTGTCTGGAAAAATGGGTCTAGCTGTGACTAACTTCCAGTTTCATACACAACCTGACTGTGTGGGTGACAGCAGCTTCTGTGTGTAAAGACAGTTATGCAAGTCCTACAGAGCCCTGTAGTAATTCCACTGCAGGATGGTGTGGAGTGTGGGGACAGGGTGTGTAGCCTAGTGGAACATGCAGAGTTCTGGGGTGTCCTTAAGCCTGGGTTTCAATTCCAGCTTTGACTTACTTCCTATAAGCTTGTGGATAAGTTCTCTGAGTTATCCATTTCCTTGCTTATAAATTGAGGACAATTATATCTGGGTCTGGTAAATATGTTCCAACAAGAGTTCATAACGATTATGTTCTGGCTGCTGGGATTGGGAGAGGGGTGTCTGCACTTTCTGTTTTATGTAGTTCTCCAGTTGTAAGTTTTAGTAATGAGCACATCTCACTTCCCTAATCAGGAATGAAGCCATAAAGATAGACTTTTGAAAACCAGCCTGGGGACACCTGGGTGCCTAGTAGGTTAAGTGTCTGATACCTTCAGCTCAGGTCATGATCCCAGGGTCCTGGGATTGAGTCCTGCATTGGGCACCTTGCTCAGTGGGGATCCTGCTTCTCCCTCTGCCTGCTGCTCCCCCTGCTTGTGCTCTCTCTCTCTCACACACTCACAAAAATAAATAAAATCTTAACAAACAAACAAAAAGAAAACCAGCCCAGAGGGTTCTCATGAGACAGCCCTATCTGGAAAGCTGCTGGGTCTTCAGTGAGTGGGACTTGGGGCCGCACTGGTGTCTCTGCCCCCATGCCCACCTGTGGTGTGGTGGCCAAGCTAGTGTGTGAGCAGACCCTGATGGCCTCTGCTAGCGTTCCTTGTCCTTATCGAATATGGGAGCTCATTTTGCAGCTTGTCACAAAGTTAACAGAATTCTGTGTCTCCTCTACCTGCTAATATTTGTCTTTTAGCAGCTCATCAAATGTTCCTTCGTGTAGCTTAGTATGTGCCCTTGGTCGCAGAGCCTAAACTCAGGTGACTTTGCCCCTTTTTAATTTTCAAAGGCTTTTCTTCTGCCCCCTTCGCTTTGGGGAGCACTAAAGTGTGTTTGGAAATGTGGCCTTTTTGATGCCAAAGGCAGTCCCCCAAGCCTCATATCCCACCCATCCCACTTCACACAGTGCATCTCAAGTAACATACATCAAACCCTCGTTGTTAACACTTGGTGCTGGCATACTGGCTTTCATCCTGAGAAAATAAATAAACCACACCAAACCCACAGCCCTTTAAAAACACTAATTAATCCTCACCACAGGCCTGGGCTACACAGAAATGACAAATCCCACTGCCCCAATTTTATGTTTGGAGAAATCAGAGTAAGCAACTTTTTTAAGGCTTCCCAGAGCCAGATGAGAGAAGCGGACTTAAAGGGCTGGGCAGCCCTGCCTCTGGGAGAAGAGCATGTGGCCGGGGCCAGCTGCCTCCCGGCACTCCCTTCTCCACAATGCCATGTGCTTACTTGCCCAGAACCCTATTTACACATCAGCTTTTCTCTTTTCCCCTAGGATTACGATGAGACCAAATCCTCTTGTCTCCAACCGACCACTTATTTCCTTCCTTTTCTTTAATTCTGGTACAGCCTAGAAATTTTAGCCATGGCCCTCCAAGAGTAGCCTGGTAATTCTAGTTGATTCAGAGGTCTGTGCTGATTCTGACACTCAACACAAAATAGACTAGACCCTCCACAGAGTCCCTCCTGCACACCAGAGCCTGCTCAGTACCCAGGTCTGTTTGAGATTCGAGGATGTCTAGACTCACTTTTTTCTCTGCCCCCGCAGACCAGACATCTTTCTACCTCACTTCCCTAGTCTTGCAATCTATGTGGAGAAATCCTTACGACTTTCTCGAAATAGTCAACCAGGAAAGTTCGGAAAAACATAAAACCTCGTGAAATTTTTTGGGACATACCCAGTGGAATTAAAGTGTAGTAAGTCCCCTTTCTAGATATTTACTAATCTGGTCAGATTTTTTTTAGGGGCTTGAGGATACTTCTGTATAAGGCTGAAATAAAACTTTTATAAAAACATTTCTGAGAAGAAAGCTGAGTACGTGGTCTCCCGTGTAAGTAATCCATAACGTAAGATGTTAATAATCAGGCATTTATAAACTGAAGTCTTTTACCTCTGGCAGCAAATATCTAGGGAATGACCCCTACTTCTGAAGAGCTTTTTGAATGAGAGGAAAAACTGTGTGCCCAGGAAGTGATATTAACACAGTAATAAAATAAGTAGCAACAAATGATAAGTGATGTAAATTGGATACATAAGTGCTAAGGAAAAATAAAGAAATAGTGAGGGGCATTTGGGGGTGATTAGGATAGACTTCCTCAAAAAGTATAGTCTGAAATGGGTCCATTATTTTAATAACTTTGGTTTTATCTTTCTTGACTTAAATGTGAATGAAGGAAAATAATATTTAACACTGTATTAATTTTCTATCGCTGCCAGAACAAATTACCACAAACTTAATGACTTAAAACCACACAAATTCATGTTCCAATTCTATAGGTTAAAAGTCTGACATGGATCTCACTGAAAAAAAATCCAGAGTGTTGGCAGGGCTATATTCCTTTCTGGATTCTCTGGGGGAGAATCCATATCGGTGCCTTTTCTAGCCTGGGGAGGCTGCTCCCCTTGCTTGACCTGTGCCTTCTTCCTCCATCTTCAAAGCCAACAATGGAGAGTTGAGTCCTTATAACACATCACTCCAACCTTACTTCTGTCCTCATGCCTCTTCTGAGCTCTTCTAGTTTTTTGAGGCCTCTTGGGATTACATTAGGCCCACCTAGATAATCCAGGCTAATCTCCATATTTGAAGGTCAGCTGATTGGCAACCTTAATTCCATCTGCCATCTTAGTTCCCCTTTGTCCTATAACCTAAAATATTCACAGGCTCTGGGGGTTAGGCCATTATTCTGTGTACCATAGACACCTACTTCGTTGCACTAGACTTTATGAAAAATGGCAAAAAATAGCTCATAATCTACTTGGAGGGAAGAACCAAAACATACAAAAAGTTAAAAGAAAATCAAATAATAGTTCAAGGCCACAGTAGTAGAGATGTTGCAAACTGTACTTGATTACTTGTGGATTAATTGCCATAGAGTCTGGTAGCTGCTCTTTGGTGGTGGGCTCAGTCACACAGGCTGGTTAAGGAAGGGAAGGAAGCCTTGCCTGGAACCCTGAATGAAGAGTTCCTGAGGTGGAAAGGACAGTCCTGAGACACACAAGCGCATGAGCAAAAGGGTTTATGTGTAAGTCTGTTGAGACAAAGGGAAGGCAGGAAGAAGATGGGATAATAAAGACAGTGTGTCGGACTGAGGAGGCTAGACTTGTTCTGATAGAAGGGAAGCCACCAGCTTGTTTCTTATACAAGTAATACATAGGAGAAGTGTTGTCTAAAATTTTGACAAATACAGAAATGTTCAGAGATAAAGGTAAAAATCACCACGATCTCGCTATCCTGCTACCTCAAAGTAGCAGTGTTATAATTTGGTGTGTTTTTTTTCTGTTTTCTCTCTCTCCCCTCTATAAACTGACACCCATATACCACACATTTTCACAGAATTTGGATCCTACGATATATTATTTCATTGCTTAATTTGTTAGCATAAGGAAGGGTGAAATTTTTCATCTTTAAAATTTTTGTTTAACAATTTTGTCAATGGCTGCATGTCATTCTCTAACCTGGATCTACAATTCTAATATGTGGAATAGGTAGTCATTAACCCTGTTTCTGCATGTGTTGCTATACTTTCAAAGTTTCATTTATATAAATAAATGTGCAATGACCATCCATTATTTTGAGAGGATAATGTTTAAAAGCAGAATTCCTGGGTCAAAGGGCGGAAACATTTTGAAGCTCCTTTTTTAATCTATTGGTCATTTGCTTCCCTGAAATAATGTATGAATTATTTCTACCATCACTATGTGAGAATGTTTATTTTCTGCAATCTTGGCTACAGGGTATATTAGCATTTCTTAAAACATTTGCCAATTTTGTAAATAAAATAATGTATTGCTTTACGTTGGATCTCTTTGCTGCCGAGGTTAGGCTTATTTTTGTTTATTGGCTGTAATTACCACTTCCTATCTTTTTCTCATGTAAAGGAAAAAATGTTTCCCTTATCAATTTGTAAGAACTTTTTGTATATTAAAATATTCATTGTTCTTATGTAGTGAATATTTTTCTTTTAATTTTTAGTATCTTTTAAAAAGTAAAAATTTTCACTTTGCAGAATTCTGTGTTTATAAATTTAAACAATTCTTCATCCTGAGTTCAAATATTCACTTATATTTTCTTCTAGTTCTACAAAGATTTAGTCATTTACATTTGGCGCTTTAAAAAATGTATTTGGGGCGCCTGGGTGGCTCAGTAATTAAGCGGCGGCCTTCGGCTCAGGTCATGATCCCAGGGTCCTGGGATCGAGCCACATATCAGGCTCTGGGCTAGACAGAGAGCCTGCTTCTCCCTCTCCCTCTTCCTCCTGCTCTGCTTGCTTGTGCTCTCTCTCTCTCTCTCTCTGTGTCAAACAAATAAATAAAATCTTTAAAAAATTAAAATAAATAAATAATGTATTTTAGGTGTAACAGTGTGAATACTAAATAAGTTTACAGTTTAAAAATAGCAAAATCATTATGGTTATGCCTACCATCTTGAAAAAAAAATTTAGATTTTGATTAAAGTTGCATCAAACTTACAGATCATTTTGTCCATGAACATAGTATAGATGTCCTTTGATGTTGTCTTCTTGTATGACTTCCTGTAAAGTATTATAATTTTCAAGATTTTTTATTATTTATTTTTGCATATCTTGTGTTTTTGTTGCTTTTACAAATGGTCCTTTTTTCTATTTGAATTCTGTTATTTGTTAGTAAATAGGAATGCAGTTGAGTTTTGGATATTCATTTTACCTTTACTCTTATATCCAATTAGTGTCAGTTTTAAATCCCATTACCAAATCTAATAATTTCTTGAGTTTGTATATCAGCAAGGAAATTATCTTTAATAATGACAATTTGTTCCTTTCTACTCACTCACCTTTCACTTTTTCTTATCCTATTGCTGTTTTTATTCAGTGTTGAATAAAAATGGTGATATCAGTTACCCTTGTTTTATTCCCAAGCCAGGAGGGAAAACTTTCAAAGTATTCCCATTGACTATAATGTTCATTATAGGCTTTTTATACTCTGTATCAGAGTAAAAAAACACCCTTCTGTTCCTAGTTTGTAAAATTTTCTAAATTATGAATAGGTGTTTGTTTTCTTTCAAAATTTTTCTGCCTCTATATGACCATATGCATTTTTCTTTATTAATTTTCTGATGTTAAATTTGCATTTTTGAGTTACAATTTATGCATTGCTAGATAAAATTTCCTAATACTTTATTCAGCATTTTTACATTCATGTTTATATATAAGAATATCCTGTTATTATGATTTCTTGAATTATCTTTGTAATATTTTGGTTAAGGTTATGCTGTTGTCATAAAATAACTTGAATGGTGTTTCCTCTTTTTGTGTCCAGTGGAAGAGTATTTTTGTGCATTGGAGATATTTATCTTTTTTTCTTTCAGCTTTATGGAGATATATTTGAGATATCCCATTATGTAAGTTTAAGGTATATAATGTGATGCTTTGACATATGCTTATATTATGAAATGATTACCACAATAAAGTTAGTTAACAAGCCCATTATCTCCATAGTTACTTTTTTTTTTTTTTTTTTGGTATTTTGGATTTTTGGTAGTAAAACCATTTAAGACCACTTTTTAAATAACTTCCAAGTATATAGTATAGTATTGTTAACTAAATACTATGCTGTGCTTTCGATACCCAGAACTTTTTCATCTTATAATTGGAAGTTTGTGCCTTCTAACCACCAGCTACCATTTCCTCTGTCCCCATCCCCACCACCCCTGGCAACCATCAGTCCACTCTCTGGCACTATGAGTTCAGTTCTTTTTTAGATTCCATATATGAGTGAGATCATACAGTATTATTCCTTCTCAGTCTGACTTATTTTACTTAACATAATGCTTTTGTGGTTCATTCATGTTGTCACAAATGGAGGGTTTTTTTCTTTCTTATGGCTGAATAGTATTATATGTACTATTATATATTTTTAATATATGTATTATATACAAAAATATATTTATATTCATATTCCATATCATCCTTATCCATTCATCCATTGATGGACACTTAGGTTGTTTCCATATCTTGGCTATTATGAACAATGCTGAAGTGAACATGGGAATGCCAATATCTCTTCAATATCCTGTTTTCATTTCCTTTAGATATATCCCAAAAGTAGGATTGCTGGATAATATGGTAGTTCCATTTTTAATTTTTTGAGGAAACTCCATACTATTGTTGAGGAAACTGCATACTACTTTCCATAGTGGCTGAACCAATTCATGAGAAACAGTGCATAGGGGTTCCCTTTTTTCCACAGACTTGCCAACACTTCTTGCTTTTTGATCCTTTGCCCATTTTTTAATTGGTCTTTTCTTCTATTGAGTGGAATGTGTTCCTTTTGGGTATTAACTCTTATCAGATATATGGTTTGCAAATATTTTCTCCCATTCTATAGGTTGCCTTTTCATTTCGTTGATTTTTTTTCTTTTGCTGTACAGAAGCTTTTTAGTTTGATGTAGTTTCACTTGACTATTTTTGCCTTTGTTTGTGTTTTTGGCGTCATATCCAAAAAAAAAATCATTGCCAAGACCAATGCCACAAAGTTTTTTCCCTATGTTTGTGTCAAGGAGTTTTACAGTTTTAGACCTTACATTAAATCTTTTTTAGTTGATTTTTGTGTATGGTATAAAGGTCTAATTTCATTCTTTTGCATGTGGATATTCAGTTTTTCCAACTGCATTTGTGTAAGAGACTAGCCTTTCCCCATTGTGTGTTCTTGGGTTTATTTCTGGGTTCTCTATTTGTTCCATTGGCCCATATGTCTGCTTTTATGCCAGTAATTATTTACTCCCTTTGTTGTTGTTGTTGTGTTGCTGTTATTGTTTTTCCTAATGTAAGTTGAAAATTCAACTCATTATTTTCAGTCTTTTTAAAATATATAAATATTTAAACCTCTAAAATTATTATTATATACTATATCAGCTATATCCTATACGTAGTGGTATGTTCTGTTTTTATCATTAATTTTGTTTTTATTTATCATATATTTATTATCACAAGAAATACTTTATTTTTTCTTCAACCCAAATAGGTTAAAATTATGTTTTAAAACTTTCAGGCAGGGGCGCCTGGGTGGCTCAGTGGGTTAAGCCGCTGCCTTCGGCTCAGGTCATGATCTTAGAGTCCTGGGATTGAGCCCCACATCGGGCTCTCTGCTCAGCAGGGAGCCTGCTTCCTCTTCTCTCTCTGCCTGCCTCTCTGCCTGCTTGTGATCTCTTTGTCAAATAAATAAATAAATAAATAATCTTTAAAAAAAAATTTAAAAAAAATAAAATAAAACTTTCAGGCATATGGCCTTTCATCATCTTTTTTTGTTTTAATTTCCATCTTAATTGCATTATTGAGAATGTAATCTTCTTGCAAGTAGTTTTTTTTTAACCTTTTATCAAACTTTATGAACATGTGACCATAGCAAAATGATCTCTTTTTTTTAAGTGTGTGGTTTTTTCCTTTGTTTTTTAGTTTGCCTGAAAGCCCATTTTATCTGCTTTGAATCTAGGAATAGAAGCTCTCTTTTTTCTCTTTGGTTAATATTCTCATGATACATATTTGTCAACTTTTTAACTTTCATTCTTTCTGCACTTTCAGTGTTTTAAGTATGTCTCTTTAAGGAACATCTACTGTTTCCTTTTCTTTAATCTAGTCTAGCAAACTTTAACTTTGTTTAAGAGGATGTGAGCGTTTCAGTTACTCTACTTTCTCACCAACATTTAACATTGGCAGTCTTTTTAATTTTAGCCATGCTAGCAGGTATGCAGTGGTAAATCACTTTGATTTTATTTTGCTTTCGTTAAATGCTCGAATACAATTGCTTCTTATATTTTGTCCAGTTTTCTAGTTGTTTGTGGCAGAAGGGTAAATCCAGCCTTTACCACTTGGTTGGAAGCAGCAGTCCTCCCTTTGTAATTTTCAAGGTTAATTTCTTAACATATCACCAAGGCATTTGAAAAGTCTTTCTTTTCTTTTTTTAAGATTTGTTTACTTATTTGGGGGTCGAGGGGCAGAGAGGGAGAAAGTCTTAAGCAGACTCCCTGCCCTTTGCAGAGCCCAACGTGGGGCTTAATCTCACCACCCTGAGATCACCACCCGAGCTGAAACCAAGAGTCAGACACTTAACTAACAGCACCACCCAGGTGCCCCTGAAAAGTTTTTCTTTTAAAAATAAACCTCAGTAGGGGCACCTGGGTGGCTGAGTTCATGATCCCAGGATCTTGGGATCTAGCCCCACATCAGCCTCCTTGGTGGGTGGAAAGCATGCTCTTCTTCTCCCACTCCCCCTATTTGTGTTCCTGCTCTTGCTGTCTCTTTTTGTCAAATAAATAAATAAAATCTTTTAAAAAAATAAATAAACCTATATAGCTTGTTTTGCTGTTTTTGGAAGGTTGGTGTGTTGAGATTTCTTGTTCACCATACAGCCAGAAATGAATGTTTACTATGTGGTATAAGTTAGAGAACTGAAGTTTTTTTGTTTAGTTATCAATATTTTTAGTATCATGTATTGAATTATTCATTCTTGCTTACTGTCTTAGTTCGCAAAAAGTAGAGCATGAGACAAAGACTTGTATATAGTTAGTTTATTTGGGAAATGATCCCAGGGTATAGGAGTGAAAAACAGATTTAATTTTATATAAATTACATATAGACTTAAGTGCTTCCTTCCTTTTACTGTAATTTCATCTTGAGATAGAAATTTTATTTTTATCCTTTTTGTTTGTTTGGTACATCTTTGAATTATCATCTTGCCATGGAAACTTCATGCATAATATACTTTCTGAAGCCTTGCATATTTGAGGATATAGCTTTCTGTTACTTTTGCCCATAATGACAGCTTGGTTGGGTAAATAATCCCATGGTAATTTTTTCTTTTTCCTTCACAATTCTGTAGACTTTGCTTATGGTCTCTGGCATCTTTTGTTGCAGAAGAGTAATCTCAGTATAGCCTGATACTCTTGCTTTAGAGGTATCTTGTTTTCTCCCTCGATTGGATAATTGTAGTGTTCTATCTTTGGTACCGATAGTTAAAAACATATATGTTTTAACTATGTTAAAACATAACACTGGTGATATATATGTATCACCAGTGTATTTGGATTTATTTCATCAGTTTTTCTTGGTAGAGAGTTAAAGTACTGCACAATTCAAGATTTTTTATCCCAGGAAAATTTTAATCTGATAGATGTTTAGACTTTTATCTTTTTTAAATGTACTCTGGTCTTTTGGGCAGTAACACCCTTACCTGTATGTTAGATATCCTTTGTCCTTCATGCGTATATTCTGTCACTTGTCATTTTTATCTCTTTGCCATTTCCCTCCACATTTGGGGGTGAGTTCCACTTCACTGATCTTTTGTTTGTTTTTGTTTTTGTTAACAGATCTCGTTCTGTATCTCTTTAATACTTCCAGTGGCATTTCAAAATAGAGTATGGCACATATTTTTCCTCACTGCCTCTCTGTAGGCTTTCCAGCTCTTTTTGTTTAAAAAAAACAAAAACAAATAATTTCATCATTGTATCTTTTGCCTCTTTCATAGAGTTACTATTTCATTTGATTGTATTAAGTACACAAAGTTGAGGCTGATGGTTGACCCTTTCTTCAGTAAACGGTTGTTAGGGATGCTACATATATGTTCGTCTCCTTTTATGTTGTGCAATATTGTCATATTTATGTATATTTTATTCTGTTCTATGTTCATATGATTTTATTACTGAGTACAAAGCAGGTGGTTTTGCTAAAAATGGCATCAATTAATTATCTTTGGGTTCCATCTTTCCTGGTGTTAGAATACATTCAAATATAAAAGCAGGAGGACTAGTTTATAAAAGATACATAGAACTAGCTCAGTGATCTCTCTATTAGCCAGTGGATGAGGAAAAGTTGTCTGGTGCAGTGGGCCCTCCTAGTAAGGGAAAATAGTCTCTAGGTGGTTTCTTGGTATTTGACAGAGCCCTTGACCGAGAGCCAATGTTACGGACTCTATTCCAGATATGTAAGTGGCTATGCCCAGCTCTTTCCCTGGTGCCAATGCACCCTGTGTTAGGATGGATCCTTTGTGATGCTGGAGGTGCCCTTGGACTTGCTGGCGCGGGTGTTTCCTAGTCCTCCTGACTCATGGTAGTGAAAGAGATTATCACTTGAAGGCTTCTTTTCTATCCTGCCCTGATTTCCAAAATCTGTTAGTAGGTCTCTTCCTTATTTCCTGGGGTACCATGCCATTTTCCCAGGAAAGGAGCTTTCAGTCAGCTCTAGCTTCTCCCTTTAAAATGTCAGGGGTGGGGCCCCTGGGTGGCTCAGTGGGTTAAGCCTCTGCCTTCGGCTCAGGTCATTATCTCAGGGTCCTGGGATTGAGTCCTGCATCAGGCTCTCTGCTTAGCAAGGAGCCTGCTTCCCTCTCCCCCTCTGCCTGCCTCTCTGCCTACTGTGATCTCTCTCTGTCAAATAAATAAAATCTTTTTAAAAGTAAGAATAAAATAAAACATCAGGGGTGTTAGATACCTGTGCTTAGTTGCTCTCTCAACTAAAAGCCTCCACAGGAGCAGTTTTAAAGAGGGTGCATACATGGTTAAGTAAGGGAGTTGAGAGCAATCACGTGGAGAAAAATCCAAAGAAACTAAGGCCAGTAATGCACGGGGTTCCAGAAACTGTCTAGGCATAATGCTCCCAGCCCTGCCCTGTCCGCCATGCCTGCATGACTTTAGAGCACACAACACCATCTGTCATAATTGTATTCTAAATATTTATCATCTTCTTCCATTAAAATATAAGCCCCATGAAGGCAGACATTTTTATCTTTTGTATTCATTACTGTACCCAAGTATCTAGAACAGTGTCCCAACAAAAAGCAATTGTTGACTAAATGTCCCTCATTTAAAGTTTTTTTTTTTTTAAGATTTTTATTTATTTGACAGAGAGCGAGAATCGTTTAAGAACCAGGAGAAAAGGAAAGAGTTGAGAAAACCTTTAAAAGATCTTTTAAAAAAAGCTTGGATAGATGTCAGAGGTACTTGATTTGTAGTAGCTAATGTTTGTTCATAAAGTAAGATATAGAAAACTTAGATTTGGTTTCCTTGACGGCTAGTGTCAGAGATTCAAGTGTACCCGTGTCCAACATGAGTATAAATTTACGGTGACTTATCAAGAAGTCATGATTATTTTGGCAACTTACAAAAATTCATTTCAGAGCCTTTTATATCATTTGGTAAAAATTTCTTACAGAAAATAACTCAGTGCTTATCTGACTTTTAGCTCCTTTCTCAAAAGAGAAAATAAGAAAGAGGAAAGAGAAACTCAGCTCCGGTATCACTCTCCCTTATAATCATTTGCCTGAGATTTAAGAATTCTTTGTAATATATATATTTCATTTAAAGAAAGTTGAGGGAGCGTCTGCCTTGTGCTCAGGTCATGATCTCCAGGTCCTGGGATCAAGCCCCAGGTCCAGCTCCCAGCTCAGCAGGGAGTCTGCTTCTCCCTTTCCCTCTACCTTTACCCCTGCTTGTGCTCTCTCTGTCTCCGTCTCTCTCTCCCTTAAATGAATAAATAAAATCTTTTAAAAATAATAAAAAATAAATTAAAAAATAAAGAAAGTTGAGGGTTGGGCTTGGGTCATTTCTTGGACAAGTTAGAATACAATTCCTGATTTTTAAGTGTTAACAAAACATGTTTAAACATTTAAATGTTAGAGACTTAAAAAAAAAATCTAAACTTGTACCTTCTAATTTTAACTATATTTTCAAATGTGTATGAGATTATTTTTTCAGAATCTTTTCACAAATTACAAAGAACAGCATTTACCCTGCATTGAGCTCAAATGATTACGCATTCTTTTAAAATGAAAATGTTGACAGTGGAAACCAAATTAGAAAAGAATGCAGAGAGATGTTCATAAATCACCAGACACTTGGAAGAGCATGCAAGCAAATCTAAAAACTATGTGTTTTTCATAATTTTACATTTTCCCTTCTAAAAATCACTTTCCCGTTTGTTGAGGGCTTGGCAGCTCCTAGCATGACATCAACTATTCCATTGTGCAGTGACTGCTTTCTTTTAGATAACTTGATGGCACTTCATCGCGTGTGAGTGATTAAGTTGAATTAAAAACCAACTGGGTTTGAGTTTAAATTCCCCTAACTGATAAACCAAACACGTTCCTGACCTTAGTTAGGCCTGCGTTTGAGCCCTCCTCAAAACTTGAATTGCCCTGCTTTTCTTCTAGAAGCAGAAGTAAGCAGGTGAGAGAAAACACTCGTTTTGGAGTCAATAATCAGCTAATGGGGCACCTGGGTGGCTCAGTGGGTTAAGCCTCTGCCTTCGGCTCCGGGTCATGATCTCAGGGTCCTGGGATCCAGCCCCACATTAGGCTCCCTGCTCCATGGGGGGGTCTGCTTCCCCCCTCTCTCTTCCTGCTGCTCTGCCTACTTGTGATCTCTCTCCCTCCCGTCAAATACATAAATAAAATCTTTAAAAAATAATAATAATAATCAGCCAAAATGCACTGCATTATTCATCCACTCTGCAACTGTTCAGATGCTTTCAGACCAGCCATCCTCTTTCCTCTATCTTATCTTGACCCCAAATCCAGAGCATGGTGACCTTGGCATTGTTTTCCCACTTCAGAAAGCCAAAGCTGGTTATTTGAGCTGTAGTCTCCCTCAGCAGTCAGGAGCAGATTCTCCACACCAGCAAGGTGGTGATGAAAATACTAGAAATTCCCCTGTTAGTGGGGAATAAGAAAGCAGTCTGTGAACAGTACTAACAGCTTTTTAGGATCTCCTAGGAACTTGCCTCTCATCACTGGGAGAAAACACTTGTATTTGTAAAGGTCTGCTCCTCACCCTAGTCTACACCTGAGCTTCTCAAACTTGACCGAGTATAGAGATCACCTGAGTCAGTATTTCTGGCGAGCTCCCAGGGGGTGTCAGTGCTGGGTCTCTGATCACACTTCGAGTAGCCCCCATCGGAAACAGCACTTTCACCCAATTTGGAATCCAAGATCTAAAATTGTTTTTTAAAGATTGATTGATTGATTTTTGAGAGAGAGAGAGAGAGAGAGCAAGAGCACGAGCAGGGGGAGCAGCAGAGGGAGAAACAGACTCCCCGATGAGCAGGGAGCCCCATGTGGGGCTGGATCCTGGGACTCCAGGATCATGACCTGAGCCAAAGACAAACGCTTAACTGACTGAGCCACCCAGGTGCCCTCAAGATTTATAATTTAAAATGTTTGTGTGAATATTTGATTTAAGATTCTTGAAATATTTTGTGAGATATGCAGTTGGAGACAGAGATACAAGATCTTAAATTTCAGAACTGTTTTATAATTGCTAATGTATTAATTACTTAAGTAATTATATAATCAATATATTAATTGTAGTTACAGTTTTGTAATTTCCCCTGAGTTCCTGTTTAGGCTAGCTAGGTAGCATTTTACATGATCTTTCTCATTATCCAAATACCAAATTGTTTTCTTATCCTACAATAATCTGGTGTTTGATGAAAAATTTCAAAGTATATTCAGTTGAGCAAGACGTGAAGATTTTAGAGCTCAACTCAGAAGCTCCCTTCCTTTTTCCTTTTGTTCCTTATGTTCTCATCCTGTCAACAACCACAAAGAAT
The DNA here is from genome assembly GCF_002288905.1 of Enhydra lutris kenyoni. Taxonomy (NCBI): domain Eukaryota; kingdom Metazoa; phylum Chordata; class Mammalia; order Carnivora; family Mustelidae; genus Enhydra; species Enhydra lutris. The sequence continues at coordinate 5,136,145 of NW_019154103.1, read as the reverse complement.
ATCTAAACTTCTAAGAAATGACAGTGAACTGAGCATCTACACCCCACCAGAAGTCAAGAATGAGGTACTAATACTTCTACCTAAATTCTCTGAGACCCTGTTTGGGTTGTGAGTTCTGACACCTTTCAAGTACTTCCTCTGTCTTGCAGGATATTTGGAATGGGTGTAGACAACCCCAGCAAGCTCCCAGAGATAATACGTAGAGAATCAGGGAACTGATTATGCTACTTCTGTGGAGAAGGAGTCATCCCCCCCAGTACCCTGGCATAGAGGGTACTGACATGGGCGCTGACATCCACACGTCTGTCTGGGTGGTCACAGCACTAGCTGTGACACCTGTGGGTCAGTCATTGTCTCTGACAGACACAGGGCACCCTCACCCAGAGTCATTATGTGAGCTCGGCTGGCATCCTGACTCAACGGGCTTGTTTTCTCATCTCGCCTTTCAAACATAAAGGCGCATGCATATTTACAGTGTCAGAGAATCTGAAAAATACATCTTATCCATTAACACATGCAGGGGAACAATGGGAGAATCTGATGTTCCTAAAGTATTGCAAAGAACATCTATTCCTGGGGTACCTGCGTTTAAAAAAAAAAAAATTAAAAGATCTATTCCTTCCTTTTCCCCGTGAATTGTGGCCTTTGTTTAGAACTTCCTAAGGACTCAGTATAGTTTTCCTTTAAAGTGTTTAGAGATCACAAACAAAACATCGTATGCACTATTTAGGAGGAAAGAAAACACAGAATATAAAATTTTATATTCAGTATCATCTCAATTATAAATTATAGGCATCAAAACAGGATTAGAAGGAGCAGACCAAAATGGTGTGATGGTCCATTACTTTTGGAGAATGAGGTTATGGATGATTTCCTATTATCTTTTTCATTCTGTTCGGCATAGGCCAGGTTTTCTACAAGTTTGTATTATTCTTGCAATTAAAAAAAAGAAGGAAGAGAAGAAAAAGAGAAAAAGGAAACAAAGCAAACAGTGATCAAGCTAGAAGTCCCTGAACCTAGGCCCCCTCCCACCACATGTGTGTAAATCTCTGTTCAGGGATTTGGGTCTGTAGTTAGTTGTTTGATGTTTTGATGTGGTATAGATGTGGTACAGATCTGTCTACTTGCCTCAGTGACAGAAATAAATTAGAGTGTCTCGGTAAAGACCAAACTCATCAATTTTTCCAAAATCTTTATTTGATTAATTCCACAAAGGTCCAGGTCAAAGTTATTCCTCAAACCTTATTATTTCAATAAAGAAGCCCAAAGTTTCCAGGTTTGTCAGGAAATTCATTATCACTGTAAAATAGCAAAAGGTCACAAAATGTCTCCTTCCACAATCAACTAGCATATAAGAAAAATTTCTTTTTCTCCACAATTCATTACCCCAGCAAAACCAAGAGAAACCTCTGACATTTCAGATCCTTTTGCTACAGGGGAAATAAATGTTCCATAGATCATGGAGAAAAATGACAAACAAATTAATGAAAAACAAATACACTCCTGCAGTGTACTCAGCCATGCCAGACCCAACAGAAGGCAAAGTGAGCTTTCATTCTCGGGTCTTTCCAACTCGGAAGAGTGACAGTTTCCATAATGGCATCAGCACTTCAGTTACAGAAAGCTGTACACACACCAAAGAAACACAAATTAAAGAAACATGCAGTGGAAAAACAGAAAAGAGGAATTCTGTCATTTCATACATATTTAACTGTAGCGGGAAAGTCAACGCTGGCAAAGCATCATTGAAATCTTGAGCTAATAAGTGGAAGCATTCTGGAAGGTATTCACCCCTCTCTTCATAAGCTTTATACAAAATTATGACTTGACTGAATTTAGCTCAATTTTCCCACGTCCTAAAAATTCCTTCCTTTCATTCTGCCTCATTCTGGCCACCTTTTTCTTCCTCTCGAAAGTTTGTCAGGGAGCAATTAACAAGTACTTTCTCTGTATCTTCAGTTTCCAAACTAATTTTCCCACCGAGTACATTTCCATTTTCTTTTTTTAAAGACACAAACAGTCCAGATAAAGTCAAGATTCACTGTGACTCCCTGCCCTAGTCTGCTAGAAGTTTTGTCCTTCTAGGCACTCTAGTTGTGCTTACTTACATAATATGGATATTGTGTGTGGGTATGCACGAGTGCGTGTGCATGCGTGTGTGTGTGTGTGTGTGTGTGTGTGTGTGTGTGTGTGTGTGTAGAATGCTTTTTCCATGTAAATGGTACCATGTAAAATGGAGTTTTTTGTGACATGTTTTCCACTCAATGATCTGCCTTGGAGATCTTAGCTGGTGAGTACATATAGAGCAGTGGTTCTTGACTGGGGGCAGTTTTGCTCCTCAAAGGACATTTGGCAATTTCTGGAGACATTTTTGGCCATTGCAGGCTGGACAGTGGTGCTACTCTGGTATCATAGATAGAAGTCAAGGATGCTGCTAAACATTCTGCAGTGCACAAGACAGCCCCCAACCAAGAACTGTCCACTCAGGGGCACCAGGGTAACACCACTGTCTAAGTGCCTGACTCTTGGTTTCAGCTCAGGTCCTGATCTCAGGGTCATGGGATCAAGCCTTGCATCAGGCTCTATGCTCCGTGTGGTGTCTACTTGAGGTTCTCTCTCTCCCTCTGCACCCTGCCCACCACTCATGCATGCTCACTCTCTCTCTCTCTCTCAAATAAATCAATCTTCTAAAAAAAAAAAAGAAAAGAAAAGAATTGTCCACCCAAAATGCAAGTAATGCTGAGGTTTGGAAACCATGGGGTGGTTCTACTTTATTCTTTTAATTGCCGCATCATATTCTATAGTTTATTTTACTGGTCAAGTCACAATGTACATTTAAATGAATTTTTTTTTTAATTTATTTGTCAGAGAGAGAGAGAGAGAGAGAGTGAGCACAGGCAGACAGAGTGGCAGGCAGAGGCAGAGGGAGAGGCAGGCTCCCTGCTGAGCAAGGAGCCCGATGTGGGACTCGATCCCAGATCGCTGGGATCATGACCTGAGCCGAAGGCAGCCGCTTAACCAACTGAGCCACCCAGGCGTCCCTATTTAAATGAATTTTTAAAAACACTTATTTGTGCCCATGATTCAGTGTTTCTTCCATTTACTTTTTACCCAGTTGCAAGCTGCCTTCTTCCCTGATTTCCCTTCCTCCTCATTTCCACAGCCCTGGCTCCTTTTCAGGATAAGCTGACTAGGCCTTTCCCTGATGCTTTGTCAGTGCTCATTATCCCCTTCTCCTGGAAGTACTTGGTCCCCTGGCCCCAAGACTCTGCTGCCCCTTTTCAATCCCCAGGGCTGGCCAGCCACCGTGCCCTGAGCTCTTTGCGGTCCTCCAGGCACTGTGCTAGGCATCAGGGCGTGAGGGTGCACAGCAGCAAGACCCAGCCCTGAGACCCTCTGGTTTATAAATGGAAACAGGCTCATCCACCAGTTGTGCAAAGGGAGGCCTGGCCCAGTTACAGTGTATGCAGAGTTTGCTGAGTGATTTAATACATGATTAACTGTAGTATGAAAGATTCTAAAAGGCTATAGAAAGTGTCTTTCCTTCATGGTTCAGAATGTACTGCATATTTTGTCTTCTTGCCTACTTCTCCCATAACATACATTTTAAAAAAATAAATCAAGGAACATGCTTTCTTCACGTTTTCCCACCACCACTCTTTTTGCCGGCTTTGAAACAGCAACTGCATTGTTTCACTCTTGCTCTTTGGGGAATGCACTCAGCCTTGGCCAAAGCAGAGAAAAGATCAAATTAGAGAAGCAAGTCTGCTTGCTGCTGGCTGAGGGGCAGGAAGCAAGGTTGGCGCTCCCTCCTCTCCATCTGGAGCTTCCTTCTCCTCCCCCTTCTCTGCAGCTTCCTGGGTTGGAGGACCCCAGGGGTGGGCTGCAACAGCTGCATGGCCCTTATTTCCCTGGATCAAGGGATCTTAAGGCCCTACCTGAAACCTGACAGCAAAGGAAATCTCAACTGTAAGTCCAACTCAGCGCTCGGAGTGAACCTCTTAAACATGTGCTGAGTGTTCCCCGGGCAGGCCTGGGGAGATGTGAAGATAAATGGGATGTAGCCCCTGCCCCCGCAGAGCTGGAGGGAGTTGAGGGTGAGGGGCCTGATTAAATAGCTTCTCAGTACAAAGCAGAAAGAATGAAGCGAACCCTTAAATGAGGACTGAGCAAAGTTGCTTAAGGAGAAAGGCAGGGAGGGGGTTGGTGGGGATTAGCTTTGCTCAGGGATCAAGCAAGGCACTTGAAAATCATTTAGAAATAAGAGCAGTTTTGTTGGATGGAGTCATTTGATTTGAACAGGGAAAGGAGGATTTCAGGAATGAGGAATGAAGTGTCTGAAGAGCTGGATTCTTGAGTGCCATTCTGCTGAGCCCATGGAGCTTGGATGAGACCGAACCTTAGACATGGGAGCTTTTTTTTTTAAGGTTTGTTTTTTTGTTTGTTTTTGTGGGGTTTTTTTTGTTTGTTTGACAGAGAGAGAGAGCCCAATTAGGCAGAGCGGCAGGCAGAGGGAGAGGGAGGAAGCAGGCTCCCTGCTGAGCAGAGAGCCTGATGTGGGGCTCCATCCCAGGACCCTGAGATCATGACCCAAGCCGAAGGCAGAGGCTTAACCCACTGAGCCACCCAGGCGCCCCACGGTAACTAATTCTTTTTTTTTTTTTTTAAGATTTTATTTATTTATTTGACAGAGATCACAAGTAGGCAGAGAGGCAGGCAGAGAGAGAGGGGGAAGCAGGCTCCATGCCGAGCAGAGAGCCCGATGCGGGGCTCGATCCCAGGACCCTGAGATCACGACCTGAGCTGAAGGCAGAGACTTAAACCACTGAGCCACCCAGGCACCCCACGGTATCTAATTCTTAAAGACACACACTGTCACCCCCTGCGGTTGCTCGAGGTCTGTGTGCCAGTGTTCTGCAGGGTCTGTATTTACATTTCTAATTGTTTGTGTTAAACCCACCTGGGGTCCTGGGAGCATCAGGGATCTAGCTGGAGTACAGAGGCTTTTGTTGAAAACCATAAGCCCTGGCAGAGGACAGAAGGGCAGGTTTGATGCTGTGCGGGCCTGGGGAGGGCAGCACCAACGGGGGAGAGAGAGAGATGGAGCCACTGGCCCGAATGGGTCAGTGACCAAGGACAACAACAATAATAGCCACCCCTCCTGTTTATTTTTGCTCTACTAATGCCCATTCTTTGTCTCTGCAAGTCAAGCACTGATTGAGCTAGAGTTGAGAAGAGGCAGGCAGAGGACTGCTGTAGACATTCCCAGAGGGCTCCTGTGTTCCTTTCCTCTTGCTGTGTGACAAATTACCGCACGCTTTACAGCTTAACAAGACACCCCTCTGTTATCTCCCGGTTCTCAGGGTCAGCAATCTGGGCAGGCTCAGTGGAGTTCTCCTCATCAGATCTCCCAGGGCGCCAATCAAGCCATCAGTCAGGCCACGCTCTCACCTGGGGGCTCAGGGGCGGGTCCGCTGCCAGCTGGGTCAGGTGGCTGGCAGGATTCCGCTGCTTGTGCTTAGAAGACTGAGATCCCGGTTCTCTCTGCAGGGACTGCTCCTGGTTTCCAGAGGCTGTTCTCAGGCTCTTGCCCAGTGACCCACCTCCCTCTCAAAGCCAGCAAGAACCTTCCTCTTGTTGAAATCCTTCTCTAATCTCTCTGACTTTTGCGCTCTGAGCCAGAGAAAACTCTCTGTTTTTAAAAGTCTCGGGGTTGGGCGCCTGGGTGGCTCAGTGGGTTAAGCCGCTGCCTTTGGCTCAGGTCATGATCTCAGGGTCCTGGGATCGAGTCCCGCATCGGGTTCTCTGCTCGGTGGAGATCATGCTTCCCTCTCTCTCTCTCTGCCTGCCTCTCCATCTACTTGTGATCTCTCTCTGTCAAATAAATAAATAAAATCTTAAAAAAAAATAAAAATTAAAAAAATTTATTTGTGACATGAGAGAGACAGTGAGAGAGAGCATGAGCGAGGAGAAGGTCAGAGGGAGAAGCAGACTCCCCGTGGAGCTGGGAGCCCGATGCGGGACTCGATCCCAGGACTCCAGGATCATGACCTGAGCTGAAGGCAGTCGCTTAACCAACTGAGCCACCCAGGCGCCCCTAAATAAATAAAATCTTAAAAAAAAATAAAAATTAAAAAAAAATAAAAGTCTCGGGGTTAGGGTAGGCCCCCCAGATAATCCCCCTATTTGAGGTCACCGATTAGTAATCGTCATATCTGCAGAGTCCCTTTTGCCTTGTAAGTCACACAAACATGGGAGTAATCTCAGGGTGGGCAAAGGGCATGGATTTAGAATTCACCCAACACCAGTTGCTCAAAGTCTGGTTCTGTTTGACCTTGAAAGGATATTCGCAGACCCAGGGCCCAGAAAACTTTAGCTGAGGGTGGGGATGGGCGGGACAGAGAGTGACACAGGGAAGGGAAATGTTCTCAGGGAGGCAGACAGAGGACTTCAGGAGGCAGAATCAGAGGACCCTGCTGAGGAGTTAAGCTCCTTCATATCACCTTTGCCATGCTTCTTTGCAAGGTCTCACAGGCATAAGAATGGTGAGGAACACAGGGTCCCTGCCCTTGAGTGCTTCCCAGTCTAGTGAGATTGCAAGATAACCTCCTGGACTGTAAACGCTGTCCTGACAAAAATTTGTCCCTGAGACATCTACATATTTTCAGGAAAATAATTTTTCTATATTTTACAGACTGGCCTGAGTGCCTAGCACCTTTAGTTTTACACATGGTTTTTTGTTTGTTTTTGTTGGTGTTATTTTGGTTTGGCTTTGGGTCTTTTGTGTTCCTGTATATATTCAAAAAATACTTCTTAGGACTGATTATGTTCACAGCAGTCCCCTAATTCTTGTATTCTTGTGGTCCTCAATCTAAGAATCGCCTGGGCAGTGTGTTACAAATGCAGCTTCCTAGGCCCTCCCTCTGTATCCCTTAAGGATCTCTGAGGCTATATTTTGGTCCAAGAACTAGACAATTCTAACGGTACTAGAACCACACTTTGAAGGTTGCAGTAGGGGCAGGAAGAGTATAACATAGTGTTCCTCGTCCTCCAAGATCATATAAATGAATCAGGGAAATAAAATGTAGACATATTTCAAAATAATAATACACGTTAGTAGATGCTGAAGAGCCAAATGAGAAACAGAGAAAATAAAGAATAGGTGAGATATTACATGAGGAGAGGACTACTCCTAAATGGAGTTCCCGGAAGATTTCAAAACAGCTTGGGTTTTAACTGGACCTTTAAGAGGCAAGGGTGTGTCCAGTGGGGAGAATAGGAGTTAAGGTACTTTGGCCCGATGCAGGGGCAGCAAGCTCAAAGCCACCTACGGGGGCTGATTTAATATCTCCTCACTCCTCACTTCGTCGAGGATCCCTCTGGAACCACAACCTCATTCTTCTTCCTTCTTAGGTTGCTGTTAAGAATATTCCTTAAGAGATTGCACATGTACATGGAAGAAGAGATTAATCACAGTTGAAATCTATGCACAGAGTTACGTATAATTTCAACCTGACTTGTTTAAGTTTCTATCATGTTGAAAACTTATATAGACTCCAAATGGAAATGGCATCCGATTATTAAGTTCAAATGCCGGCGCCTTTCGTTAACAATGAACATTTTTGCTCTGTATATTTTCAGCATACTTTTTTCGCTCTGTATATTTTCCTTCAGAAGTGGCGGGACTACAGACATCTCCAACTATGCTGCCAGTCAGTGAAATAGAGGAAGTGGTCACGAAATTAAATGTGAAAACACTCCCTCAGCCTTTTGCAACGGGGACCCTTTGTTTATTCATCTAACCCATATTTGGAGCTCATTCTATTTACATGCATTGCTATCCAAGTGATTTATTGGAGAGTGTTTGATACTTGTGTTTTATAATCCTTTTTTCCCCTCACTAAAGCAGTTTTAAATACAGATATCCCTTACTTTTCAAACAAGTTCCTGTTTCACCTTTCCCTTTTACACAAAAACACACCTTAGTACCTGTTTCCGGTAACCAAAAGGCACGCAAAGAGGATTTTCAGTTTTATGAAGAAAGGTGAAAACGGAGAATAGCATTTTTGCATTTGTTTTGAAGGGAGCTCTCAAACAGGCAATGCCTCCCCCAACCCCACCTGCCAACCCCCTCCCTGGGCAATGGGCATCTAGAGTGGTGCCGCCAGGCTCCATCCCTGGGAGCTATACTCAGTGTCTCATGCATCCAGCTGACCTATAGCTTTGAGCTCTGTCTGTGAGCATCTGTGCTTTATTGTGATCTATTTCATACATCATTAGCAAGATGTGCCCACAGGTATCAGGAAAGCCTGAGAGGTTATATTTTGCGCATGCAACACTCAAAAATGTTTCCATATAAATTAGTGATAATTACTTTTTCAATGTATGCTATTTCAGCCTGAGAAATTTTCCATAGAAGCACTATGCTTTTCGATAGTAGGGGTAACCTGCATCAGAATACAACTGCAGAAAACATACTTAGTGAAGTCAGAAGAAAATAAAAAGAACTCTCTTACTGATACTCATAACGAATACAAAACGAGAAACCGTAGAGATTCGTATAGTCCTGTGTGACTCTGTTCTTTTAGAGTACACATCACTGCTGTGGGTTTTTCTTTTCTTTTCTTTTCTTTTTTTAAGATTTTATTTATTTATTTATTTATTTGACAGAGATCACAAGTAGGCAGGGAGGCAGGCAGAGAGAGAGGGAAAGAAGGGAAAGAGCCCGATGTAGGGCTTGATCCCAGAAGGCTTGATTCCAGGACCCCGGGGTTAATGACCCAAGCCCAAAGCAGAGGCTTAACCCACTGAGCCATACAGGCGCCCCATGCTGTGGGTTTTTCTTAAGTGATAAATAAATTGCTGTGTGGCGTCAGGTAGAGACTGTATCTGAAGTTTAATTTGCGTAAGTAAATAAAACGTACAATTTTGTGTATTTCTGCAAGAGGAGGAAAGCTATTAGTGGAAATACATTTACTCATTTCTTCGACATGCACTCATAATTTGTAAACCTATTTATCACCATCATCAAAGAGGGGTGCCCAGGACAATCCTAAGCCCTCTAAGCTGTGTCTAATGCTACATCTAATTGTGTGCGTGTGTGTGTGTGTGTGTATGTGCGTGTGTGCTTGAACAGAATGCTACTTTGACTTTGTTTCTGTAATAGGACCATATCAACTATTCGGGGCTATTTTAATCATACTAGCATTCATTTCTACCAATTTGATCTTGACTGTTGTATCGCCGTTCCCAGTCTATTACATATATGTAATATAGTTGTTTATTTATTTTACGTGCGCATCAAATTTGAAGTTTCCTTGAACAACTTCCTTCTCCGGCCTGGTTTCAGACTCACTGCTCCCTGAGGAGTTTGTCCGTGCTCTTCTCTTCCCCACTGTGAATGCTCCTCTCCTGGACCCTGTGCTTCCTCCCCATCCTGGACCCTGTGCTTTCCTTCCCAGCTCAGTGCCTGTGCTCTTGTCTCTGCTTCACTTGTGCACCTCCCAGGACCCAGCAGACAGCCAGGCACTTGCCTCCTGCCCTGAAAAATACCATAAATACCCTGTACCTTGAGGGGGGCAGCCTTTGAGTGCTTTCCTATTTCCAAATGGATTAGCTTGCGGATCCCAATAGGCAGACACATATGCTTCTGACCCTGGTGTACTCTTTACTACTCACAAGGATGTGGTACTTTTTCCAGTCCCTTCAACAGGGAAATGGATCCAAATTCATATCTTCCAGGCAGGACTTGGCCAAAAATTCTGGATGCGTCATCTCTGGTACAGGGTTAGTTCAATTGGCAGATATCCTTCCAGTTAAAAAAAAAAAAAAACAAAAATAAAAAAACCCCACTGTTGATGACATGTGAATATACTGTTAAGGTTTTTATCTGCTTTAATAATTAGTATTTTCCAGAGACTATGTTTCTGCTCTCTATATTGAGTTTTCAGGGGCATAGTATGGTCAAGATTCTGGACTCGTTGCTTCGCACGATATATAGTTCTTGAGATAATGATGTAATTGCAAACATTGATATACCCATAAGAAGGTTTGCTTTTCCCCCTCACACATCTGTTTTGCTTTATGCAAGAGAAATTTCTCATGCCAGAATGACTTTCAGTGGATATAGGCAATCTGCTTTCTGTTGAGCCTCTGCAATTCCCAGATGCAAATGTTTAAAAAGCAGTGAGGTTAACATGGTTATTTCTTCATCTGAAATGTCTCCAGTCACTACTTTTGTCCTTAAAAAAAAAAAAAAAAAGTCTTGTGTTATAAATCTATTGTGTGTAATCCTTACAGCCTTGCCTCATAATTCTCTTATCAGAACTGAATTGACTCTTTAGTGGCCTCCTAGGCTGGATTTCAGGGTCCTCCTAGTTTTTATTGCTAGTTTGATTATGTTCTCTTGATAGAATTTATGTTCTCCAGGAGGGAATGAGGGGAGCAATTTCACTATCCAGAACAGAATCCCACTAACCAAGAGAACAGCACCCCCCACCACAAAAGTTCTAGTCTTATCAGTGTATGTCCTCAATCACTTAATCAGCAAATATTACTGAGCACAGTTGTTGAGGGCAAGGCAAGGATAGCATATGGATGCTAACCTCAAAAAAAAGTATAGTCTGCAGGCACAGATAAAACCTAAAATAACAGAGGTAGCAATGGGCCGATCCATGTCACATGGAGGTCCCACACTGTGCTCCCACTGCTCCCACAAGGAAAGGGAGCCCTCGGCTGATCGCCCCGCACAACTCCAGACATCTTTTTCACATTTTTCATTTAATCCAACCCTTGAGGACCTGAATCTGTCACAGAAATTGGCCTGACTGTCCTTGTATTGCTAAGTTGTTAGACTGTGCGAAGCCTTAGGAGCAGGGAGAAGTTGAACAATGCACACAACACTAAGTCAGAGGTTCGAGGCCTTTGAGAGCTAGGGAAAAATCCAAGCAACTAGGGAAAAAATCCAAGAAAAAAAAAAAAAATCCAAGATTCAGCTGAACATGGGAGTCAGTGGTGGAATGTTCCTGAAACTCCCGAAGCACAGGAAGGCCGAGTGCAGGTCTCGGTTGAAGATGTGGAACCAAGGCAGTTCCTGGCAGCTCTCACTGCGGCAGGGAGGCCTTGGATTTTCTGAAAACAGGTCCCAAGTAAAACGTGCAAAAGTCTTTTAGTGCTAATTACTGTTCCGTGATTGAAGCTACAGCTCTCTTGGTGTCTAGAATGAGGACGGCGTAGAGTGCCCCCCAGAAAATGAGCTCGCATGGCAAAACCAGACAAAAGCTTCCCCCCTGCCAAACTGGCTGTCAGCAGAAATCTGGTCTGCTTTCTGAAATGGAATGTAGGCTTCCAGACTCTCTAGACAATCTCTTTCCGAAGCGGATGAGAAATAAATAACTCCCGGGCACCGACTTCATTTTTGCGTTCAAAGCAAGAGGAGTTTTCACCATGCTGCTTCTACTTGTCTTTGCACAACGGAGTTCTCCCGGAAATACTTACAGCAGTGGTACTGGAAATTCATGGGATCAGAATGCCGGTTGGGGATTTAAATTTAATCGCTTCCATTCTTCCCCTGCCCCGCCCTCATCTCGACTCCCTGCATAGGAAGCTCTGTCTGTGCTTGTCCCCAAAAGAGAAATGACAGTCCTACTCTGAGCCCTCAAAGAGAAAACACGTGAGCATTCTGCCTTGGCAGGGATATCGGAGGGGCAGTGCGACACACAGCATGCGGGTGACAGGAAGTTTGAGATGCGAACAGAGATTACGAGCGCTCAGTCAGCTAAGGATAAGCAGGGCAAGCAGCGCCTGCTCTTCTGGGAGAGCAGATGGGCCACTCTGCTAAATCCCGGGCCTAGTGGGGTGCTGACCATGCTGGGTCATGGGACCAAGGTTTGATGAGAAGGGCCCAAAGATGAACCCTGCTTATGCAGTCTGTATCTTCTGCCAACGTTCAGCAGCCTCTGTTTTCTGAGACTGGGGCTCCCAGGGCCCGCCAAATCAGAGGGCCAGGCAAGCAGGTGTGTAGCGTAAGGAAAGTGTCCATGGGATGGGGTTGAAGGCCAGGCCTTTAGGTCTGCTGTGGGGAGAGCAAGGCTGGCCCCAGGTCCCATGGACAGGGTACTAGGGGGCGTGATTATCAGAGCAGGAGCATGGGGGTGGGGGATGGAGGCTGACGGGCAGCGAGTGGCCAGATGCCTGGTACCAAACAGCCGCAGTGTTGCTTCTGCCTGCTATCCAGCCTGGTCCCGGGGCTCTGGCTGGCCTCAGCCTGACTGCAGCATGGATCTCTCCATGCCAGCTGAAAGGCAACAGGTGCTGCTGATGGTGGGCACGGAGAGGGACCGGATAGCCCTGCCCTCCTCCCTGAACTTGCTCCGTGATAATCTGTCTCTTTGCTCCTCGCTCCTCCCAGCTCGTCTGTGGTGCTGGGCTTCGCTGTAAACATAGGAGACAGTCACCATGATATATTTGAACGATCTGTCACCACAAGCTTCCCCCTCTGGCTGGAGATAAGACTGAAATCCTCCCCACTTGAGTCATTTGCCTGCTTAGAATCCCTCCATGAGCCCCCAGTGCCCGCTCCAGAAGAGAGCTGGACTGGAGGTCCTATGCAGGCCGGCACAGCCACGTGGTCCAGCCCCATTTCCTGAGCCTGCCCTCTCCTGGCTCTTGTGCTCAGCGGTGCTGTGTTCTTCCTGTCTCCAGATGTGCCCCATGCCTTCCTGCCTCCGTGCTCTTTGCCACGCTGCTCCTCTTGCCTTGACTGCCCTTTCTTGCCTTCCCCTGCCTGCAGAAATCTGGCTAATCTCTTGGGATCCAGTTCAAACACAGCCTTCCTCAGTGAGGCCTGGCCAGCCAGTATCCCCCCCGAACCTTTCCTGGCAGAATGAAGCACTAATTGCCTCACCTCTGGTGCCCCTCCACATTTTATATGCTCCTCTAGCCCATTACGACAGGCTTATGCCTGCACATTTTTCTTAGATCCCAAACCTCTCAAAGACAGGCACCTGGGCATCTGTCCATTCATCTTTGCGTCCATCCCCACTCAGGGCCTGGAACACAGTTTGTAATTTACACATGTCTGTGTTGCATGCCTGTTACCTGAGATGGAAGCCTTCAGCGCTCATTAACATTTAACTCCGACTAGTTGAGAAAGTCAAAGGTAGGGCAAGTGGAATTGCTAACATTTATTGATGCCTCCCTCAAGGTCCCACCGAAATGTCAGTCAGGGCACTGCTGGCCCAAGCTAAGAGGGCCCCGGGGGCTCTCCTGGTCCCCCCCCACACCATGACCCTGCAGACAGGGCAGAGTCCTCTGCTGATACTGAGTGCTGAACAGGCCTGAAGGCTGAAGTGAAATTCGTCACTTGTGGCCTTCAATACTGTTTGGCTTTCTGAAGCTGCCCCTGGCTCCAGAAATCAGGGAAGTACTTTAATAGAAGTACTTCTCTGTGCTGGGAGGTATAAGTGCAACATGAAATGAATCTTACTCCACCCAGTACAGGATGTGCTCTGTGGGCATGCTGGGCTGCCCTGAGCCAGCTACGTGCACTAGGACAGTGTCCTCCCGGCCACCCAGGAGGTCAGTGCAGACCTCATTAGAAAAGCAATTTAAAAACCATGCAAAGGCAGACATTTGAATACTGACTGGCTGGATGTCTTTGTCTGTTCAGGGTGCCATAACAAAATAGCACAGTCTAGGTACTTTATAAACAACAGAGAATGGTTGCTCACAGTTCCGGGTGCTGGGAAGTCCAAGTTCAAGGTACCAGCATGATTCCAGCTGGGTGAGTGTGCACTTCCTGATGCGTAGCTGGTGCCTTCTTGCTAAGTCCTCACATGGAGGAGAGGGAAGACATCCCTCGGGAGCTTCCTTTATAAAGCACTGATCCATCCATGAGGACTCCACGCCTATGACTTCAGCACCCCACCCCCGACTACCATCATCTTTGGGAGCTAGGATCGAAACGTATGAATTTGGAGGGGGCATAAACATTCCAACCGTAGCACTGAGTATGTGAAGCCATTGCGGAATTATTTCAATGTTCTAGGAAACGTTGCTCCTCTTTGCTCACTAAATCACTATTAATGTGATAATAGTGTTGTGATTATTATTTTTTTTTTATAAGAACCCTTGTCTTGTAGAGATCTCTACTGAAATATTTATAGATAAAATGTTATGATGGCTGAGATTGGCTTTGAAACAATGCTGGGAGCAGGGAAAGGTAGAAGATTGGCCGTAAGTGGATAATGATTCCAGCTGGGGGTTGGATACCTTGGTATTATGCTACCATATTAAGCTATTTAATCTACTTTTCTCTGTGTGCTTGGATTGTCTCATAATTAAAGGGGTTTTTTTGAAGTTTTTAATTAAATTCCAGTTAGTTAACATGGAATGTAATATTAGTTTCAGGTGTACAATATAGTGATTCATCCCTTCCATTCAACACTCAGTGCTCATCACAAGTGCCCTCCTGAGTCCCCATCCCCTAGATCACACTGCCCCCCACCGCCCACCTCCCCTCAGGCAACCATCAGTTCTCTAAAGTTATGAGTCTGTTTCTTGGCTTGCCTCTCTCTTTTTCCCTTTGTTCATTTGTTTTGTTTCTTAAATTCCCATGTATGAGTGAAATCATACGGTATTTGTCTTTCTCTGACTTATTTCACTTAGCTGTATACGCCCTAGCTCCATCCATGTCATTGCAAATGGCAAGATTTCATTCCTTTTTATGGCTGAATAATAATTAAGGGTTTTTTTTTAAGTACACAGGAAAGGTTATTTTGTTCTCATCCCCTCAATTCTTAGATTTGCTTTATTATGTCTCTTTGCCTCACTCAAGGTCAGCTATGAGGATCTCTTAGGGAAGAGAGTCCATATCATTGGCATTTCCACCCCTTCCACAGCTTCGGGTTCCTCAGATATTTAAAGGACTTTGAAAACAAGATGCTCCTCCTTAACATTAGTTCTAGAAGGGCGGGGGCCAGCCAGAAGTCCTAGAAATGTCTACACTCCAAACTCTGGGCTTAGGCTTCTTCTGGTTCAAAACACTTGCTTTTCCCCAGTGAGGAGTCACTGCCTCTTTGATGACAGGTTATGGAAGAAAACACTATTTTCCCTGAGCCTGCACCCCAGGGAGCTGACCTGGGTTCATTTTGTAATAGAAGGACACTTTCATGGGGCTAACTCTACTTGGAAGCCAACTGATGAAGACGTGTTATCTGATAGAATCTATACACCACCAGCCAGTTAGGAATGCACAGTGTGGACAGCAGGCTCAACACTGAATTATTTAATCTCTCAAATATTTCTGTTTTATCTCCCTCCACAGATTGGGTGTTCTGAACTCCATTAGCTTAATGTTTCCCAGAGTCGAGTTTTCACTGGCCTCCTTTCCACTGCCCTCTTGTTTCCCACCCCACCCCCCACCCTCACCACACTCCATCATGGAACGCTCTGTGCTCACTTTATTGTCCTCAGCCACTGCCCGTCTTCATGGCCCCACTTTCTGTAAGAGAGCCAAGAGGAAGAATAGCTGATTGGGAGTGACAGGGAATAAAGGAGCAAGCATGGCAAGGACGGGCAAGCTGGTGAAGTCTTAAGTGGAGTGATTTAAGAATTAAGAGTTGTCAGAGAGGGGCACCTGTGTGGCACAGTCAGGTAAACATCTGACTCTTGATTTCAGTGCAGGTCATGATTTCAGGGTCACAAGATCAAGCCCCATGTCGGTTCCATGCTCAGTGCAGAGTCTGCTTAAGTTTCTCTCTCTCTCTCCCCTCTCTGCCTCTCCACACTCTGGCCACACATGCTGTCTCTCTTTCTCTTTCTCGCTCTCAAATAAATAAATAAATCTTTAAAGGAAAAAAGAGCTGTCAGGGATGTCTACCTCCTTGAGTCAACATCTTGGCTAGCTTCCGATCCGTGACCCATTTTTCTACTGGCGAGACTTGGAGGAAGCTACCAAAGCTATACTCACACATTCCAGATGCTGTAGGAGCCAGTGGGCGCTAGTGACTGCAGCAGATGGTAAGTCAGCATCCGGGAGAAGCTGACAGCTGAGATCAATGAGGCAAACCTAAGAGGCTGGGATGAAATGGGGTAGATGTGGAGTGCCACACTCACAGCCATCTGTAAAAAACAGTGTGAGGAGGAATGAGGCAACAATATGAGGCAGCCTAGTGGACCTACAAACAGATTTTCAACAGTCCAGCTGCATGGGTCAAAGAGGTCGGAAGCATCGAGCATGCAATGAATCCGGAGGAGGAGGGCTGGTGCGGAAACCACACTCTGTTCCCTGTAAGCTTCTGAAGGGGGCCACCTCAGGACATGTTAGCTGGTAGTGTCAAAGATCTTATTATTTCCCTCGTGGCCCCTGATACAGTGTGTCACATGCAGAAGCTTGACTGGCAAACGTCTTGTTTGACGTTTGCATCTGATCTCGGCCAGATGCAGAATTGCTGTACGGGGCTATGGGTGCTGTGGTCGTGTTGAAATTTTTCACTTGCTCTGAGCACCGGTTTGTTTTGTTACTGCTGTCTCCTCTCAGTCCCTCAGTGACATGGGAGGGTGGTGGAGAGGGGGGTAGATTTTATAATAACAATAACAGCTATAGTAACAGTAATGGCTCCTGTATTTACCTTCTGTTTTGTGCCTGGCCCGGCCTGGGCACTTTGCACTGGGCCCTCTAATCCTCACAGCAACGCCAGGAAGGGAGGTGGTAGTATTACTCCTGTTTTACAGGGAAGTAAAGCAAGTCTTGGAAGGCTATGCCTGAGGCTGCATAGCTGGGCAGGGGCAGAGCTGGGATTGCAGGCCCTCGGGGCACCTCCAGCCCTGCCCGTCTCACAGCAGTGGAGAACTGCTCTTCTGTAGTGTTCCTTGCCACCCTGTCTGGTGTGAACATGGACCCGAGCCCGCGGAGCTGGGTAGTGGCTGCTGAGTGAGTGGGGAGGTGGGGGACAGGCAGAAGACTCCAGTCAGCCCCACTGAGTCAGGGGCATCCCAAGGACCAGTCCTTCCCTGGCCCCTGGCAGAGGCCCCCGGTAGAAACTGCCCTTCTCTGCCTCCCCTTCAGGATCTGCTCCTGGAAAGCATTTGGGTAATTACAGCTTCCATTTCTGCTTTGCTTGATGGTTTTAGTATATTATCTGCCATGTCAGGAGATTGCCCTGATCCTCTGCACTCTTGTCCCGTCCTCCCAGGAGCCGTGTCACCCAGTGTGACAAGGCGGGGGAGCTCTGTGATTTCTGTCTCTGCTGAGTCACGTGAAAGTTAGGCACTTCCCAGCCCCTCCTGTCCTCTCTGACTTACCCTCTGCTTTCTTCCTCACGAGAAGCTCATGTGACTCCACTGACCGAGTCCTCTACCCTCAGTGGTAGTAGGCATGGAGGGGGTGGCAAGGGAAGGGAGGGGAGTGAACTAGTTTGATGACAAAAATTCTCCCTAAGTTGGAGCGAAATGCTTGTTTACTTTTCACTCCATATTCTCCTCACATCATTATGAGCAGTTACTAATCCTGAGAGAGTATCTCTTCTTTCTGCAGGAGTCTAACGCTGCTTGTACCTTATGTGAGCTCCTTGAAACTAAGAGGCATTTCTCTTTTATCCCCCAAACATTACTGGCTAAAGAGTCTTAGAGCCTTTCAGGCATCCTGCTTATACTCTTGACTGCCCAGCACTGCCGGGCACCCTGGCCCGTGCTGCCCGCTGCCCTCAGGTACCCTCAGGGAACAGACCCTCCTGCGATCAGGAGCTCCTTGCCTGCAGGGAGTGGCCCTGGAGCAGTTCCCAGCCGTATTAGGTGCTTAATAAGTAGTCACTGAGTAGAAAGAAATCAGTTCCTAGTAAGGTACAAATATTCGTTGAAATAATGAGATAAACAACTGTATTCCATGGGGAAAGGATTCTAGTCTCCACAGAGCTTACATCCTTTGAACCTCCAGGAGGCATGTGGGCTGGATGAAGTAAGAAAGCGGTCATAAACCAGGGAGCAGGTATTTAATCCAAGCCCTCCAGCCGAGGAGGAACTTGGATGCTCTGACCTCAGGGAAGCTGGCAAAAGCAGAAGGGGCCAGGGGTAGTGCCAGTCCAGGGTCGTTCTCGGCTTCCACTGGCACACTTAGGGCTGCGCACACTTGTCTGTGCCAGCCCCCAGCTCCGATGTCCTTACCGGCCCAGTAATTACCTCCCGATTAAGGGAGGTATGGATGTGTGTGGAAATCACTTTTCAGTAGCAAATATTTTTTCTGGAAAAAGCCCTGGTAAGCTGCCAGCTTTCTCACAAATGTTCAAAGGATACCAGGGGCCTGATAAGCTAATTTAATTGTATTAATATGAGAAGTGTCCCTAGCACAGAGTGAAATGTGTTAGAGTGATCGTCAGAACTGGATCTCCAGCTCCAATGTGTGAGTAAAAACTGCTGTCCATGAGAACAGAGGAGTCACCCAGGGGAAGGGAACATGTTTCTTCTCAGGTCCCAGGAGCCCCACTCCTTACTTCTCTGAGGAAGGCTCTTCATCTCATCCAGATACGTGCTGCACTCTCAGGACAGACATAACCAAGTGCGATGTGGGTGTCTCTTCCTCAGATTTACACACAGCTGCCCGCCTCTCTGCCCACTCAGGAGAAAGGACTCTGGAGTCAAGATCTTAGGACATACAGGTTCACCTAAGTCCATCACGGGATGCCCCTTAGGTCCAGCAGTAGAAATGCAGGTTTTCCCTGGCCACAGATTTAAAATTATATTCCCTCTCAGCTATCAAGGCAACCAGAAGAGTCCAAACCTTTTTGGCAGGGCCCACTACTGAAGCTGGATACCTCGGACACCAACTAGCTGGGTCAGGGACTTACCTTCTGTTTCCTTATCTACATGAAGGGCAGCTCTGGAGATGTGATGTCTGAGGGACCCCAGGAGCTCGAACAGTCTTTATCCCGTAGCTGTCAGCTCCTTCATTATTCTCATATCATTTCCCTACACCGCGTTCTTCCGCAGTGACCCTGTCTGGGGTGTGAATTGAGATGTCAGTGGTCTACCCAAGTGTGTATTTCCCACAGTTGTGTCTTGCCTGCTGCTCCCTTCCTCCTGTCTGTCCCCAGTCGGATCACTCTCAGGTCTTACCAGAACCTGGGAGCACCAGTCATTTGCTTAATAGGTACTGATGATCAGATCCCTCCAAAGTGCAAGGTACTGGGTGAACAGTACAGTGACCAACAAAACCATGGCTTCTGCCTTTTGGGGATCTTATACTTTCATAGGGAAACATAGGAAATAAAGAAATATGTAATTGCAAATTATAATATGGGTTATGAAAGGTGAACAGGGGTTGACCGAATTTCATTTAGGTGGTGAAAAAAAAGGCTACTCTAAGGAAGTAGTATTTGATCTGAGAGCCGAAAATGAAGTTAGCTGGGCCACAAGCCCACAGGAAGTCTTTCAGGAGGAGGGAAGAGCAAATGCAAAGATGTCTGCTGCAGGGAAGGGCTGTATAGACCAACAGAGCTTGGTGCGGCCAAAGAATGGAAGAAACCAGCAGGTCTGGAACATAGTCAGGAGGGAGGGCCATGCGATGGAGGAGGGATGGATTATAAGGCCGGCTAGTGGAGCAGACAGAAAGTCCATGCTAATCCCATTCACACAAGCATCTCTCATTCATGCAGAGAACAAAATGGGTCTCCTGAGCACCAGACAGCTCTTGTCCAAGTGGTGTTTGGAGAACCACGGCTGCTTCCATCTCGTGGCCCCCACCGTGTTTAATGAGCAGCCAAGGCCGGTCTGCTTGTCTGCATGGAAGCTTGTGCACAGGAGAATTTTCTGGGCCCAGGCCTGCCTGGGAGTCTGCCCTCTCATTGTTCATATTCTGCCAGCACAGCCTAAGGGCAAGGGAGCGAGGAAACGCAGTGGGACTATGATCCGCGGAAGGAGACGCGGCAGGTGATGCAAACCCTGGACACACTGGAAACACACCTGCGGTAAATCCCTCACCACGTCTACACTGACGTGTTCATTCGCTCATGTCACAGTGTATCTAAACCTAATTCACCATTCCCATCAAAAAGCAGGCTCGCCCTCACTTTCTTCTTTTAGTAGTGCCATTCCAGACCTAACAGTCCCCTTTTCTCCTGCTCTGTTGGTCCCCAAGGCTTTCCCTCTATCTCCTGGTTTCATTTCCGGCCTGTCGAGGCTCTCTGGTGCGTCTTCTGCTGTCTTCTGCTGATAGCAGGCTCGTTTGCAGTGTGGACTGTCCTCTCCCAGGGACAGTTTTTCCCAGCTATGGTGTTGTCCCAGTATTAAGTCATCTGAGAAACTTACTAATCACATCACAGTGAGCATGGAGATGAAGCTTTCTAAAAATGTGCCTTTCATTTCTGCTCCAAAAGTTGTGACTTGTTTCCAATTAGCTGCTGAAAAAAGTTCTCACTTCTGTAGTTTGGGGGAACTGATTGAATGCATTCTTCTGTGTCCCCCGCAGCCAGCCAAGATGCCCAACTGTCCTCCAGAATGACCACATTTAGGGACTTCCTGTCTGGTGCTCCTCCCCTCTGCCTGGGGCACCCTCTTCCTTTCTGTCCACTCCTACCAGTCCTTTACTGCCAGCCCGCTTTCCCCAGCCTCACCTCTCCCAGGGAGATTTCCCTTCCCCCATTCAGCCAGAAATACGCTTTCCGTCTTTGGAATTCTGGGACACTCCCCCCAGCCCTTTGCACAATGACTTGCAAATACTTGGTGCTCAATTAGTGCTTAAATGATTTCAGTTATGTGCCACTCCTTTGGCATTCGTCATGTCTTGCCTTTCACTGACCTCTATCCTTCCAATTAATTATAAACTTCCTAAGTAAAGATACTTTCTCTGTATCTAAAATTGTACCTGGCACATCCTCAAAAAAACTAATAAATGCTTTTCTGTAATTCCCATGACACCTTGCACAGTTCCTTCAACAGAGCAGGTGTTCAAAACGTTCTTGTTGGTTTCTTCTTGTTGTTTTCCTACATGATACCTTCATAAATGCAAAGCTTCAGTCAGTTTAGGGGGAATCCTTTTGCTGGGAATTCCAGCCCCATAGAGAAACCTTTGGGCAAAATACTGCGTGGGGAGTCAAATTGCCAGTGACTGTCTGGCCCTCTGTAGGCAGCTTCCTGTTTTGCTTCTTCTGCCCAGCTCTGGCTTTGTCATGGTGCAAATATCCCCACTTCCGCATTCACAACGCTCCTTTTTCCAAAAAGGAAGAAGAAGGAAATGGAGAAGAAGGTGTAAGAAGGGGTAGGAGCATTGCCCTGGGTATCTTTTTTAAATTGTCCATGTGACAAACTATACTAGGGCCAGGAGACAGCATCAAAGCAAGCGGCCGTGTTTTCAGAATGTGCTTTGGCTCTGCGGGGTTTCGTTCACCTAGACTATCATCGTGCAGTAGGTGAACCCCCGAGATAATAGGAGACCCCTCCGTTCCATTTCCCAATCTACCCGATTCTCAACATTCTTGAGTCAGATGGAAAATTCAGTTCTGTCTTGTTTTTCTCTGTATCTTAATTGGTTTTCCATATGCAGGTCTCAGAAGTGAGGTTTAACTCTGCACATCGTTCCTTAATGTGAGCAGGCTAACACTGGTTGGGGGATTGGAGGTGGGGAGAAGTGATAGCGATGCTTAGCGTCAAGTCCCTCCCACCTGCTTCGGGCTTCAAATAGAGAGCAAATGACCAATAGGGAGAGAGTGTCTCTCCAGAGGGGGATGGCCAGCACAGGGTCAGATGCTGCCCCTTCTGTGAGTCCCTTCCCGAATGTGTGTGGGGTCCCTGGCGGCCAGCACCCTTCCAGGATCACGTTTGGGCTTATGGGTGTGAGTGTTAGTGCCGGTGTTTCCGGGAGAACACTGGGGCTTTGGGAATCCCGGGATGTCTGCGTGTTGGACAGAGCATTGAAGCGGGTGTGCTCTGGAACCAGATCTTCTCAAGTGGGTCTGAGGACTCGGTGGTGGTGCTTTGACCCTTCATTCTCTCTAAATCAGTTGCAGAGCAAAGACCCCATCTTTGCTTACCTTCTCAAATGTGCTTCTAGTTTTCCTTGGAAAGAGAGATTGTGTTCCGAAGCCTGGTTCACGTGGGTCCCAGAGAGTCTCAAAATAGAAAACATCCTTCGTTTCAACTGAACCAGGCTCGGCTGGAAAGAGCAGTCTCAGATGTTTGCTTTTTTATCTTCGGCGGGCAGCACCTTGTGGTCCTCATTTCGGTGATGATAAGGTTGGTATAACACGCTGGGGTTGGGGCTGCCGGAAGAGCAGTGCTGTGCAGGGCTGCCCTTGGAAGGGTGCCGACTGGCCTTAGCTTTCTGCACTGTAATTGTTGGCACCGCCGCCCCAGCCTGAGCTCCCGGGGTCAGGAAGGGCGGCATCCCCGACCTGCCCAGAGAGGCCAGGCCCACCTGACAGCTGTCACAGGCCAATTCCATGGGCAGGGCCCCCTTTCCAAAGTAAGTATTAAATTAGCATTTTTTCTTCCGTATCCAAAAAATGTGCTCAGAGCTTAGATACGTCTTTCCTGCGTGCTGGAATATGAACAGTACACCCCAGGAAGAGAGAAGTCTTCAGCCAAGCATTTTGGACCATGAGGCTTTGTGGTTGGGATTTCACTAAATGCCATGTTGGGGGGCGGGGGAGCCTTTCTCCTTTCATCCCCCGCCAGAGAACAGACGACCCAGCCTGGTTCGTGCTCATCATCTTAATCACAGGCTGAAGATGAATATTTTTGGTTAGTTTCCCTTTTTTCATATATACACAGGGCCTATTTATAGCTATTTGCTGACGGACTCTACCAATTACTTTAAAAACTTGTATTTAGAGAGAGACAAAGCAAACATGTGAATGACGAGGAGAGCCACAGTTCTGCCTTGGATTAGCCTGTTGTGGAGCAGGTTGGAATAGAGGTGGTAGTTGGCCCTTGATGACGTCAGCACTGGACATGATCATCTGTTATGACTTTAATTGAGGGATGATTAGAGAAAAGACATGCTCTTCTGTCTTGTCCTTGTTCTTACAAGCTTACTGGATCCCTTGTGCATGTTTATTCTGGGCACTGTGTGTCGCAAGCCCAGTGCAATTGCTCTGTCCACAGTCATTGCTGACATCCTCTTTGCCCCATCCCGTGCTCTCTTTCCCTCGTGTTCTCAGACTTTCCTTCTCATTGGCAGTAACCATTTCCTCCGTGGAATATTTTCCGTGGCTTCTGAGGCATTTTTCCAGTCTAACTCCTCTTCCTCAGATCTTTGGAGGCTCCTCCTCTCTGCTTTGCCTTTCAAAGTTTGGTTCTCCCCAGGGATCCATACTCTACCTCTTTGTCTTCTCATCCCACACGTTTCTACCACTGTCACTACAGCAGGAGGCTGTGGAGAGGAGGCACCCAGCATGTGAGTCCAGGACTTGACCATATGTGGGCTACATGGGAGCGGAGCTTTCTTTTTCATTTTTAAAGATTTTATTTATTTTATTTTTGAGAGAGAGAGAGAGAGAGCACAAGCGCACACAAGTAGGGGCAGCAGCAGGCAAAGGAAGAAGCAAACTCCCCACTGAGCAGGAGAGAGCCCGATGTGGGACTCAATCCCAGGACCCTGAGATCATCCCCTGAGCCAAAGGCAGAGGCTTAACCAACTGAGCCAGGCAGGTGTCCCTGGAGAGGAGCTTTCAATGAAGCATCTTAGGGGCATATATACAGGATTTCTCTGCCTGCCACCTCTACTCTTCCCTCTGGGCACAGGCTGAAGAAAGGCACAGTGGCTCAGGTGGCCCTGGAAAGGAGGTAGAGCCAGAGAGAGTATATGTACTGTCCAGGGACGAGAGAGGAGGGGCAAGCTGAGGTTTGAGGTTGAGGCTGTTTTGATGGCAAAGGCCAGAAATAGAAGAGGGATGTCCATTTCCCTGTCTACAAATGCAGGATTGCAACATGATTGAGGTGCAGCATGTGTGCAAGGCCAGACGCCTGGGCTCCGGCCCCTTGGTGGCCTGGGTAGGTCAGCCTGGGTTAGAGGCATGGGCAGTTGGACAGAACAAAGAGCGATCTCTGGGTAGGAGATAAGATTCTGGCGCCTAGAATGCCCAGGGGAATGTCAAGAATTGAACCTGGGGGAATGAAAACATTTAAGAGATGAACAGAGAAAGAAAAGCAAAGGAGACTAAAAAGCGGTCTCAGGTAGGAATAAGAACCGGCCCTGATTGAGCACTCTTGGTGCCAGGCACCGAGGTTAAGTGCTTTGCCTCCATGTTCTCATTTAGAGACGGGAAAGGAGGAAGACATCACAGGGAGAAGAAAATTTCAAGCAGAGAGACACGCTCTGGATCTTCTCTGTTACACTTTATCTGTCCTGTTCCTCCTGTGCTTTGGAGCCCAGCTCAGGCAGCACTGCTTTCCTGATCCTTCTATGCAGTTTGTATCTCCTTTGGAATCATCGGGCACCTCGTACATTTCATTCACCAGCCCACAAATGTTTATTCCACTGTTTTAGAACTGGTGGTGTTTAATGACATTATTTTATTATTATCTTATGGACTCAAGTTTATTCATTCTGAAGACTTAGGATCTAGCATGTAGAGTGATCACTGAAATAAAATTTGTTTAACAGGCAAATGAATCAGCAATATATATAGTACATTTATTCAGGGTTCAAGGTGAACCAGTGTCTGAGAAGATCTGACAACCTGTTTCAGACAGATTTGCTAAACTTCCTGGGGCAGTCGGGCGCTGAGGACTCATTGAATGCTTGTTTTCTGTTGTTTGGGTTTCCGGTGCTGCATTGACGCTGGTGGCTGATGCCAGACATTAACCCACTGTTGGAGTTCGCTCTAACATAAGCGCACACATTCTCTGAATACTTATCATGCACCATTCAATAATGATTAACAATTGAACTCTGTCTAGGCTGAGCAAGCCACATCAAAGTTCCTTTTTCATTAGGACTTTTAAAATATCAAATATGGACTGAATGAGTAGGTGTTGGAGAAACTGACTTTGTAAACCGAAAATCATAAGCCCAGATTCATTTGAAATATGTCATGTGGCATGCATATATAAAAATTATGAGCATTTTGATTTTCCCCTTGTAGGTAATAAATAACATCTGTAATATTCCTCCTCACCTTTTTCTGATTAGCTTTATGCCTGGCATATTTTCCCCAACACTCCTGTTTCGTGTTGCAAGGATTTCGCCAGGGAGACAGGATTCTAAAGTGGTGTGGGTGTAACAGAAGACTTGCAGCAATCAGGTTTAAGTCCAGAAACAAGAGGCACGATGAATTTGGTGGGATAACTTTAATGCTTATCAGGCCTCTCTATGTTACCTTGCTCCGGGGTGCACACCGTGGGAGTACCCCTTGAGGGCAAAGGGGCAAGGGACCCATAAGCCAGTTCCACCGTACCCCAGTGCTGGCGTAGCTCCCTAGGCCCCCTTCCTCCGCACCTGTGCCCACGTGGGCGCATCCAGCAGAGGGCCTTGGGCCGTGGTTAAGTCCTGAGGTGACTGTGAGGGGGTCAGGTGATGCCAGTGGACAGCCAGAATTGAGAATCCCTGATCTGTTTCACTCTGTTTTCACAATTTTAACCAGACATCTTGTTTAGCATACATAATTTAGGTGGTATTGGCATGTTTTTTCCCCACAGTTTTCTTCATTCATTTTAAAACCACTTTACTATTTTTTAAAGATTTTTATTTACTTATTTGAGAGAGAGCAAGTGCATGTGCATGCATAGGGCAAGAAGCAGAGGGAGAGGGAAAAGCAGACTCCATGCTAAGCACAGAGCCTGACTCGGGGCTTGGTCTCAGGACCCTGAGATCATGACCTGAGCCAAAATCAAGAATCGGCTGCTGAACTGAGTCACCCACACACCCTTCACTGAAAGAAATCACTTCATTAAGATGTAATTGACATCCAAAAAGCTGTGGATATTTAATATTTACAACTTGATGAGTTCTGAGACTATTGCCACAATCTGTGTCATATACGAACTCCAGAAGTTTCCTTCCATCCTGTTATTATTTTCCTTTGTATATATGTGTATATAGGTGTGATAAGAACACCTAACACAAGATCTACCCTCTTAGCGAGTTTTTTTTTTTTTAAGATTTTATTTATTTGACAGAGAGAGATCACAAGTGGGCAGAGAGAGGGGCGGGGGAAACAGGCTCCCCACTGAGCAGAGAGCCCAATGCAGGGCTCGATCCCAAGACCATGAGATCATGACCTGAGCCGAAGGCAGAGGCTTAACCCACTGAGCCACGCAGGCGCCCCATCTTAGCAAGTTTTTAAAGACACAGTATAATATAAACTATGCTCACTGTGCTCTACAGTAGAATTCTAGGACTTATGCATCTTTCTTAACTGAAACTCTGTGCCCTTTCACTTTCCCATTTCCCCTCCCAGTCTTCCCCACAATTTTTTAATAATATCTTGTTCCCGTGGCAGCTGGTCTGGTTTCACATTTGTTACAGGTTCGAGCAGCTGTCCATACCTTGATTTTGGTGGCCATCAATCAAGGGCCATAGGTTGGACCTAAATTGAATGATTTCTTTCAGTTCGTCAATTAGTTTATCCATGTACCTAGTTGTGTGGCAACTGCTGTGGGAATTCAAGAGACTTGTATTTTTATACTAACAATCAAAGAATGCTCACCACCCCCAGGATTTCATTCCATCCTCACCATTGTCCTGTGAGGTAGGCATTAGGCATTATTTTTCTCCTCATTTTACACACAAGAAAACAGGAACTCAGAGTGGCTAAATGACTTAATGGATTATTCATTCTAAAAGCTATTAAAATGCACAGTGGTTTGTCAGAGTTCCTTCTCAGAACTAGCAAGTAATAGTATAGGGAACACCGCTGGCAAATTCTGAACCGTTCTGTGAATGCCAGCTTGCCGGCTGCCAGAGCCATACCCATGGCTGGCAGGGGCTTTGTCCATCTCTGAAAATTGAGTCAAAGTTTTCAGTAAAGCATCAGCTCACAGTGTGGGGTTCTAGCTTGCATTTCATTGGGAACTATTTTTAGAGAAAAACTTATTTTTAGATCTAGAATGACTTTCAAAACAAGAATCAAAACAACAATGAACACATTTGTGTCTGGGTGTGTAAGCCCTTGCCACACAGCGAGATGAGAAGCAGCTGCGGCCCGAGCCTGCAGTTTTCAGGACTTGTCAGACCGTGAGCAGATAGAGATCCCATCCACACGTGTGCGCACAGCACGCATCCAGACGGAGTCCAAAGGTGCTGCGGAGGCCGTGCCAGCTGTGGGCAGGGGTGCTCACACTGCCTGGCACAATGAGGACCTTAGTGACTTCAGCCGCCCTTTGATTTGGGACTCTTTTGAACTTTTCTTGGATCGAGCCATGAAGAAATTGGCTAGCCAGTCAAACGTCGGGAGTAAATAAAGCTTTGGTGTTTTAATTACCAGGCACATTTGGCTCATGTAATAAACAGACCCGTTTGCCTGTTGGTTAGAAAAGATACCTTTTGGGATTCCATATTTAAAAATACCTTGATCACTAAATATCTGGGAATGCTGGGGGTTTCCCCCCACTTAGCCCAAGTGAGTACGTTTTGCCTGAAGTACAACTGCATATCCCATAAAAACGTGAAGGTGGCTTCCCAGCAGCAAGGAATAAACTGGGTCATTAGAGGCAGAATAAACTTTTAGGCTGGTCTTTGTAAATTATAAACGTGTTCAAAACCAGAAAGGGCTCAGTAGAAACGAAGGCCAACCCTCGCAGCCGGGCAGAAAAGGGACAAAAGCCTCAAGTAGCAAATGAAAGCTGCGCTATTAATGCTTTCTCCCCCAAACCTGTTCAAGCTCTGGAACATGAGTGTAGGGGAGCAAATATAGGTCCTTTCCAGACCCAGACCAGAGAAGCGGTTTGTTTGGTTTGGATTTTAGTTCAGGGCATCTTTCCCCCCGCCCCCCTCCCCGGTATAATAATGACTTCTGCCTACTTTTCTCCTCTTTGTAAGGTCTTCAGTAAAAGAAAATATAAAAGAAAAGAACCTATCTTATATTGATAATAGCTGCCGTTCAGTGACCATCATTACCAGCCATTTTTACCTATTTCATAGAGCAAGGATTAAACAAGTTAACATACATGGAACACTTAACAGCATTTTATAAGCATGTAGTGAGTGCTTTTAATTATTAGCATCATTACCTTTAATGTTGACAATGTTGATGATAGTCTTATAACATACCAGATACTGTGCTAAGCACTGGATATGCCTTCTCTCACCTGCAATGACTGTATTACTTCAATATAGTAAATTGAGGCAGGGGGAATTAGGAAAGTTGCCCAAGATTGCAAACTCGTATCAAAACCATTTATTATGCATGTACTATATGATGGATGTAGTGCTAATGTACATTTTCAGCGTATCCGCACATTTAGACTACACAACAGTCCTGTGAAATAGATGATATTATCCCCATTTTACAGATGAGGGAATGTAGGTCCCGGGAGATCTGCTAACCCTGATGCTCACATAGCCGGTGAATAATGGAGCTGAGATTTGAACCCAAGCAATCCCACTCCAGAAGGGCTTGTTGTGTCCTGCTGCACACTGTGGCCTTCTGTGGACCATTGGGCAGGGACCTCACTAGGATTGCAGGCCCTCTCCTTGCCCTGACTCCCACCCCTTGCTGTTCTTTCCAGAAGGCTCACAGCATTAACTCTTCCCGAGCCACATTCTCCAGCCACACCCAGTGCATATTTGAACAAGAGCCCGGAGAGGAAGAGACCCAGACCATCCCCTTCACCCCTGCCCTGATGCTTAGGACTCCTCCCTTCCCTGCCTTATTTTCTCTAGCCACGAAAACTTTGTTTTCTACGAACTTTCCTCTTCCTTGCAAGTCAGCGAACGTATTTATTTTATTTAAGCCTTGTGTAGCTAAAAGCCTCCAGGGGTTATACACCAAAATGTTAACATGCAGCTAATAAATTTAGAGATAGTTTAAATTTTCTTGTTTGTACGTTTCTGTGTTTCTAACTTACATACAAGAAACGTATAAATTACACAGGAAAATAATGTATTTTGTAAAATAAAGTCATAGACTGTATTGGACAGTAGTTTCCGAAGAGTGAGGAGGGTGTGTTGTACAGTCAAGAAAACAACGTTGCCTTTTATGAGCCCCGGGAGATTAGAAGTATCCCGTGGGACCACTGGGTCCCTTTCCCATTTGGTCAGTCCATCACCACCACTAATTCATATCTTTCCAGTTGTCATTTAGCTGCAGACCCTTTTTTCAAACAAAAATGTAGAGAAGTATAATGTATTTAGCAAATACTACAAATTCTTCCTTAAGTGTTAACCAGCATCGACTGAAATGAAGACAGGGAACCTGGACCCTGCCCCCTGACTCACTGTCCCACATAACCAATTCCTAAGGTGCTTCTGGCACTTCTTCTGGTTCTGGAGAATACATTCTCCACTGGAAACCACGGACCCACCTCATTTCTAGAAGCTCCAACTCGAACTCCTTCAGGTTTCCCGAGGTTGCTCAGATAAGGAGCTCTAGAAGTTTACTACCTATGATGTAAGAGAGTGATTTCCTTTGTTAGCCCGAAAATGTTTTGCTCATCTCCTTTTTTATATCCAACATCAGTACATGTGACTGGTCCATCTTATAACTGTGTATGTCTTTCTGGCCAGAAAGCTCTATCTCAATGGTATCTTTCAGCTCAGAAGGAAAGGAGAAAGAGTTTTTTGTTAATGCTTTTCTTCGAACGCTAGTTTCTGCTCAGAGATTAGCAAATCCAGTGAGTACAGATGTAAAATATTCAAACAGTATAATTAACAAACTATGATATTTATGGATCACTACACCCAGCAACTTGAGAACACATGTTCTTTTTTTTTACACGTGAGAATGGAACATTATACAGTTGACCGCATACCGGGCCACAAAGCAAGTAGAAACACATTTCAAAGGATTTAAATCATATACGGTACATCTAACAGGATTCTAAATTTAGAATTTTATTTTTTAAAAATCTATGGATCTATTTCCTAATCATAATGGAATTAAACTGGAAATTAGTAACAAAAGGATAATAGGAAATTCTCAAATGTTTGGACATTAAGAGATACACTTTTGAATAATCCATGAGTCAAAAAGGAAATCACAATGAAAATTTGAGAATATTTTGGTCTGAATAACAAGGATGCATATTTAAAGCTTGCATGATAAAAATAAACTAGTGCTTGGATGAAAATTTATAGTATTAAATGTATATATTAGAAATAGAGAAGTACTGAACATGAAATACTTGGGAAACTATAAATAGAAGAGCAAATTAAGAGGTGCCTGGGTGGCTCAGTCAGTTAAGGATCTGACTCTTGATTTTGGCTCAGGTCATGATCTCAGGGTCGAGAGAGCAAGCCACAAGTTGGGCTCTATGCTGGGTTTGGAGCCTGCTCAAGATTCTCTCTCCTTGCTCCTACTCTTTGCCCCCACTCTCTCTCTCTCTCTCTCTCTCAAAAAAAAAAAAAAAAAAAAAAGAAGAAGAAGAGGGGGCCTGGGTGGCTCAGTGGGTTAAAGCCTCTGCCTTCGGCTCAGGTCATGATCTCCGGGTCCTGGGATCGAGCCCCTCATCGGGCTCTCTGCTCGGCGGGAGGCCTGCTTCCTCCTCTCTCTTTCTGCCTGCCTCTCTGCCTACTTGTGATCTCTGTATGTCAAGTAAATAAATAAAATCTTTAAAAAAAGAAGAAGAAGAAGAAGAGCAAATTAAGCCGAAAGGAAACAGAGGGAAGGAAATAATAAAAAGAAGAGGCAAATTTATGAAATAGAAAACAAACACACTATAGAGAGGGACTACTAGGTAAAATGTTGGTTTGAAAAACTAATAAAAATTAACCTTTGGGGCGCCTGGGTGGCTCAGTGGGTTAAAGCCTCTGCCTTCAGCTCAGGTCGTGATCCCGGGGTCCTGGGATCGAGCCCCGCATCGGGCTCTCTGCTCAGCAGGGAGACTGCTTCCTCCTCTCTCTCTCTCTCTGCCTGCCTCTCTGCCTACTTGTGATCTCTGTCAAATAAATAAATAAAAAATCTTAAAAAAAAAATTAACCTTTAACAAAATTTATCATGGGAAAAAAAGTGAAAAGCACACACTGCTAATATCAGGAATGAGAAGGTACTACTACAGATGCTACAGACATTAAAAAGATAATACAGAGATGAAAATTTGTATGAACTAAACAAATTCCCAAATACACTTTACCAAACTAAGAAAAGAGAAATAGAAGTTCTGAAAAGTTCTATGTCTATTAAAGAAATTAAATTAATAAATAACCTGCCCACAAAGAAAACTCTAGGCCCCCATTGTTTTACAAATGAACTCTTGCAAATATTTAGGCATAGCAACCCTCTTACACAAACTTTTCAGGGAACACTTCCAGTTCCTTTTATAGGACCAATATAACCTTGACTCAAAAACATGACAATATTTCAAGAAAAATTTAATAGAGCAATTTTTGTCTTAAACATAAGTGCAAAAACCCTGAACTAAATGTGAATCCAGGAAATATAATCAATCCCCCAAAAAATGTGAATCCAGCAATATATAAAAATGACAAGCATCCTGATGAAAAAGGGTTTATTCCATAAATGCAAGGTTGGTTTAGCATTTAAGAATCAATTAATATGGGGATGCCTGGGTGGCTCAGTTGGTTAAGCAGCTGCCTTCAGCTCAGGTCATGATCCCAGCGTCCTGGGATCGAGTCCCACATCGGGCTCCTTGCTCTGCAGGGAGCCTGCTTCTCCCTCTGCCACTCTGTCTGCCTGTGCTCCCTCTCTCACTCTCTCTGAAAAAAAAATAAATAAAATCTTTAAAAAAAAAAAAAAAAAGAATCAATTAATATAGTTCATTGTGTTAAAAGATAAAAGAATAATTATACGATATTTTCAGATGCAGAAAAAGTAAATGGTAAAATTTAACATTCTTTTATGATTAAAAAAACTTAGTGAATGGGGAGTAGGATCTTCTTTAATCTGATAAAAAAGAAGATCTTCTTTAATCTGATAAAGCATAGCTATAAAAATTTTATATTGACATCATACTTAATAGTAAAATATTAAAAGCTTTTCCCCAGAAATCAGGAATGAGATAGAAACTCTATCACTACTTTTATTCAAATTTATATTAGAGGTTTTGTCCAGTGTCACGAGGTAAGAAAAAGAAAACTAAAACATATAAGATGGGGAGAAGCAGTATCATTATTTGCAGGTGACATGGTAGGATGCGTAGAGAATCCAAAGACTCTCTAAGCAAAAGGTTAGAATTAACAAATGAATTTTGCAAAGTCACAGGGAACAAGATCAATATCTAAAAAAGCCAATTATATTTTTACATACAGCATCCAGAGTATGAAATCGATTTTTAAATGTTGTTTATAGTACTGTTAA
Organism: Enhydra lutris kenyoni; assembly: GCF_002288905.1. NCBI lineage: Eukaryota > Metazoa > Chordata > Mammalia > Carnivora > Mustelidae > Enhydra > Enhydra lutris. Next base: position 5,103,740 of record NW_019154103.1, on the reverse strand, counting down.
TCCACATTATACAACTAGGAGTAAACATAAGGAAAGATGTGTAAGACGTTTCCACAGAAAATCATAAACTATTATCAAGAGAAGATACAAGGATCCACCACACTAGTGAATTGTAAGTCTGAATATTTTAAAACAGCAGTACCCCCAAATTGCTCCCTGGAGTCAATACCATCATAATTGATATCCCACCAGCTAGTTTGTGAAATTGAACAAGATACTCCTAAAATTTTTATTGAAAATGCAAAAGGCCAATCATGATGAAATCAGTCTGGAAGAACAACAAATTTGGGGACTTTACTGGCAGATAGAAGAACGTATGATAAATCTACAGTAATTAAGATAGTTTAGTATTAGCCTAAGTATAGACAAATATCCTTATTTGTCCATAAGGATAGACAAATATCCTTATCCTACAAATAGTAGGACAGAACAGAAACTCTAGAGCTCAGCTATCCAATGCAGTAGTCACAAGTCATGTGTGGCAATTTAAGTTTAAATTAATTTCCTCAGTTGTACTAGCTGCATTTCTCATGCCCAGTAGCCATGTGCAGCGAGTGGTCCCTGCGATGTACTGCAAAGATAGAGATACTGCACTAAAGAAAGTTCTGTTGGACTGTACTGCTTTGGAGACACTCACCACAAATGGAAATCAGGTGTTTGACAAAGGTATCCCTGCAGATGAGTAGAAAAGAACAGTCTTTTCAACAGTCTTGGTCAGATGGTAGCTATCTTTGAAAAATGAATCTCGAGTCCTGCCTCGCTTCACACACAGCAATCAGTTCCCTGTGGGTTCCAACTCTGAAAGCAAGAGGCTGTGGAACCTTCATGCAAGGGAATAACATCCAGCAATGAAAATGAATGAAGTGCTGGAAACAGACTGAACCTCAACACCAAGGGTGAATCTCACAAACATTATGAGATCAGTCAGAGCCTGAGAGAAAGAAGAACACGCTGTGTGGTTTCCATTGACTCAAAAACAGGCAGAAAGAACTCATTGTTCGGTAGCAGCTATCTTTGAGAGGAGGATGGAGACTGGAGGCTGCCCACACGGGCTTCTGAAGTCCTACGAACGTCCTATCTCTTGAGTGGGCTGTGTCTACAGGAGTGTCCAGTCTTCATCAGCATCTTCTGTGCACTTTTTTCAATGGGTATTATTTAAAAATGTTTTTTAAAGCAACCCTTGGATTGACACAGAAAAAGAAGGATAATTCCTGCAGACTGAATGATTTTAAAAAATGAAGATTCTGTCTAACATGTTTAGTTAGGCAACAATTTTAAGTCTGAAACTATCAGCTATCGGGTATGGAGAAAGGGAGACATTGCTGGTAGGAGGGCCATTTGGTATGTGTTAGAAAGTTGGAAGGCTGTGCACCTTGCAACCAGACAGTTTTGCTTCTAGACACAAATCCTAGAGAAACTTGCGCAAGGAGATGTGGAAAACAGTGCTCATGGCAGGAGAGTTTGTAGTAGGAAAAACAGAAGAATAATTGAAGTAACCGAAATGCCTAACAGAAAAATGGCTAAATAAAATGTGATTTTTTTATATAGTCAAATACCAAACAGTTAAAAGGAATATATATACACGAACATAATCAGAGAGCTCTAAAAATACTGTAGTGGAGGAAAAAAGCAAGTTGCAGAATATGTATAGCATAACATACACATGGACATTTTTAAAGTATAAAACAGGTCTAGATATTATTCTTTGATGCATGCATATGTCACTCTGTTTTTAAATGGCTGTAGGCAGGATTCACTGTGCTCTGAAACCGTGATGGCAGCAGCCTCAGGAGGAGGGGACTGAGATTGAGGATGGGGACAAATTGTCACATGGAAACTGTCCCTTTGTTTTCATTGTTGTTTCCTTTTTTTTTTTTTTTTCTTTTTTAAAGCAAACATGACAAAATGTTAACATTCTAGGTGTAGGCTCATGGGGTGTTAGGCAGATTATTCCTTGTAATTTTCTTTTTGTTTAATTTCTCAATAAGAAAAAAGTAGAGTTGACATAATAGCACCTTCCGTCATTTAGTCTTAGACTTATTTATTGTTTAGGTATTTTATGTTCCTGTTTGTTTTAAGAAAAAATGTATATAAATATAAGTATAGCCGAGACAGCTAATTTCCTCTCCTTGTTTATGTTTGCAAAGCATGCTTGTTTGATTTAACATTCTCTGGTATCAAAATGTGTCCTTTATGCAAGCTTGTAAGGAGTAAATCATGAAGGCTCACAGTCACACCCCAGTCTGTGCATTGAGACCACATTTCCTACAATAGACATCCTCTGTGCCTCTGTCTCGGCAAGCATCTGTTTGTATTAGAGCCAAAATATCCACAATCAGGCAGAGAAACAAAAAGTCAAAAAGATCTGCTGTTTGGTGCTAACGATTTGTTGGTACGTGATTGTGAAGACTGAAGGTCTGAAACCACTAACGTTTATTGGCTCTGTCTCCAGTATGTCCCTCCAGAGCCATTGCCACAAGACTGACCGGAGGAATGGGACCCTGTCTTTTCCCTCACGGACAGTGCTTCCCACAGGAAGCCCTGGGCATCAGCTCTGTCAGGGGAGGAGGGCACTCTCAGAGTCTTTATGACAGGATGGTGGAGAGATGGGCCAGCCGCCATGGTGGAGAGGGGATTGTTCCCAACCTATCTCTCTCTCTCTCTCTCACACACACACACACACACACACACACACAATTAGCCCTCGGGCAGGTGATGTGGCAGCATTTGAAAGTGCACCCAAGGGCTCCTGAGTGGTTCAGTGGGTTAAGCCTCTGCCTTCGGCTCAGGTCATGATCTCAGGTTCCTGGGATTGAGCCCCACATCGGGCTCTCTGCTCAGCAGGGAGCCTGCTTCCCCCTCTCTCTCTGCCTGCCTGTCTCCCTACTTGTGATCTCTCTTTCTCTGTCAAATAAATAAATAAAATATTTAAAAAAGAAAAGAAAAGAAAAGAAAGTGCACCCAAGGCGATTGCTGTGACCGTGTTTGAAAAGTTGACAGGTAAATGTAGACTGAAAACAGAGTAGATGTTTTATAGTTAGTCCCTAAATCGAGGCCTTGAAACATACACAGGTATGAGTAAGGTTGGGGCCTCCATACCTTGCCCTCACAGATCCACCAGGATCTTTTTTTTTTTTTAAGATTTCACTTATTTATTAGAAAGAGAGAGAGAGCACAGTGGGATGAGTGGCAGAGGGGTCAGAGAAGCAGACTCCCTGCTGAGCAGGGAGCCCAACACTGGGCTTGATTCCAAGACCCTGGGAATCATGACCTGAGCTGAAGGCAGAGGCTTGACCGACTGAGCCACCCAAGTGCCTCCTCCACCAGGGTCTTTTTTTTTTTTTTTTTTTTTTTAATTATTTGTCAGAGAGAGGGAGAGAGAGCGAGCACAGGCAGACAGAATGGCAGGCAGAGGCAGAGGGAGAAGCAGGCTCCCCGCCAAGCAAGGAGCCCGATGTGGGACTCGATCCCAGGACGCTGGGATCATGACCTGAGCCGAAGGCAGCTGCTTAACCCACTGAGCCACCCAGGCGTCCCTCCCCCAGGGTCTTTAACTAGAGTAGGACTCAGGTCTCTCTTGCTGCACCTTAGTCACTCCTCACAAGCAAGCCACAGAGGGAGTTATTCAAAAGAAGGAATTGAGCGTGCTCGTTTCGGACATTTTGTCTGTCTAATTTGGGGGCCAGACTGTCCCCAGGATATACGTAAACACTCCAGTCAGCTCTCAGCTCTGAGGGAGCCCAATGGGTGTCCAGCAAGATCGGTGATGGGTGGTTTAGTCTTTCTAAGTCAAGGGTCAGTTAGTAGGAAGGACTCTCTGCCCCAAATCTGAAGCTATCTTCTCTCCAATCAACTTTATCAGTAAGAAAGGCAATATTTTTAGCTCTAACCTTCTGGTGTCCACCTTTCAGTTGGTTCCAAATTCAAGAAGATGGGGGAGTAGGTACTATTAATTGCTCCCCTCAAAAACCTAATAATCAATTAGTATAAAACCCCAAGATGACTTTAATGTAATCCATGATAATAACCAAGATTTTGTATACCAAGTCATTCTTAAAACCTTAATTATCCTGTCTGAATAGTTAACTGAGCATTGCTCAGTTACTTTTAAATTTCATCAGTGTGGTTAAATAATTGATCATGGCATGATTGAACTCTCATGGCTTGAGACAGACTCCATTAAAGTGTACATGTTATAATCTATTCCATTATCTACATAGGGATAAATATATATAGAAAATGTATTCATCTAATTCAGTCATTTAACAGCAAAAGGAAAAAAGGCACACAGAAAACAACCTGCACTGCTGTAACAGAACACTATTCCACATAAAGCCAGCTGTACGTTGGCAGAACGTAGTGATTTTAAGGATGAATTAGTGTTCTAATCTCATTGGGATTCCTTTTATATTTGTGGTGGTTTATGATTGAGGTTTAATGAACTATAGCTTTCTGTTTATATTTAATAGAAGATTCATTTCTGTGGTGGGATGTGCATTTACACTCAGGCATTGAATAAAATCTACCATTCTACAAGGAGGATATTAAATGTTGATTTATAACGACGCATTTCTGTAACAGTGATCTAATGCTTCCGCACTGTTTCTTCCAGGTCCTGGGAAGAGCCTGGCTCCAGCAAAGGATGATTCTTCTGGCCCAGAATATTTTGCCTTCAACACTTCTCTCCATGCTGCAATTAGACACAAGAATTGGAAACTTCTCACCGGCTACCCAGGTAGAATGCTGAGCATTTCCCCCCAGAACAGCGAGGAAAACTTTACCAAAGTGACGACTTTTGCAGAACATACCTCTGGGGCCGCTGAATGGGGAAGAATGATTTATCTACTGTCCTGACAAAAGAAGACTGAAAATTAACTGTAGGTGGGGGGTGAAAGGAAGCAATGCCGCTCTAAGGTGTCATGTAAAATAAGGATTTCAGAGATGTGTGGCTGTCGAGGACAGCACACCTAGCTAGCAAGGAGAAACTCTGAAAGTCACATCCTCAACCAATTGCGTAGCTGAGGAAGGTGGTTGCTTCCCCTGAGCACATTCCCTAAAAGTGACGTCTTTTACATACTTTTAAAATGTGGGGTATGATGGCTAAGGCCGTGATGCCGTTAAGCAGTGTTTATAATGATGACATTCTTGGTATTTGTGGCCAGACAATTCTTCTTTGTCTGGTAGCGTACCATGTATTGCAATGTATCTTAGCCTCCCTGGCCCACTGGCACGGTATGCCAGTAGCACCTCCCCTAAGTCATTGTGACAACCAGAAATTCCCCCGCCCCCCTCCCCCACATGCACATACGCATGCACCTTCCTGGCCTGGAAGCCCCTGGTTGTGAAGCCGTGAACCAGGTCTAGTTACAGCACCGGAAGTCAGTGTCTGAGACAGATGTAGATACTGCATCAAGGGCCGCATCTTTTTTACGTGTTCCTGCCCGCGACCCCACTCAGCCTTCTTCTGTAGTCTTCTTACTTGAAGTGTGAATCTGCCCAGGATGCTTCTTCCCCCAGTAAACCTTGCATTTCTTTGCCAGGCTGTGGTTGCTGGTTTCCTCCACCATCTCAAAACAATGCTTCTGTGATACCCTCATCGGACCCACCGACCAAGACCGTCTGGCTCTTTGATATTGACCAGGACCCAGAAGAAAGACATGACCTGTCAAGAGACCATCCCCATATTGTCAAGCAGCTCCTTTCCCGCCTACAGTTCTACCACAAACACTCAGTGCCTGTGCACTTCCCAGCACAGGACCCACGCTGTGACCCCAAGGACACTGGGGCCTGGGGCCCCTGGGTGTAAGACTTCTTCAGTCCCGGGGTGCCAGACAATCTTTCTGTTACAGGTTGGACTTCAGGCCTTTACTCCTGTATCTCTCATCTCATTTTCTCTCCCAACCTGGGTTCCCCTGGCTTTCTCTTGGTCCTTAATCATGTTAAGTTATCTCATTGCAACCCCCAGTGGATTTAAGAAGCTGATAAAAACTGGAACACTCCTGTTGTTGGCCAGGGTGTGTGTCTGGGGGAGAGGGTGGCCGAGTTCAACCTCTTGTTCCTGAGCCGTGGGACAGCTGGGAACTTGACTTGAAATAGGAAGTTCTTATTGAGTCCTGGAAGCTGGAACAGCTGGCTCTTTTTGCCTTGCGAGTCAGATGTTAGATCTCCCTCTGCCAATAGCTGGGTTTTATTGGAGTGCCTCATGTTCCTTGTAACAAATGTAGGAAGCAGACAGTTTTTAATGGTTCTGTTGGCCAGGGAATCTCCCTGTCTGTGAGAGATCATGTTCAGGCATTCCATGTGAATAACCCCCCTTGGTTCACCCCTCACTCACTCACCCTGTCACTCATCTCATCATGGAGCATAAGGCCCATTTCATATTTATGGTCAGCGTGGCAATAAGCCTGCTTTTTGGTTTTGGTTATTACAATAAAGAAATGTGTTTTTATCCCCAGTTTTTTTTTTCCCCCAGCCATTGCTCATTTTGTCTAGACTTCCTGCTACCCCCTCTCCCCTGTGTTTCTTTTCCCAACCTCCTTTTGACTCAGTCACCCTGTGCCTGGGAAGGCTGCTTTGCCTCTGCACTCTGAGCACCGCTGGTTTTTGGAAGACTGCTGTGCCCTGCCTTCCTCTGGCCTCTAAACGCTGAAGCTAGAGCCCTGCCCAGAGAAGGTGATCAAGTCTGGCTCTGCAGACATGCTCATGGTGGACACAAAGGGTCTGGGCGGGTGATGCTCAGGTCTGTGTCATCTGTTTGGGGAAGACTTTTGTAAGTAGCCTAGAGTTTATTGTCATGGTTGTGGCTTTGTCTCATAATGTATTACAAGTTGCATGCTATTCCTTAGCAATGAGGAGAAACCCCGGGAAATAGTAACTTTGTCTTGGGATGTTGGAAATGGGAAGTTTGAAAGGAAATGGCCAGCATCTGAGATGATGGGCCTCAGTAAAGCAAAGGAGGCCACATCCACGTTTCCCTTATTTTCACTTTTACTATTTGTATTGAGGTTCTGGGGTGAGGGAAAGAGGATGTGCAGTTGGACCTGCCAGCCCTTTCTTAGTCCCACTCGTGTCCTACTAATGCAGATCAATCCAGATTAGCTCTCAAGAATGTCAGACTCTGAGAACTATGTGCAAAATCTATACTCTTTTTCCCATGAGCTCCACTTGTTTTGTTCACTGCTCATCACCAATGCCTGGACCAGTGCCTGTTACAGTCGGTACTTTTTTTTTTTTAATGAATGAATGGACAGTTGGACAAATGAGAAAGTTGCACACCATGCAAGTGCAGTGAGCTAAACATATCCTCCAACTGTTGCTTTTCTGTTTCAAGCTGCCCTCCCAGGGTAGGAGCAGAGTATGCATATCTGGATGGTCACAGACACTCCATAGTGAAGCCATAATGTCCTCTCCAGGGGGGAAAAGGAGAAACACGCCTGCCAAAGATACTCTTTTGGCAATAACCCTCTGTTCTATTTTTCATAGGACACTAGAAACTAAAACCAGCCGATAATATGTGATAGGTCCTTGTGTAGTTGTCCTCCAATTCAGTAGCAATATTTTCTGGTCACTACTAATATGCATAGTAATAAAACAAGATGATTGGAAGGAAATGGTGCTAGAACTAAAGACATGTATTACCAACCTCTCCCCCACTCCTGGGTTGGCAAACAGCTGATCAAAATGCCATCACCTAGCACCCCCACACCTGTGGCAGATACCATGAACTAACTGAGCCCAGATGTTTCTCTGGATCCTTCTAATCCCAGTGTCTGTTAATACCAAAAAGACTAGAGGCCATCACTACAGGACACCTGTCCGCCCTCCCTGCTCTGCGCCCAGGGCTGCCCCGGTTCTCGTCCGTTGGTGGCCGAGTACAACATGGGTGTTCTACACTCTGTGGATTTAAAGGGACTTGTAAAAATTAGTTATTGTAAAATTATCATTTGAGATTTTATTTTATCCCTAGTAGAATGTATCCTGTTAGGTCTCTTTATTCTGTGTAAGAATGTGAATAGATTCATATTAATGTTGTTTCACTCCAAATTTGCTTTAAAGAAAAGTCTTATTGACTTAATTGTTTTTCTTTGTTACTACGTGATTGTCCCAGATCTGAGGAACAGAAAGTTACTTTATCGTTTAAAATGTGTCAGTGGGGAGTTTCCATTTGAGCGACGAGAACATTCTGAAACTGGACAGTAGTGCTGTTGGCACAACATGCCTCTGAATTGTGTACTTTAAAGTGGTTAAAATGGTAACTTTTATGTAATTTTACAACTTTTTAACACGTTGGCCCATTTTATGGTATGTAAATTACATCTCAATAAAACTATTAAATAAATAAACATAGCAAAAATATCAGAACTGAAAAAAAATGTGTCAGTCATTGCCCACAAGAGTGCAAACTATAAAGTAAGTTATCAGAGGAAGGTCAGGAGAGGGTTGGAGTGCTTATAAAATGTTAAGAAGAGTGAATTTTTCTCTATTGCTGTATGATAAATTACCCCCAATTTTAGCAGCATAAAACAATAAACATTTATTACTCCACACACTCTATGGGGTCAGCACTCTAGGAGTGGCTTAACTGGGTGGGTCTGGCTCAGGGCCTCTCATGGGATGATAGTCAAGTAGCTGGCTTGGGCTGTAGTCATCTGAAGGCTTGTCCGGGGCCAGAGACTCCACTTCCAAAATGACTCACTCACAAGGCTCTTGGTGGAGGCCTCTGTTCCTTGCCCTCTGGGCTTCTCTCCAGGCTTCTTGAACAGCCTCACATATTGAAGTAGTTACTATTCTCCTAGTCACCACTTAAACTTTAAAATCGATTTTTCCCCCCACGTGCAGCATAGCCTCAACTTAAGCAGATTGGTTCATTTTCAGGTGGTCAAAAGACCTGCTCACTCTGGCCGCCATCCTAACTGACCTCCAGGAGCAGGTAGGTTCGAACAGCTGCAGAGGGGCCTACCCCATCACTTTCACCTTTGTCCCATTGCCACAGGAGCCACCCAACAGGTAGCACAAAGCAGAAGAGGGATGACTCATGCTGCCCGGGGCCTGACTCCAGGACTTTGGACCATCAGGAAATGGGAAGGGCAATTTTAATTCTCAAACTAACTCACCCAAGTTACAAATCATCGAGCTTAAGATATCTCATTCAATAACCTTTATTATTTGTCTGACAACAGAGATAAAGCATACCACTGTAACAATTTTAGAAAATACAGAAAACGCAGAAAGGAAATCAGACAACCCACAAAGCAGCCACCAAGAAACAGCCACCTTTAACTTTCTTTCATAACTCTTTAAGAGAGCAATTAAAGTGGCCCACCTCCCAGACTGCTTTTCAAATCCCACTGTGCCCAGCTGAGCCCTCACTGGAGACTCAAGATGGTAGAGAAATAAAATGTCACCTGTTTTGAAACTCCTTATTTTAATCCCATTAAGGAAGTAGAGATCATTTGCCCGGGCTTTTTGCTCCAAGGGGACAGGATTTCACACACACTTCACGCAAACATATGCTCTTTCTCTGTCCCTACACCACCTCTTCTCCACAGGCCTCAAGAGGTAAGGGCCTCCACACGCCAAGGGACTTCGAGCAGTCAAGCAAACCAGAAAGTAGGCGCTTTGCCTTCAGACCAGAGTCTCGCAGTGCGAGGCAGAGAATATTAGTGCGCACACGCGCACACACACGCGCGCGCGCGCGGGCGCCCCCACTTCAGGAAAACCCGTCTTAGAGTGCCTTTATTTACATTAAGTGAATCAGAACTGGAATTGCTTCTTATGCCAACATTTTGTAACTGGGATTATTCAAGTCCACACTGCGATATGAGTGAGGAGTGGGCCACCAATGTTAGCAAGGAAGAAGGGTGCGGGAAATCAGACTCCCCGCCACGAAGCTCGCCTACCAGGGAACTCCACCCGAGGAGGCAGTCCCAGGACAGGCCCGGGAACCGGAAGTGAGGGGGCGGGGCGTCTAGAGTCATTGGAAAGGCTGTGTGGCCTTCGCCGTGAGGAGTCATTTAGCTGTCATTTTGGCTTCGTATCTACACACCCAGGAAAGCAGTAAGTTCTTTCTAATTAAGCCCTTTGATTAGAGGGTCCTCTGAATGTGTTAGAGAAACAGCTGGTTTGTTTGAAGAATGTTCCTTGTTTGGACTTCACTAGAGTGGGCTGGTTTTTCTTGGTTCGTAGACCAGGGCTTAAATGAAAGCGTTTGGGCTTAACACATCCGGCGGGTGGAAGTCTGAAGCTCCCACATGCAGGACTTCAGGACAAGGAGAAAGGCCTGTCTCACTGGGCCCCACGTGTCTTCTGTCACGAGGTCCACCTACTCCTTTCCTCCCCAAAGCAGCTTGAGCTCCCTGGGGACCCAGACCAGGAGGGCACCCTAGCAATTCCCCAAGCCGCTAGAGACTCCGGCCATGACTCTTGCTCACGTAGGGCCTTTCACTGCTGGGAGTCCTCTCTTTTTCCTAAAATGTACGCTCCTTACTAAAATAACGTAAAGTGATGCTTTTTTGGTCACTATGCTAAAGAGAAAATGAGTGTCACTGGTAATCTTAGAAATGCATACAAGGAATACAAATCGCTCTTAAACCTGAGCCGGGAACTATTTCTGGCCTGGAAGAAAAGAATTGAGTAACTGTGTTACTCTCGGCTCCTGAAGAGCGAATAACTTCTTCACTACGTGGTTCAGTGTCATGGGTGCCAGGGCTGTGACTCGGTGACACTGGCGTGGAGACAAGGAAACTCCCTGAGGGCAGGCATGCCGGTCTGGGGACATGAGATCAGACCCTGTGGGCGTGCTGGGAGCTACTCAGCAGTGACCAGAACTTCCCGAGGTGCTCCCGTCCCCTCCGTCTGCCCTTCCCTCCAAGAAGAACCACAGCTGTCCTTTTGCTTCTAACAGTTTGTTTTGCTCGTGTGCCTGGAGACCCCGAAGCAAGGGAAGCATTCTAAATGAGCTAATGTATAAACACACAAAGAAACCAGCATACACATCCTTTATGATACAGTAGAAAAACCACAGAGGATCCAGGAAAGGAAGAAGCCAAGAAAGTCAATAAACAAGTTGGTGGAGATGCGACATACAGAGATGAAATATTAGGAAGAAGTAAACACTGAGAAAGGGGAAAAAAGAGACAACATGGAAGTTTCTTGAGTCTAGGAAGTCCCTGAGCCTTAATTTCCAGGACTCTTAGTTTGGCGTTTGATTCCAAAGATACCCTCCGGGAGACTCAGGGTCACAAATGCCTAAAAATGGCTCTGATCTGCACCCATCAGCCAGCTCGCACCCCCTCCGTGCCCACATGGCATCATCTGACCCAGATTCACACAGCCTTTTTGAATACTGTAAGTGTGCCCTATTTTGCCCATTATAGGGACAGGGCAAGGAATTAACCTTTACTGGGGACATTGTATACAGCAGGCACATTAAACTTTTAAAATGGCTATCAAAGGCCTCAGGATAACGCCTAATCCTTAGGTAAATGTTTTTACCAATTTGAAAATTCTCTTGAGTGACGTCCTCTAGCCAGTAGAGTTGGAATTAGGAGCCCAAATTGCTCTTAAAAAGCCTCTGCTCTCTATCACACTTCCTGGCATGCTCCAATCTTGCCTGCCTTCCCTTCCCTTTTGTCCTGCCCCTTTAAGGACGGATAGAGGAGCAACTGTAGGAAGTCCCACTCTTATAATTCAGGACTCAGGGAGCATCAGCCAGTGGCATTCAAAGCTAGGTGAGAACTTCAGGCTGACACAGGGCCTGGGATGAATGGGGGGCAGGAAAACCAGGGAGGAGGCCAGTGCAATGAACGGTTCAGCCAAGAAGGCACCACAGCTACAGAGGTAAGAAAGTAGGGTGATAAAAAACTAATTGGAGGCTTAGAAAATAAAACACATTTGAAAGGAGTTCAAGTGACTCAGCTTGGAAAGGGAATTTAGTCTTGTTTTTCATACATTTCATAGGAAAATCCGCTTTCCCACACGCAGGTCACAGAAGACTGTGACTATTGCCCCAGCGAACGTGCAGAGGACACGCAGGACAAGGCTGATGTGAGGAGGCGAGGCTGACAGGTGGGTTCTCAAAGCTCACTGCAGCTTCTGATGCAGGCACTAGTTGGAAAACAGACCCTGTGTTCTATCCTGTTCTATGACCAGCTGGCATTACCCAGTCTTTAATCTTCAGTTATACTCACTTACCTTCTTGCTGAATTCTGGAGGTAGTTCCTACCAGCAACACTGACTACTCTATTTTGTACAAAGTCCCTAGGACCTCCCTCCTGCTCTGTGTCTAAGGCTATAAGGTGAAAAATAACAAACGCTTCAGATACACCAGTATTTCTTAAAGTTCCATTTGTAATCATTTCTCTTTAGGGATCAGGAGGAGAGAAAAGAATGCAGAGGTTATGAGGAATATTGCCTCGTGAGGGTCTCTCCTTGAAGAAGAACAAATAATGACTATGTTTAGGTTCAAATGCTATGTTTTTGCTTTAAAATGTTACAAATTAGAGAGCTCTGTGTTGGTCAACAGGACCTATTTAGAGAAATGCTTTGTTTTCAGTAGTTAGCTAAACATGGTTGCCTCAAGTAAAAAGTTCTGTGGCGGAGCTGTAGTAATTATGCCCACAACTCCTCTTTCTGGTTAGAAAGATAAATGTTAGTGAGAGAGAATTCCCTGCTTCTCACGCGCGTCTGGGGCATCTGATTTGTCCCTGCATGAGGGCTGGGCTCCTGCGGGACATCTGCTGGCTTTCAGGCTAAGCCACCCCCCCGTGGACTGCGTCCCCCTGCCCCCCACCCCCAACAATGCAAGCCCACCTAGTCACCAAGGTGTAGCTAATCCATCCCCAGTGGGGGAGAAACAGCCCGTCTTTGGACTGGTATGGCAAAACAGAGGAGTGAGAAGGTAGTGCCATTAGTCTCTCCTCTTTGGTCACTAAGGTTTTACGCGTAACCATCAATAAAGAGAATTTGCCTTTACTTTCATGGTACTTATTATCATACAATTTGAAGATTTTTGCTGGTTTGACAGGCTTTGAAATATTACATTATTTTGTGTTTCTTTTACTACCAAGAGACTGGACTTTTCCATAATTTTATTGGTCCCAATGGCTCTTTTTTGAGTGTCCTGATCACCATTCTTCCTCCCCATTCCCACTGGTCCTGCCTAGAGGGAGGAGGATGGGGTGGGGGGCAGAGAACAGGAGCCCTAGCTCCTTCGCTTGCACCTGAGCCATTGTGTTAGCCCGGGCTGCTGGTGCTTTCGCAGGTGGGTCCGTTCGGTGTGGTTGGCTGTCTCTGCTTTACTTTCAGTCTTCGGAACCGTGTCGGGAGGCAGGGAAAAATAAAGAGGAGGAGAGGGAGTGGGCAAGATCCCTTTCCTTTGTTATCAACACAGTCAAACTGAGACTTGTGAGAAAGGTAAAAATTCGGTGATCCTTCAAAGTGATGTTCCCCGATGGATGCGGGGCTTGATCCCAGGACCCTAGGATCATGATCTGAGCCGTAGGCGGAGGCTTTAACCCATTGAGACACCCAGGCACCCCAAAAGTGATGTTCTTTTAATTTCGGAATAGGAGCACTGTGTTGGGATGGAGATAGGAGGCCGCTGGCAGCTGCCCCAGAACTCCCCCTGAAATCCCAGACTCATCACATCTGGTCCCAACCTGCACTCACACTTGCCGAAATGAATCCCTGCAGGTTAACTGGCTCATGAGTCAGTCCAACAACTGCTTGCTTCTTTTTTTTTTTTTTTTAAGATTTTATTTATTTATTTGATAGACAGAGATCACAAGCAGGCAGAGAGGGAGGAGGAAGCAGGCTTCCTGCTAAGCAGAGAGCCCGATGCGGGATCATGACCTGAGCCGAAGGAAGAGGCTTTAACCCACCGAGCCACCCAGGCGCCCCAACTGCTTGCTTCTTACTGAGCATATCCCATGAGGTGATCCCACCCAACCCCACACATGAGAGACGTCTTGATGACCCATCTCTCCCTGGTGACAGCACTGTCACACCTTCAGGCCCTTCTCTCTGGGCTGACCCATCTGAATGGATTTCCCCCAGCGGGTCCCTGAAGCCCCTTCCCCACCCCCCTCAGTCAGTCTCCGTGGGGGAGGTCAGTGCCCTATGTATAAACAACGTATAATTGAAAACTTTCATTCCACTTTTAGCCTTGCCTTTTTTAGTATGAAGAATCCTAATGCCTTTCATCTGACTTTCTACACTTCTCTCAGCCATTGCAGTCTGCTGGTGCTCTGGTGATTATTCTAAGCTTTAACGCAGGCTAATGCCTTTGCGTCTGGAGTTCCTTCTGCTCTTTTCTGGACTAGCTCCTCCTTCAGATCTACACATCATGGGTTCCTTCCCCTGGGAAGCTTACCCTAGCCCTGCTGAACTGGAATGGTGTTCCTATGAGAATGGACATCACACTGCATTGTTACTCATGTATAAATAAATGTCTGTCTTCCCCACCAGGCGGAAGTCTCATGTCTGGTGTGTTTAATGGAATATCTTTGTCTCCTAGGGCTGTGTTTGGCACTTAGACAATACCTAGTTGAATGAGTTCCATTCACTGAATTCAAAGGACTCAATCATCTTTTAATTTTAAGGTGACATTGTAGCCCCTGATTTCAAAGTTAGCTCTTGTTCTCAACCTGCAGACCTTGTTTGTACCCTCTACCTGCAAATCCTGTTTACTCAGCCTGACAGCAGCTCCACCCTCTTGCCTGCTCAGGGGGAAATGTGTGTCTGGAACGTTGGCTATCTTCAAAGGCTTTATCTGTATCAGCTGGAAGGACTTCAGCGCCTTCGTCAAATCAGGGTGAATGTTACACTATCCAGACTCCTCAGGCAGGTTTTGTTTATCCTGGGATCTCTTCCAAGATATCAGCTGATGGCTTCAAACACTTTTTATGGTCTCATATTTGGACAGACTCAGATTTTCCCCCTTCATCTTCCAATCCTTCCCTAAGATTTTCCTCCCTTCGTTTTCTCAAGCTTTATTACAAATACTTTTCCATGTGTGACTTTTCCTGCAGAAAACTGGCTTCATAGCTCGTACTTGGTACTGAGATAAGTCTTGCAAATGCCAGGGGCTAGCTGGAAAGGGCAGATGGCAGATTTCCTGATGCCCTTTTGTTATCTATCTGTATTTATTCAGGCTTTTCTCCTTCTACAGGGTGGGAGTGGGTGGTTTTTCTGGTGTAGATACAATGGAGACAAGCTGGTGGTTTCCTTAAGGAAAGTGGAATTGAATTTTTTCAAGGCAGGGGTTGGGGATAATAGATAGTTTCTTTTCTTTCTTTCTTTTTTTAGATTTTATTTATTTGGGGTGCCTGGGTGGCTCAGTGGGCTAAGCCTCTGCCTTCAGCTCAGGTCGTGATCTCAGGATCAAGGGATCAAGACCCGCATCGGGCTCTCTGCTCAACAGGGAGCCTGCTTCCCCCTCTATCTCTGCCTGCCTCTCTGCCTACTTGTGATCTCTCTTTGTGTCAAATAAATAAATAAAATCTTTTAAAAAAAAGATTTTATTTATTTATGTCAGAGAAAGAAAGCACAATCAGGGGGAGTGGCAGGCAGAACAGACAGAGGAGGCTGAGCAGCAAAGGGAGAAGCAGGCTTCTTGCTCAGCAAGGAGCCCAACACAGGACTCCATTCCAGGACCCTGAGATCATGACCTGAGCTGAAGGCAGACGCTTAACCACTGAGCCACCCAGGCATCCCGGATAGTTGAGATAGAAGCTTAGTTACCTAGACGCAGACTAGGATAGCATGAATCTTGGTGAAAAGTGTAAGGCACAAATGTAGTTAAGACCACACACATTCACATTTGTTGAGTACCTCCTGTAAACGCCAATTATCTGTCATGGCAGGTAACAAAGAAAAATAAGACCTGGTCTTTGCATTCAGGGAGTTCACAGTTAGTTCAAAGAGAGACCATACAGAATAGTGACTGCCAAGTACAGGTGGAAGTCAGTGACAGGGATAGGAGCACCATTTGGGTTACATGTATGTCCCTTGACCTGACTGCGGCAATGAAACCTAGAGACCCCAGAAAGGAAGGAAGCAACAAAGGAAGGAAGGGAGGAGGGAGGAAGGAAGGAAGAAATCAACCCACCCCCTAGGGCCCAGGATCACAGATGTCTACCAGGATCAAGACTGTGTGGAGATTCTGATCCTTTTTTCTCAGGTGGACTCAGAAATCAGGGAAACGACCCCACACGATAATCCCTGCCCCATGCATTAATTATTGCTGTGGAACAAATCACCACAAAATTACATCTGGAGACAAAAAATATTATCTCTAGTTTCTGAGGGTCAGGAATCTGAGTTCATCTTAGCTGTGTAGCTCTGGCTAAAGGCTCTCATGGGGTGGTCATCTCAGTTGAAGGCTTGATTTTGGGGAGTATGGGTAGGATTCAAGAGAGAGCATAAGTACCCCCGATGGAAGCTGCAACCATTTATAACTAATCTCTCAGAAATGACATATGTTATGTCTGCTATATTCTATTTGTTAGAAGCCAGTCACTGAATCCAGCCCTCCCCCTCAAGGGGAGAGGATTACTTAAGGGTGTGGATACCAGCAGGCAGCAATCCTGGGGCACTATCTCAGGCTGCCCACTGTGTCCCTCTTCCCAGTCCCATTCTCCTCTCTGTCTCTCTGCTTCCTTCCCAGTTCAGGCTATGCTTATGGAAAGGACTAATGATTGCTTCACTCTTTCCTCTGTGCCAGCGAGAGTGGGGAATGGCCTTAAGTTGTAACAGGGCATTAGGTCAGATATTCTGCTTGTACGGGTCGTGGACCCAGAAGGACTAGGTGCTGGCAGAGTCTCTGTTTAAAGAGGCCAAGTACCGGATGGGAGACAGTAGGTTTATAGGAAGAAGTCATTTCTAGAAGTGTTTAGCTGAGGGGGGAGCCATTTTGGAAATGATGATTTGAAGCCCCAGCCTGACCCTTGATGCTGCTAAGTAGTCTGGTATCTTCCCCAGATACTTGTAGTCCTGTTGATGGCACAGGAGCAAAGAGCTATCTTATAGAAGAGGAAGTTTCTGTTCCATCCCACGGCTGAGTCTCCCCCACTTGGTCATGAGGCCAAAATAGTCTTGGACCTTCCTTGCCTTCCCTGTCAGACCCTTCCAGTCCTTTACTGGCTCTGTGACTCAGCACTGTCACCCTCATCCCTGGTCATCCTTGTCTCCTGTGAGCTCTCTGCTGGCTCCAGTCAGTCCTTGCCTCCATCTTAGCCAAGAAGCTCTTCAGGTATAACTCTTTCCTGGGAACTGGCAGAGGTCCCTGGTTATCCCACAGTTGAGTAACCAAGCCCAAAGGTATAAGGTGGCATGGGGAAGCAAACGTGGTTATAATACAGTGGTGAGTAAGGAATTTGGCACTCAAAAAGGCGTCCATATGCAAGTACCTCAGTCCTAATTAAACCAGCCTCCTTCCTAGCCAGCCTCCAGCTGGTTTTCTAATGTTGTGCTTATACAGAGATAAGATGCAAATCGAATACACTTTCGTGAAGTGGGCGGTGACGTTGGAGAATTACTCACGGGTAAACCTATGGAGAAGAATATGACAATGGAACTAGAGCAGTTAACAGGGAAGGAGAGAAATTGACAAGGATACTGACACACTAGGCTCTTCAAAGGAAGGTGATTTGAATATCAAAGTCAGAAGAGAGGCCCTCAGGAAACTGATGAAAAACTCTTGACTCTTTTCTGCAAAAATATTCCTCTTTATCTTCCTATCCTTGAATGTAAAATGAAGGAAAACATACTGTGTATCTTATAATTTTATCAAACAGTTAATGCCCAAAAAATGAACTATTTTTTCAGTCTGAGAATTAGTGTACAATCACAACATCCATTTTATAAAATGGGCAAAATAGGGTTTTGTGGTGTTTTAGTTTTGTTTGAAGATAAAGTTCCAATCAAACCCCTTTTTTCCTCACTCTTTACTACAATATTTTAGATGAATTTGGTGGGGTAGTGATGTGAAGCTGAAGGCAGGTGTAGGAAGGAGAAAGAATATTTTAAGCAGAAGCAAGAGCTAACAGGATATGTAGTGGAACTTTTCCTGTTGTCTCAGGTGTTTGCCACAGCTTCAAAGCTGAAGTCAATGGGTGATAAGGACCCCCACATTCTAAAGAGAGATGCTAAAGAAATCCCACAGGACTTGCCAAGGAAAGGCTAGAGGTTTAGAAGAGAGAGTTCTTTGAAGGGAATTCCTAAGAGGAGCAAACTTTGCTTTTTCCTCCACTCCTCATGGGGAAAGGGATTCCTTCACCCAAAACAAGCAGAGAGCAGGGTCAAGAGAACATCAGGCTTGGGAGAAGTTTCTTGCAAGAAGGGGAGACAAACTGGTCTCTCACTTTGTAGATGATCGCTTGTTAAGTGGCAAACACATTTAAGCCAGTGTATTACTATTAGCAGAGTGGAAAATGCTAAGGGTCTTGGGAGAGCCTGCCTTGTGTCTCTTGGCATCTGGGCCCATGAGGACTGGCACCTGGCTCTCAGGGGGCTATGAGAGCGGGTGGCTGGCTGGGACTGGTGGTGGGGTAAGCTGAGAGGGGGCAGCAGGGATAGCACGATGCATTTCTGCCTTTGGAAGGCTAAGAGTGAGTAGATTTCCATGGAGCCAAGCGATAGCCAGAGAGCTGCATGGTGGGGCAGGGGGTCCCAGCAGAGACAGAGATCAGCTGCACAGGGCATGACCCATGGTGCACTGTGGGAAATCTCCATGGCAGAAGTAGGGGAATGCGTCCCAAAAGTCCTGTTACCACGCCCTGTAAAAGAGCTGGACTTAGAATGAAGGGAACTTCAGACACTCAAGCAAAAGCCACAGATTGCATATATTGCCCATAATGGCCTCATGATTTCCTCTCAGTTTTGCCCATCTGCTCTGCCCTAGAGGATTCTGAAGAAGGCTGGGGGTGGGGAGAGGGTAAGTAAACAACGCAAATCAGGAAGAATGAAAGAACAAAAGTATCCCCTTTTCCCCTGGAGCTTCTTAACCCTCATGTCAGACCTGAGCTGAGGAGTAGGAAGGAACTAAACCTGATGTGAGACTCCAGTGTGAGGTTGGAGTGGAGCTTAATGAGACTGAAGTCTTGGAATCTGCCTGGAGACATCACCGAAGAGTAAGAAACAAGACAAAGAGTTCCTCTGAAGACAATGGTGGAAGAAAAAAAAAACCTTACTAAGTTCAGCTTGCTCAATAAACTGATGGCTTGTGTTTGAGGAAGGTTAGTATTTCAATTTGCAACAGGAGCATTTTTCCATTTTACCTGTGTACTTATTCTTGGACTTTCATACCCCAGACAGCATTCCTGCCTTCGAAGAACACACTATCTAGTGGGAAAACTAAAAAAGGAGCAGGTGATTATAATACAGTGACACATTGGGAAAGTAGGGGGTGCTATAGGAACATAGAGGAGGGCCAACCTCATCTTCTGGGCCAGCGGAGCCTTCTGGTGAACTGGTATCTTGGCTTGCCAAATCTGGATGGAGAAGTAAGAGCTAACTAGATAAAAAGGGAGGTGGGAGTCAGGGTAAGGACAGAATGGGAGTAGGGAGTAAAGGGATGGTTTGGGGGAGTGTTAATGAATTAACTTTTAGGCATGTTGATCCTATAATTAGATACAGCTCAGAAATCCTGTCTGGGTGCCCGAGATGGTGACTGGGCCTTATCACCCGTGTGTAATATTTGGAGCCCTGTGCGTGGGTCAGATCTCTCAGAGCAAGCATATATAGAAAAGAAAGAGACTATAGATACAAGTTGGTCATATAAGGATGCATTTGAGAATGTGTGCACCCAGGACTCAACACCCAAATCCTGTTCTGGGACTCTGGGACAGGTTAAGTTCATGAAGAATTTAGCCAGGCAGGGGCAGCTTCCAAGGAATGGGTGTTTGAAGGCTTGAGCCTCTGCCCTCAGGGACTAGCCCTAGCCCTCATATGCTGGGTTTAACAGACTCTCTGGCCTACAGTGGAGAGATTGGACTTAGATCAAACAGACTGAATGGTCACTTGTCTTCATAAGCCCAGATACAAGTCTCCACACTTATGGAACAGCAGGGTGAACCCTAGAAAAGGCATGACAATAAATGGGTAAGGAAAAAAAGAGGGGTTCGTTTTGGTGCCTGGAACATTGCTGGTCAAACTGTGCCTCTATAACATGCTTTCCCAGCAGCAGGTGGCTACAGGCTGACACCCTAAACTGGCCATCTGGAAGATAAGAGCCCCGAAAGAGAGTCCAAGAGGGAGAAAGCACCAACTCTAGACCCTGCAGTTTAACATAGGGTCTTGACTGTGAACTGTTTGCCAAGCAGCCTCCTAAGAGCTGAAGAACTCTTAGTGCCCTCAGAGGCAAAACGGGATCCCAAATGTTTGAGGAATGGGTGGAGGAAGAAATATGGAATGGAACAGTTGGGAAAATGGAAGAAACAACAGGAGAGTGTGTTCCCATAGAAGCTGAGGGAAGAGAGTTGAGAAAGTGGATGAATGGAAAAACAAAAAAGTGCCCCTTGGATTGGGTGGGGGTAGTCACTTGCCAAAACCAATGCCAGTGCAGTGATGGATTCAGGAACCAGACTTGTTGTGTGCTCAAGTATGCATGGGATGTAAGCAACCAGAGGTAATGAGTAGACCATGCCCTTCACTGAAGGTTGACTCAAAAGAAAAAAGCAATCAGGTAAGAAACAAGAAGGACTTATAGGGGTGTAATGGCATGAGAGAGGGTTTTTCTCTTTGTTAGGAGATCTAAGAGCATGTTTCAATGGTGGTGGGGAAGAAGGAGAGAGAAGTTGAAGAGGTGAATGAATGGGGGCATAGTGGATGGAATGAGAACTCAGCGAGCAGGGCAGGGAGGTATGGTAGAAGAGCACAGACATTTGCCCAGGTAATTAGCCTTCGATGGATAAGAATAAGAACAGATAAGGAAAGAGCAAAGGAGATAGGGGTGAATGTAGATAAGTGATAATTGGAAGGGTGGAAAGGTTGAAGCTTGTTTTCTTTCCTGGTGGGCAAAAAGGGTGGTGAATAACACAGCAACAAAAGCATGATATAGTTTACAAGCATCTGCATAAATATTTCATGTAATCCACACAATAAGCCAACCGGGGTTTTTGGTTGTTTGGTTCCAAATCTTGAGGACACACCCAGGTTCTCCATTATTCTTGGCTACTTGAGCTGCTCTTCTCTCCTGTAGCTCCACACACCTAGAACTCTCTCAAACTAATCTTACTGGCCCAAGCCAGCTCTTTTAAGTCTCATTTGCCATTGAAGGAATTCAAACAACATTTGGTTCTTTTCTTCCTTACCTCTGAGGCTTAAACATCCCTGCCATCCAGTGGCAACCAGCTCCAGCATGGCTGGCCAGTCCTCACCTTCTGGCCTGTTGCAAAAAAGGGCTTTGACCAAATCCAGATCTACATTGAATGCATGGTGCTACCTCTTGGCTATAACCAAGGAATAGTCCTTGACTTAATGGAGTTCAACTTGATTTGAGTTGAGGACACTTTGGCCAGTTATCCACTTACTTTTCTTCCTTCTTTCCTTCCTTCCTTCCTTTTAAAAATTTTATTTATTTATTTGAGAGAGAATGAGAGAGAATGAGAGTGCTAGCAGGGGGCAGGGCAGAGGAAGAGGGAGACTTGAGCAGCTGTCCCACAGAGCTGAGAGCCTAATGTAGGGATCCATCCCAGGACCCTGAGATCATGACCTGAGCTGAAATCAAGAGTTGGCTGCTTCACCAACTGAGCCACCTGGGCATCTCTCACATTTCTTACAGTCACTCAGTACCTAAAGAGTTGGGACAGTGGCCATGCTCCATTGGTCTCTCAGATTCCAGGCAGCTGTTGGCCTCTCAGTCTTTTTGCTGGAGCTTTCCATTCTCAGCACCATTAAAACACATCTGTTGGGATCTCTTGGCTATCAGTTCATGATGCAAAAGAGGGAGAAAGTTTCAAAAAGTGTGAAAGACAGAAAATTACATTGGCTCAAAGAAGCAAACCTATGGCCCTCGAGTCGAGTGACGTCGTTTTGCTTTTGGGCCGGTTGTTTTGAAGGCTACTCAGAAAGAGAAATTTTGAAAATGCTTCTGGCAATAATGACATCGTTTGAGTACAGAGATTGTTTTGAGAACAACCTTTGTTTGGGTATACATACATATATTTGGTTTATATGTTCTAATGTGTTTGTTATTTGATGGTCACTTAGAGATCATTTAAAAGGCCCATTATTGGGGTGCCTGGTTGGCTCAGTGGGTTAAAGCCTCTGCCTTCGGTTCAGGTCATGATCCCAGGGTCCTGGGATTGAGTCCCGCATCGGGCTCTCTGCTCAGTAGAGAGCTTGCTTTCTCCTCTCTCTATCTGAGCCTGCCTCTCTGCCTACTTGTGATCTCGGTCTGTCAAATTAATTAATTAATTTTTTTTAAAGGCCCATTATTTTACGGTCCTGGTTTCTCAGTCTTTCAGACACTGCTGTGACTGTGTAATATAAAGTTCTTCCAGCTGAAAGGAAAGGTACTTTTTAAAATGTACATCCAGTATCCAACTCTGTGCTAAGTATCCTTAAACTTTCCAGGGCAAAAGAGATGAGACCTTTGACATGGTAAATTAACAGTGTGGTTGAAAGTCCTAGGTTGAACAAAAGTTGACACAGATTAACTTTGACTTATACATTGAAGAGGCAGATCTTTCTGCCCCCAAGGGAAGGAGAAACTCCTAATGCTAACAGGGCAGCTCCAGAAATCAACATCACCTTGTTTTGGAGGCAGCTTTTTTCCTGGGCTCTGTGCTTCCATGTAAATCAAATACTCTCCCCACCCACGCACTGAGCAAAGAATACAGTACAAGCGGGATGTTTTTTCTGCTCCAGGAAACAATCCCGAATACCCAGGACACTTAGTTCAGGAGATTGTCCTGACCTCTCCCCTCATCTCCTATCCTTTCTTTCACTTTCCATCCATTTCTGCGGCCAACGTGGCGGGTTTTTTGTACTTGTTTTGGGCACCATTATAAGATCAGTGAACACAGAATCGAGCCTCCCCAGGCTGCCCTGTTGGTCTGCCCCCCACAGGTGGACACACTCCCTCTGGCCTTCTTGTTCTTCACTGTGTCAGGAACTACCCCTCAGCACCTCCACCAGGCCATGCCAGCCTCTCTGGAGAGCAACCAGTCACTGTAATAATATGGAACTCCTGTGCCTACCATTGGGCCATGTATAACAAGTGGGTTTGCAGCAGGGAGAGAACTGGACACATGTCTCTGGAAATCTTGAGATCCTAAGTTGCTCTTATTTCAAGAAGATGTCTCCCCAGAAAAGCCCCTTTGTGTGCCATCATGCTGTTGGAGGTGTGCCTTTGTACCCTGACTTTTGTAGTAAAGTACCCTGCGTAGGCTTACTTTACATTTACTAAGCTCCCAGTGGACACAAGTCATTGCGAGTATATCAGAGGCTCCTATACCAATTCTCTGTGTCCCCTGAAAACCCTCTTCAGGGAAGAACCAGGGCCTCCCAGACCCCATCTGGATGGTGTCAACAGCTCTGGCCTCTCATGAGATAAAAAATGGCCATGGGTTTGGCAGGGGATAGCAGGGGGTGGGGGATTCTCTTAATTTTGGAAGAAAAGAAAAACATGCAGGGCAAGAACCAGTTATGTAGTTAGAGTGATTATTTGGCTTCTGGCTAACTCTTGGTCTCCTGAGAGGCAGAGAGAAGGTTTAGTAAAAATTAACTCACTTTTCTTTTCAGCAAACACAACCGGAAAAAATGGAAACCAGCTGAGTCGGCAGAGTTTTTGCCTGCCCCAAATAGAGGCATTTATGGTATTAAAGAAAGTTCATAAAGATACTTCAGCTTGGGTTTCCTGTGAAGGAATTAGGAAGAAAGTAGACTGGACTGGAACTGGACTTTCTTCATTTACATGGTCTACCACACACCAGGGCCCATTATGGAAAACAGGGAAGTTTTGTTTGGAAGATGGGTCTGGGAAATTCGAAGAAACTTCACACCAGAATGCCCTTTGAATGTGTCTTGGACTGAAATATAAAATTGAAATCCACCCAGCCCTGGCCTTGCGGTGCATATTAAGACTGGGCAGACATTTCAGAGAAAGTTCTTGTACAGCAAGGTTTTCTTCTCCAAAATTATGATCTTAATAATCCAAAGCATACAACCATGGTGGCTCAGGCAGCCCAGCTTTAACAACATAGAGTTCATGGGACAGTGTTTTTATTTATAGCTTCATTAGTCAAGGATCTTCATTAAGATGTCAGATTCCAAGACTATTTCCTCTACAGAACATAGACCGAGTGGTGTGCAAGCTTTCCTACTCATGATGTGTGGTTCCAAATACACTGAAAAGACTAAAGTTCTTTAAATGGTCTGAACCCAGATCAGTTACAGTTATATATAACATGTTTAATATTCTTATTTTTCTCCATCGAAGTCAATCACATCCATGCATTGAGCACCTTCAAGGAGGACAGTGTTTCAGGCTGGCATGCAGAAGATTTAGATGTTGTCCTCACCCCCAGGAAACTTCATTAAGGAAACAGAAGCCAGAGGTTGCTGGGGGGCTCAGTAGGTTAAGCATCTGCCTTTAGCTTAGGTCATGATCCCAGGGTCCTGGGATCGAGACCCACGTGGGCCTCCCTGCTCAGCAGGGAGCCTGCTTCTCCCTCTCTCTCTCTCTCTGCACCCCCCCACGCTCTCTCTGTCTGTCTCAAATAAATAAAATCTTTTTTATAAAGGGGGGAAAAGGAGACAGAATATGTGACCCATTAATGAACAGTTTAAGGCAGGATGTGATATAGTACCAAATGAGGAAGAAGAGAAAGACCTGGAGAAACTGAGAGAAAATGAAGGGCATGTGAGAGACCAGGCTTCCTATTTTTATTGAATCTCTCTTCAGAAGGAAGAACTTGTAAGTTACAGGAAGAAGAATTCCAGCTCATCAACAGAAAGGACTTCTGAGTTGGGGAAGACAAGCTAGTAGGTTGTTGGAGGCATGCAAAGAGAGATTTAATATCATCTGTTAGGGATAGTACAAAAGGATTTTCCACACTACATAAATTAAATGATATCTAAAACTGTCTTGGACCTATGAAATAATCATGGGTGCCGTTGCTGGAACATCAGCTCAATCTGGACCTCCCAGAGGAGTAGGACCTTGCTGGGCCTCAAAGGATGAATGGCTTGTAGGTGGGATCCTCTCCCTCCTGTGTTTTTGCCTACCACGACCACTCACTACCTGGTTCCTGGGAGAGGAGAATCTACGGCAAAGCAGTCTCTGTGGCAACAGAGGGTAGGGATACAGAAGTAAGGATCCAAGATGGATGCATTCATGGTATATTTAAGGTTTATATAACTCACCAAATATAAACTTTACCTTTTAAAAAACCAGAGAATGATGTACACTGTGAAAAGTACTGACATCTGCAGCTTACTTTAAAATATACTTTAAAAAAATGTATTGATGAGTGGATAAGAGATAAATATGTAATAAAACCTATGTATAGCAAAATGCTAATTGTAGAACCTAGGTGGTAGGTATATGGATGTTCACTGTACAATTTTCACCTGTTTTGTATGCTTGAAATTATTTATAATAAAATGTTAAGGAGAAAAATCAATGTCAAGAGAGCCAGTTGCTTTCAATGATCGCCGACATGGAATACAGAATATGATAATGAAGGTTATTGAGTTCTTACTGCTCACTAAGTGCTTTGTAAGTCCTAACTCGTTCAGTCTCACAACTGCCTACCAAGTAATTATCATCATCCTCACTTGGTAGATGGGACAACTGAGGCACAGAGAGCATGAAATGTTTGATCAAAGTAACAGTTGGAAAATGTCAGGTTCAGGATTTGCACCCAGGTCTGACTGACTCCCGAACCCAAAGCCATGACTAATGCTCTACCCTTGGGGCCCAGAGGCAGATGGCTGGCACGGTGCCTTGCTTTGGGTGGAAAGCATCTGACATTTGGAGGAAAGTCAGAGGGTGCCCACATGTGGGCCCTTCCCTCCTCTGCAAATGGGTTACATATGGTTTGGCTCTTTAATTGTTCTTTAATCGTTAATAAACACCCAGACCTCCACTTGGGAGTTTTAGTTTCATCCTTTTTTCCCTCTTTCATTTTGAATAAGAAGCTTATTTGAACAATAAGACTTTTTTTTTTAAAGATTTTATTTATTTATTTGACACAGAGAGAGAGATCACAAGTAGGCAGAGAGAGAGAGAGGAGGAAGCAGGCTCCCTGTTGAGCAGACAGCCTGATGTGGGGCTTGATCCCAGGACCCTGAGATCATGACCTGAGCAGAAGGCAGAGGCTTTAACCCACTGAGCCACCCAGGCGCCCCGAACAATAAGACTTTTGAAGGGAAAATGATCTAGGATTCATTACCTTTAGAGTCCCTACTTAAATTGTCCTACATGTAATGGCTACATACAAAACTGTTAAAAAATTGTCCTGGGTTTCACAATGATCGATGAAAAATACTAGAATTCCATAATCAAACAAGGTCTGTAGGGATTGTTTTATTGTTGCTGTTTTGTTAAACAGTGAGAGCAAAATACCTTCGTGGTATATGGCATGCCACTAATGGAGAGTCTTTTCCCAAAACCAGTTCTTTTATCCGTCTCATCTCCACTCGATGACGATCCTAACATACCGTGGGCTATTATTTTTTTTAAAACACAACATTCGTGCTTATACACATTACTTTATGTACAATGAAGGAATGAGAAGGGGCAAACGAAGAAAAAGAGATGCTAGGCAGGAGTTGGGAGGTGGTGGAACCACACCGGTGTTCTGACTGCCAAGGTCCCCTTGGTCTGCAGGAAAGCAGCAGGTGGCCCCGTGGAGGACACTGCTGGAGCACATCAAGTGTCTCTCCACTTTCCTCGGCCCCCTGCAGGTGTGTCTGCTGCACGGATTGGCTGGCTGCCCACCCAATCAGAATCTGAGCTGCCTCAAGGACAAACCCTGGTGTTCCTAGCAGGCTTCCTTGGGGAAGGAAGGTGGTTTTTACACCACTTATCCCCCAAGTGGTGTATCCCCCAAGTGGTGGTTTTTACACCACTTGGGGGATAAGTGGTGTAAAAACGGCTCTTCATCTTCAGCTGCTGCAGAGAATCAGCCAGTCCCTCCAGCGGCCAACTAACGCGGATAGAGGCTCTGGGAGTTCTAGAGTCAGCAGCCAGGCGGAGGCCATCTGTGGGTGCTGCTCCCCAGGATCACCCAGGCATGGTGGGAACTGGTATTACCCAGCTCTGCGATGGCCCTAGGCACGCGTCTGGGAGGCCATCTGTTTAGGCCTCAGATTCAGCTTCCTCTTCCCTCCACCTTTTAAAGGCTGCTTCCTAAAACTATAGAAAAGGAACGGACTGGATGGCTTCCCCACCTTTGTCCCAACAACTCTCTGGGCCCACCACTACCCCGGGGATAGACAGCAGGGGAAAGATCATTTTAGAAACCAGGGAGTAGGGAAGGAATTCCTCAAGTCTTCTTGGAGTTGGACTGCATATAACCCAGAGGTCAGGTTGTCGGAGGAAGCGTTTGCCTGTTTTTTGTTTTATTTTTAATGTGTTTTGGTTGGTATTTTATTTTATTTTATTTATTTGAGAGAGAGAATGAGCATGAACAGAGAAAGGGGTAGAGGAAGAGGGAGAAGCAGACTCCCCGCTGAGCGGAGAGCACAGACGTGGTATTCGATTCCAGGACCCTGAGACAGTGACCTGACCTGAAGGTAAACACTTAACCAACTGAGCCACCCAGGTGCCCTTATTTTGTTTTGTTTTGTTTTTTCTAGGTTTTTTGAGAAGTTGTTGAAATACATCACTGCATAAGTTTAAGACATACAGCATGATGGTTTGATTTTACATATATTGTGAAGTGATTACCATAGTAGGTTCAGCTAATGTCCATCTTCTCAAAGATACAATAAAAAGGAAAAGGAAAAACATTTTCTCCTTGTGATGAAAATGCTCAGGATTTACCCTGTAAATAACTTTTCCATATAATCATGTAGTGATGTCGCTGTACTCACCATGTTATACTTTGCATCCCTAGTACTTCTCTTATAACTGGAAGTTTGTATCTTTTGACCACCTTCCTCAGGGTTCTCTCTCCCTGCACCCCTCCCCCACATTTGGTCGTTTTAAATGCCCTGCAGGGCTCTATGCCCAAGGGCTGCCACAGGGTCACTGTTCTAATTTTGTTGGGGATGTATTCAGTGTTGATGCCCTACTAGACCACACAATTCCAGAACAATGGGGGTGAGGGCTGTGCACCAGGGACTGGATGACTGCTTCCTTGGGAATCTCAGCCAGTGTCTTTCCTCCACTGTCCATGCAATATCTAGAGTTGAGCCTGGCCCCTGGGGCCTTCAAAGCAAAGTAATGTGAGGTCAGATGGCAAAGGTTCTAGAAGCATGGGAAGGAATTCTAGAGATCACCACATCCAACCCTCTCTTTTTCTAAATTGTGGCAAAATACACATAAGTTCTCATGTCAACCATTTTAAGTGTATAATTCAGTTACCTTAAGTTCATTTATCATGTGCAGTCATCACTACTACCCACTTCCAGAACTTGTTCATCATCCCAAACCAAAACCCTGTACCCACTCAACAGCACAACCTTCTCTTTAATAATGAAGATATCAACCAAAAGAGGCTAGCCCAATGTCATGCAGCTAGGACAAGGGTCCATATCTTGGAATCAAGGGCTCTTCTCCTTATACCAGCTGATTTTTTAAAATGGGATGATACTTACATATTTACCAAGAACTCAATTGCTTGTTCCACGTTTTGATGGATGTTAGCAAACAAGAGCGTCCAGAAACAGCAGATGGGATGGTGAGAACTGTATCCCTTACAGATGGAAGAAATTGGTGACAGGGGATTCATGACAGTAATAGGTGTTGTCTTCAAAGATTTTAAAGTATATGGTGGAAAAGAGATTCAGCTCACCTGGATTCACTTGGCAGCAAGTTCATTTCTATTGGGAACATCATAGAACTTTTTAATAACTCAGCGAGGGTTGCCTGGGTGGCTCAGTTATTAAGCATCTGCCTTTGGCTCAGGTCATGATCCCAGAGTCCTGGGACTGAGACCTGCGTTGGGCTCCCTGCTCAGTGGGAAGCCTGCTTCATCCTCTCCCACTCCCCCTGCTTGTATTTCCTCTCTCGCTGTCTCTCTCTTCTCTCTCTGTGTGTGTCAAGTAAATAAATAAAATATTTTTAAAAAACAATAATAACTCAGCTAAGGCAGCAGGCAGTGAGCTTCTGACTGCCCGAGGTGTGGAGCAGAGCCTGTGACCGGTGTATGGAGAAAGTTTCCATTCTAACTCAGAGATGCCTCAGGAGGAAGTAGAGAGATGATGTCAGGCCCCCACAGCTTTCTTACCCATCACTCCTGGGCCAGAGTCCCAAAACAAAAGGCTTTTGAAACATTTGGTGGGAAGATGCTCACAGTTGAAATGGATGATGCCCTCGGAGCAGTGCATGGAATGGTTGGACTGCGGGTTCTCCTGCCAGTCTCACACCCTGTCATGAAGTCATTGTAGGCCATTAGGCCCCACAGTTTTAAAGACCGAAGTAAAATTGAGTTTATCCAAGTGCAACACACAAGGTAAGGGTAAGTATTAGGTATTTTTCAGGAAATATGTTTGGTTATATTTTGTGTGTAGGTATACAAGACCGATGTAAAAATTATGTTTTGCTGTGGGTGAATAATTTTTTTTAAGTTTAGAAGCAAATGCAAAGCATGGAACATAAATGTCTGGAGTGTGAAAAATGTGTCACAAGTTGTTAAGTCATATGCCACAATAGAGAGAGGACAGTCTCCATGAGGCTGGACAGCTCTGACTGCTTGCTTTCTTGGCCCAGTACACTGTGAAGGTCATGTCTGTGACCAGCAGCTGGTCCCCGAGTACACTGAATTGGCTGGGAGCTGCCAGACACCTCTGTATGCTGAGGAACAGGCAGGGTGGCATATCTGACTTATCATTACTCTTCAGTCCATACTCAGTTCAGTGTAGTGAAAATGAGTTTTGGAATGCCTCAGTGGCTCAGCCCATTAAGCGTCTGCCTTCAGTTCAGGTCATGATCCCAAGGGCCTGGGATCGAGTCCTTCATTGGGCTCCCTGCTTGGCGGGAAGCCTGCTTGTCTCTCTCCCTCTCCCTCTGTGTGTGCTCTCTCTCTCTAGCTCTCACTCTCCCACTCTTCACAGGGATACCCAGTGTGTAATTATTTTACTCCTTCGTCCCATAAATCCAGGACGTTGGTCATCCTGGGAGAGGATGGTGGGCACACACCACTGGTCAGCCTCCCTTGGGGCCTGTAATTAGAAGAGAGCTGCTAAGACGTTCTGGAGAGAGTTTCTGAATGAACAAGCAAGACACAGAGTACAGTGTTTTGGACCACACTGCAAGAGGATGCCTGTAGTTAGACCAAGAGACGATTACCTATATAATACACACACACACACACACACACACACACACACACACACACACATACACACAATGCTTTCACAATGAAGGGATGCTGCTATTAGTTCTACGCTGAATCCTTTCTACAATGCATGATATGTATAATGTGTCTGTTTTTGTCCGTCCAGTATCCCTTCCCGACTTGACATCAGCATCCACAGTCCTCCACTTCCTATGGAAAATTGTTTCTGTCCTGCCACCCATTGCACGCGGCTCTAGTGGGACAGCCAATCCCAGTGTCTTGCCCCATTCCCCGGGCTTCAACAACTGGTCCATGAAAAAGGCAATAGAGTCAAGCCAGCCCAATCAGGGTCTTTCCCCAGGACTTAGAGTTAGGGTGTGGGGGTGGGGGGTTTGTGGTTGAGGTGGTTGGAGGGGGTGTTTGGTTTTTGCTTAAACTAGTGTGAGTTGGTTTTGCAATTTATACGTGTGAGAGTTGCAAGTTGCTTCAACAGGCATATAATGGATTGGCTACAGGATTTGGAGGGAAGACCTACATTCAAAACCTAGATCTGGTTCTTATTAATTGTGTTCAAGACATACAACTTGTCCAATCTGCAGTTTCTTCACCTGTACAACATACAAGGCATTTTTGAGGCTTAAATGAGCTGATTGTGTGAAAGTGCTTTGTATAAGGATAAAATGTCTGAATGTGAATTACAAATCTAAGTACCTTTCTCCAAAAATGAAGAAAAACAAAGGCAGGGTTGAGGGAGTCTCCCTTGTGCTCACTCTCCATCAGTGCACTCTTCCCCAGGGACCACTGTTCTGACCTCTATCATTATAGATTCCAGTGCTGCTAATCATTATGACTTCAGACAAGTCTCCTAACTTCTCAGAACTGGAATTATGTCATTAGTTAATGATGAAGTTAATTAAAACAAGAACAACAACAACTTGCCTTGGAGAGTTGTTGCAAAGTATTAGATGAGCATAAGCCTTCTCATAAGGATCCTTCAAGTGTGGTGAGCTAAGGAGCAGGCTATTTATTTCTCTATCATGAAACCATCTCAGACGGGTGCTCTGGGTTGGTGGGTGGCATAGGCACCAAGTCTAATAGCAACTCATGGGTTTTAAAACCATTACATTTTCCACCAACTTAACCAACAGGAAAGGGGGAAGAGCATGAAGGAGGCAGGCTCCACCCTAAAGGCTCCAGCTTGAGTGTAGCACATTTCTGCTCACCTTCCATCTGGGAAGGTACAGACCCTGGACCTCACCTGCCTCCAGGCATGCCGGGAAATGTAGTTCTGGGCCGCATAGCCATGTTCCTGCTACAATGCTTACCAGAGAGGAGAGCCAAAATAGATTGGTGCAGGTATGGTGTGTGAGGAGTTGACGAGAGAATGCACATGAGGTGCACAGAATGTTTCCTGAGAAAAGATAGCACTCAAATATCTGCTGTTTTAGTACAGCCTCTCACGCTATAGGAATTAGGAGAGAGGGGGGCCTAGGTGGCTCAGTGGGTTAAAGCCTCCGCCTTCGGCTCAGGTCATGATCCTGGGGTCCTGGGATCGGGACCCGCATCGGGCTTTCTGCTCAGCAGGGAACCTGCTTCCCTCTCTCTCTGCCTACCTCTCTGCCTACTTGTGATTTCTGTCTGTCAAATAAATAAATAAAATATTTTTAAAAAAATGAATTAGGAGAGAAAGCTTTTCCTGAAATTAGGCCACAAAATGACTCTTTCTAGGAAATATGTTCTGATCTCATGATCCTATTACGCCAGCTTCCTTTGGCAGCTCTGAGTTCATCTCTCAGCCCCTTCTCTCTAAGGGCTGCCATTCCTCTGCCCCAAAGAGCTTCTAAACTACTCACTGGTGACAATCTTGAAAGATGAGCCATGGAGAAGGTCCAGCTTTATCTGCTGGAATGCCCCTTTTCTTACGGGATGAGCTCAGAATAGAAGACAATTAAAGGATGATAAATGGGTGTTGGACTCACTACATTTCCCAGCCTAGTTTTGGCTACAGTACAAATTTATGCACACCAGTGTGGGGACCCTGGAAGTTCTTTCTTGTTAACTCTGGCATTTACTCTCTCCTAGTCTGCTGACAGCCTCGTGGCGAGAGGGGGTACAGCAGGCTCCTGGGTTTAAGAGGATGGCCGAGATTGATGGATAACACGCCTTCCAACGCCATCAATAATGCAGGCCTGAGTCCCATTAGCTATGGAAATTCGCAGTAGGAAACTAATGAAGTCTTTAATTATAAAGTCCTAGCCATTTAGACTTCCAAGGGGGCAAAGCTCCCAATAAATACTTTGGCAGAGGCCATAAGCAGGGTGTGGGTTGTACCGAGTAGCTGGTTGAGTTTGAGTATGAGAGACCACCCTCTCGACCGCCATGACAGGGAGGCGGGAGTGAGGTTCGTTCGTGACCTCAGCAGATGGGCTGCCAAAGAAACAAAATTCCCCATTGAGCTTTCCCCTGCCCCTTACCCCACCCTCTGGACCACCCAAACATGCGGGAGGACCTGGGCCTCGGCTAAGGACAGACTGCCTGCACTTAGCTCATCCACAAACATTACCTACCTCCTCAACAACTGCTTTGAGGATCTGTGTGAGTAATTAATTTGCAGGTTCACCTTCTAGCCATAGCTGGAACATGATTTCTTCCACCATGCTTGTTAAAGTTTCCAGCTGTGACCAAAGGCCCGCATTGCTTGGAAAAGAAAAAGAAGTAGGAATGATTCTCTCTTCTGCATGGAATATAAGAGAAAATGGGGGAGCCAGTAAGCCCTTCTGCACATTTATAAAAGTGCAGGCAGGGTCGAGATATCTGGGTGAGGGTGGGGGACTGGAGGGAGGGCATTGAACTGCCTAAGGCTTTGTCCACACATACAGTGTAAAGTGCAGGCAATTCTTTGGATCGTCTGGACTGAAATTCTTTGACATTTCTGGAAAATTGAAGTGAGGTTGAATTAATCAATTAACTGAATTAATTAATTTATTTCTATCCTATTTTAGAAATGAGTTGTTTATTTCTATCCTATTTTAGAAATGAGTTGTTTTCTGCTTCACTTCACTTGCCCAGCCAACTTACAGGGAGCCCAGTTAATTGCCTTGCTCCCAACAAGGTTTCAACCCCAAGTCCAAGGAGCTGCTTCTAGAGGCAACCACAATATTTTGGACACCCCCCAAGGGAAAATAGTGCCATGCCGAGGCGGGTGATCAAGAGAACACCATGTTCTCTGAAAACCAAAAACTAAGGTGGACCCCAATGGATTTCCAAGGAAAGGACCAAAAAACAGAGGAAACCTATGTTAGAAGCTTTCAAAGCCCCTTGGGGTGGTATTCATGGAAACTGGAGGAAACAAAGGTATCAGACAGCCTGACTTCAGGGTGTGGAGACAGCCCAAACTGAGTCAGAGCTAATAAAAAGTGCTCTGTAATGTCCCTGTACAAATTGCTGAGACCAAGCCTTGGAGTGTTTTCACTTTGGCCTGGAGCCCCAGCATCCATTCAGCTGGTGACTGGTTGCAGGACAGACCCTGGGAAATAGATCAGGAACAGAAAGTGGTTTATATCAGTGTGATCATTAAAATTTGATCAAAAGCTGGACATGGCCAGTTACCTTTTGATGGCCTTTGGTGAGAGCCAGTTCAAAAAAGAAGTTCCAGCCTTCCCCACCAGGACTGTCCTTTCATTCCCAAGTGATTGATATTTTGAGGTAAGGCTGCATAATAGGTCAGAAAAAAGGAGAGCAAGCAGATGAGTGGACTGGGACCTTTTTAGGTAATGATCTGAAAAAGAAAGCAACAGAAAGGGTTTCAGGCTTAGGACAATTGGGAAAAAGCAGAAGTCTTAACAACAAGGAGTATAATCAACCTCTATCTGCATTTTAGGAAGACACAGGGTACAAGCAATCTGAAATTTACATGTCAAGTAGGTTTGATAAATTAGTAAATCCGAAGTTTGGATTTATAACATTTTCCCATAGTTACAATGTCCCAGACCTTATGGCTTAGATGTTACCTTAGGTGACCAGTTTCTGGAGGCCTCCCATCCATCCACCCAGGCTGCTGAGGATGACCTCTCCCAGGGCCTTCCTAACACCTCAATCCACCTGATTTTAGCCTTGTTACCCTGTTGTGGTTGCCTTCTCATGTCTCTATTACCTACTGAACGTTAAGTGCATTTTGAGAACTCTCTCCAGCTTTAGCTTAGTGCTGG
Organism: Enhydra lutris kenyoni; assembly: GCF_002288905.1. Lineage (NCBI taxonomy): Eukaryota > Metazoa > Chordata > Mammalia > Carnivora > Mustelidae > Enhydra > Enhydra lutris. The sequence goes on along the minus strand of NW_019154103.1, from coordinate 5,069,080 downwards.
GTGCCCAGTAAGTGTTCTGTAACTATCTGTTGAACCAGTAACAAACAAAAAAAAGGTCAAGTTTCCAGCTCTTCCATAGAAACTTATCAATTTCAACAGGAGAAAAATAAAACTCCAACTCTTATTTTTTACAGATGATATCTGTGTTTTCTTCTCCCATCTGGATCCAAGAGTACACCTCACATGTTGTACAGATTCCCACCACTTCTCTTGGCAAATACTCAAGGCTTCCAACAGGGGCCTTACCATAATTCTCCGCATCTTCCTTTAGGGCCCTTCAGGAAGACCATTGCTCTCTACCTCCCCACCTACCCTGACTGTGAGAGGGGATTCTTTCCTTTCTTTTTTTTTTTTTTTTTAAAGATTTTATTTATTTATTTGTCAGAGAGAGAGGGAGAAAGAGCAAGCACAGGCAGACAGAATGGCAGGCAGAGGCAGAGGGAGAAGCAGGCTCCCTGATGAGCAAGGAGCCGGATGTGGGACTCGATCCCAGGACGCTGGGATCATGACCTGAGCCGAAGGCAGCTGCTTAACCAACTGAGCCACCCAGGCGTCCCGATTCTTTCCTTTCTTTACACATGATCCCCTGCACTCTGAGCATAGAAAGGTGTCTCCTGGGGTCACAGCAGAGAGAACATCACCTACTCACATTCATAAGCACATGTTTGTATCTGAGAGAACATTCTTCAAGCAATGGACTTGTATCCTGGGAATCTTTTTTCTCCCTTTCTCTCTCTCTCTCTTCTCTTTCTTTTCTTTTTATTAGTTTGCTTATTTTTAGGTATTGAAAGAAGGAAAATAAAAAGACAGTTGGATCTGCTATTTTCCCCCTGTAATAAAATCATTCAGAATGCTTGACACTCGGTCTGCTCTTGCTCTGCACTCTTAGTTAGCCAACAACAAACAGCTATTCCCCACCCACTTTGAGAGCACCTACTTTTATAAAATTTTTTAATGCTGTTTCCTTTGTGCATTCCTTAGCTTTGCTCTTGCCATTTTGCAATATGCAAACACATCTCTTTCCGTCTTGAGTTGTCATTAGTTCAAGCTTTGGCCTTGAAGTCTGGATTGTGGAGATTTTTAAGTTACTTAACTCTTAGTTGATGCCATTGGCAGCTTGAGTGAAGAGTTTCAGGGATGGCAAAGGAATCAGGAAGTCAGCAGGGTAGATGAAAGGTGAAGACTGGTCTGCCTTAAGGGCAACATCTGCCCCACTTATATATTGCGAAAAATATTTATATATTTATATAGTCAAAAGAATAAGTTGTGAATATTAATTTAATCAAAATGTGCTGTAACTATTTAGGAAGATGGGAAGTAGGGGAGAAGAGATATATTTTTGTGGCAGGGTGGGGAGGTGAGAAAGTTTTGAAATGTTAAATCTAGCTCTTCCATAAGATAGTATGCAACATTTTAAAATCAGGAAATTTCCCCCATGTTTTAATATATAATATTTTCGTTCATTTCATGCCATCCAAAAATATTTTCTTATTTCCATTGTGATAGTTTTTTGATCAAGAGATTATTTAGAGGCTTATTTCTAAATCTCCATATATATGGGGGTTTTCTAATATATTCTGGTTTTGATTTCTTTTCAGTTGCAGTGTGGTCAGAGAATCTATGCAATGTGACTTCAGTCTTGGAAATTCATTGAGACTTGCTTTGTGACACAGTATATGATCGATTTTTCTTTTTTTTTTTTTTGACAATAATGCATTAGAAAAAATTTTTTTGACTGTGGGAATTCTTTTTTTAATTAACACGTAATGTATTATTTGCTTCAGGGGTACAGGTCTGTGATTCATCAGTCTTACACAATTCACAGCACTCACCATAGCACATACCCTCCCCAGTGTCCATAACCTAGCCACCCTGTCCCTCCCCCACCAACACCGCCCAGCAACCCTCAGTTTGTTTCCTGAAATTAATAATCTCTTATGGTTTGTCTCTCTCTCTGGTCTTATCTTGTTTCATTTTTCCTTCCCTTCCCCTATAATCTTTTGTCTTGTTTCTCAAATTCTTCACATCAGTGAGATCATATGGTAATTGCCATTCTCTGATTGACTTATTTCGCTTAGCATAATACCCTCTAGTTCCATCCAAGTCATTGCAAATAGCAATATTTTGTTTCTTTTGATGGCTGAATAATATTCCTGTGTGTGTGTGTGTGTGTGTGTGTGTGTGTATATCACATCTTTATCCATTCATCTGTTGATAAACATCTAGGCTCTTTCCATAGTTTGGCTATTGTGGACATTGCTGCTATAAACATTGGAGTGCATGTCCCTTTGGATCACTATATTTGTATCTTTAGGGTAAATATTCAGTAGTGTGATTGCTGGGTCATAGGGTAGCTCTATTTTCAACTTTTTGAGGAAACTCCATACTGTTTTCCAGAGTGGCTATACCAGCTTGCACTCCCACCAACAGTTTAGGAGGGTTCCCCTTTTCTCCACATCCTTGCCAACATCTGTCATTTCCTGACTTGTTAATTTTAGCCAGTCTGACTGGTGCGCGGTGGTATCTCACTGTGGTTTTGATTTGTATTTCCCTGATGCCGAGCGATGTTGAGCACTTTTTTTTCTTGTGCCTGTTGGCCATTTGGATGTCTTCTTTGCAGAAATGTCTGTTCATGTCTTCTGCCTATTTCTTGATTGGATTCTTTGTTCTTTGGGTGTTGGGTTTGAGGAGTTCTTTATAGATTTGGGGTACTAGCCCTTTATCTGATATGTCATTTGAAACTATCTTCTCCCACTCTGTCAGTTGTCTTTTGGTTTTGTTAACTGTTACCTTTGCTGTGCAAACTTTTTAATCTTAATAAAGTCCCAATAGTTCATTTCTGCCCTTCTTCCCTTGCCTTGGCAATGTTTCTAGGAAGAAATTGCTGTGGCTGAAGTCGAAGAGGTTGCTGCCTGTGTTCTCCTCAAGGATTTTGATGGATTCCTGTCTCACACTGAGGTCTTTCATCCATTTTGAGTCTATTTTTGTGTATGGTGTAAGGAAATGGTCCAGTTTCATTCTTCTGCATGTGGCTGTCCAATTTTCCCAACACCATTTGTTGAAGAAACTGTCTTTTTTCCATTGGACATTCTTTCCTGCTTTGTTGAAGATTAGTTGACCATAGAGTTGGGGTTGCATTTCTGGGCTCTCTATTCTGTTCCATTGATCTATATCTGTTTTTGTGCCAGTACCATACCGTCTTGATGATGACAGCTTTGTAATAGAGCTTGAAGTCTGGAATTGTGATGCTGCCAACTTTGGTTTTCTTTTTCAACATTCCTCCGACTATTTAGGGTCTTTTCTGGTTCCATATAAGTTTTAGGATTATTTGTTCCATTTCTTTGAAAAAAGTTGATGGTATTTTGATAGGGATTGCATTAAATGTGTAGATTGCTCTAGGTAGCATAGACATTTTCATAATATTTGTTCTTCCAATCCATGAGCATGGAATGTTTTTCCATTTTTTTGTGTCTTCCTCCATTTCTTTCATGAGTATACTATAGTTTTCTGAGTACAGAGTCTTTGCTTCTTTGGTTAGATTTATTCTCTCATATTATTTCTTAATAACATTTCATTTTGCCGAAGTCCTCCATGTCTTACTGATTTCGTTTGTGTGTTCCATCAGTTAAAAAGTATGTCAATAAAAATTCCCACTAAAATATTTTTGTCTGCTTTCCCATTTGGTTCTGTCAACTTTTGCTTTATAGTATTTTGAAGCTATATTTTGAAGTGGATACTGACTTAGAATTGTCATATCTTTCTAATGTAAATTTTATGATCATGTCCCTCTTTATAGATGTCATTTACTCGATCTGATAGTAACATAGCTATGCCTACTTTCTTCTCATTGGTTTTTTTATTGTATTTCTTTATCCATCTCTTTACTTACATTTTTTATTCATATAGAGATATAGACAATTCTTATAAGCATAATTTTTTATGTCACTTTGGAGATCTTTGACTCTATCTCATTGCATTATATATAATTACTGCTACATTGAGGTTTATAGTCTTTTTTTTTTTTGAGGTTTATAATCTTAAGTAACTTATTGTTACTCTAGTCTACGTTCTTTTTTTCTCTCCTCTCTTTGTTTTTATTTTGGATTTTTTAATTTATTATTTTTTTCTCTTCTAGCTTAGAAGTTATATCCTCCTTTGCATATAGATAACGAATTCTTCACAAGACTAATTTGATTGCTATTTTTGTCTTCTTCCTCAACAATGTAAAGATCTTAGAATACCTTAAATCCATTTATTCCCCCCACCTTTATCTGCCATTATGCAATATTCTGCCAGTATTCTAATTCCTACTTTTGTTTGATAAGTCAATATTAAGGTAAATTAAACTTCTCTGCCCCGACTTCTGCATCTTCAAGCTTTCATCTGGAGTAATTTTTCCTTCTGCCTGAATAATGTCCTCTAGCTTAAATCTGCTAGTGAAAAATTCTATCAGTTTTTGTTTGTATAAAGATGTATTTCCCATTCATTCTAATACATTGTAGTTATTTTTTTCAGCTTTTTAAAGACAATGCTCCCTTGTCTTTTGTTTTACATTACTTCTGCTTAACTCAGTTTTCTGTCTCATTTTTTGCTCCATTGAATGTTGCTTGTATAATAATCAGGATCTTATTCTCTCTTTGTCTTTGGTTTTAGAAGTTTTACTATAATGTGACTAGATACAATTTCCTCTTTTCTTTTTTAAAGAGAGGGAGGGGATTTGTTTGGGATTGGTAAGATTTGTTGAATATATGGCTTAATATCTTTGATCAGCTCTGGAAAATTCTCACCATTATTTCTTCAGATATTACTGTTACCTCATTCTCTCTCTCTTTCTCAAGTATGTGGTATCTTCTTACTGTATCCTCTTTTACTTATCCTTGTTTAGATATTGTCCATTAATCCTTCTCTTCATGATTCATTCTGAATTATTTTCTCTGACCTATCTTCTATTTGACCAATTCTCTCTTCATCTGTGTTAAACTCATCCACTAAGTTCATTTCAGTTATCTTTTTTCAGTTCTAAAATATCCATTTGTTTACTTTGTATAGTTTCTAGTTCTCCTCAAAATTACCCATCTTTTCATTTATCTCCTTGGCATAGTGAAAAATTAAGTAAGACTTTAGCTGATAATTTGCATATTTGAAGCTCTTGAGGGTCTGTTTTGGGTTGGTTGTTTCTGGGTTGGTGTGGTTGGTTGGTTGATTGTCATGTTGCCTTATCTTAGCACATACCTGGTTATTCTTTACTGTGTGCCCAATGTTGTATTTACAACATTGTTTGTAGAATTAATTTTAGGTCTAGGATGATATTTTCTTCCTGAAAGGAACACCACCAATTTGGATAGTCTCAGTTCAGGTTTGGAGATGAGATCATTTGAAGTTGAGCTTTAATCCATATAAGGCTTTTCTAAATCTAGTCCACCCTTTTCCCTTTGGAAAGTGGGTGATCTACTTTGGGGTCTCAATTTATAGTTCACCAGAGATCCCCTTGGTGGGCACTAGTGTGGGTCCCCTAGTCCAAAATTTTGACAATGTCAAAAGCAACATTCAGCATCTCAGCCACTTTCAGAGTTGGCAAAAGTCCCCAGGGAGGGGCCCCTGGGTGGCTCAGTGGGTTAAAGCCTCTGCCTTCAGCTCGAGTCATGATCCCAGGGTCCTGGGATCGAGCCCCGCATAGGGCTCTCTGCTCAGCAGGGAGCCTGCTTCTGCCTCTCTCTCTGCCTGCCTCTCTGCCTACTTGTGATCTGTCTGTCAAATAAATAGATAAAATCTTAAAAAAAAAAAGTCCCCAGGGAAAAAACATCCCCATATGCTGGGCCACTTCCCTGGGCCTCTGTTCTCTAGCCTGGGAATTCTGTACCACTTTGAGAGCTCTCAGAAGCCTTCAAACAAGCATTTCTAGTATCCTGCTGCAAAATTCCTCTATTTTTTCTCAGTGGGTAGATTGGTTTAAATTGACCAGGCTATCATTCCTAAAATCTCAGTTATTAAAAAAAAAAAAATGAGTAAGGAATCTACTTAATGACATTACATCCTTATATCACTAGGGTTAAAAATGTGTATCTCAGCTCCAGGGTGATTTATTCCATTTTTTTTCAAAGATTTTATTTATTTATTTGACAGGGAGATCACAAGTAGGCAGGGAGGAAGGCAGAGAGAGAGGGTCGGGGGAGGCAGGCTCCCTGCTGATCAGAGAGCCTGATGCAGGGCTTGATCCCAGGACCCTGAGATCATGACCTGAGCCGAAGGCAGAGGCTTAACCCATTGAGCCACCCAGGCACCGTGATTTATTCAATTTCTGTGCCGATATTAGAGTATAAAAATTACTGAGGCACCTGGGTGGCTCAGTTGGTTGAGCAGTCTGACTCTTGATTTTGATCTCAGGGTTGTGAGATGGGGCTATGTGACAGGCTATGTGCTCAGTGGGGAGTCTGCTCAAGGTTCTCTCTCTCTCCCTCTGCCCTTCATCCCCTCTCTCTGTAATAAAATAAATACATTTTTTAAAAAGCATAAAGATTGCTTTTCCTGTATTAGAGTCTAGGAGGAAAATTGCCAAGATTATAGTGACAATTTGGGAGTTTTTAGTTTTTTTCTTATGGCATGAAGTAAACTGATAAGAGATCTCTGTCCATTTGCAGCTTCAACTGTAATTTTTTTAATATTTTATTTATTTATTTGATAGAGAGAGATCACAAGTAGGCAGAGAGGCAGGCAGAGAGAGAGGGAAGAAGCAGGCTCCCTGCTGAGCAGAGAGCCCGACACGGGGTTCGATCCTAGGACCCTGAGATCATGACCTGAGCCAAAGGCAGAGGCTTTAACCCACTGAGCCACCCAGGCGCCCCTGTAATTTTTTTTTTTTTTTTTTTTTTTTTGGATATTCTCACAGGGTTAAAAAAAAACAACATTCATAATGAATTGGATTGACATCTGTTCTGTTAGGGGACATCTGAAAGTGTTTTGGCTCTTGAAAAAAATTAGCCTTCAATTTTTTTTTTCTATTCTGTATTCTATTCTGTATTTCTTTTTTTTTTTTTTTAAGATTTTATTTACTTATTTGACAGACAGCGATCACAAGTAGGCATAGAAGCAGGCAGAGAGAGAGGAAGGGAAGCAGGCTGCTTGCTAGCAGAGAGCCTGATGCGGGGCTCGATCCCAGGACCCTGGGATCATGACCTGAGCTGAAGGCAGAGGCTTTAACCCACTGAGCCACCCAGGCACCCCTCTATTTTGTATTTCTAAGATTTCTTCTCCTCCCCATAGAGTTTTTAGCTCCTTTCGCTCTGACTGCTATCTCATGCCAGAATCCTAGGAAATCGTTGCTTTAAAAACTAGCATCGTGGTCAGACAACAGGAAAAAAAGTAGATTTTTTTTTCTTTTTAATTAAACAGGCAATAGTATCTAAGGTCTGAAATGACCAGAGTCCAGTGAAATTGCTCAGAGGTTGACACATGCTGGAGCTTCTAGAATCTTTTGGGTTTGAAGAATTCCTGAGCTCAGCATTTTGTCAAAGCAGATTGAGAGTGTTTTTTGCTTGATATACTTTTCAATTAAATAATCCTATATTCTATGCTTCCTCATGACTGTGCTGTTAAGTTGAATGAGAGCATGTGGGATTTATTTTTTGAAAAGATCAAACAGTTTATACGTGGACTGGAGGGTTTGTATGTGACAAGTTTGTCCAATATGATCTTGATACTCCCTTTCCTGAGGCCGGCAGATTAGAAGACCCCTTCAAGCAGAGAATTTAGTCTCCCTTCCTTCACGGTTAGTTGAGTGAGTGTAGTTTCCCGAATGAACTCTTGTTGGAATTATAGCATAACCATGGCTGTGCTAGCAAGCCACAGACCCAGATCAAGCATCCCCAGTTGAAGTTGCTTATTCATTTCATTCATAAAATGGCATTTATTAAGTACCTCGTATGTACTAGCCCTGGGAATTAAGCAATTAAAAGTCAGACTTGCTTCTCACCTCATGGGACTTATGTTTTAGTGGAGAAAACATGATAAAAGTAGGTAATAAATAAGCAGGTGGTGCTGTGCATTCAAGGAAATAACAGGATGATGAGAGAGAGAGTAATTGAGGAGGCCACTTGAGACGAGAGGGAGAGTCTAATCAACCTTGGCCTGAAGCACGAGAGTAAGGCAGCCCTGTAAAGATCTGGGGGGAAGGAAATCCAGGCAGAGGAAATAACCAGTGGGGAAGGATTATGCTATCATCAAGGACTAGAAAGGAGGCCACTCTAGGATGGGTAGGAATCAAGGTTTTAGGAATCTAGAGACCTTGGTAGACTGCACGTGAGTCTAACTGTGAGTGAGTATTTTCTCAGTATGCATGACTGAGTGATCCAATGATCCTCCCCATAAGGCCAAGGAAATTGTCAGGATTGATCTCTTTGCATATAGAGCACAGAGCTCTATAGCCTCTGGGAATAGCACCAAATCCCTAAACCCAAAGTCAGGTCACATGAGTATGGGTATCAGCTGTTCTCATTAGAAGGCAGTCCTCAGGATACTTAGCCAGTCTTTTGCGTAAGGTTCTTGTCAAGTCTGGAAAATGTAACTGAGTCCAAGCTCATCTGCTTTCCACAAGGCGGACCAATAAATCGAGGAGAGGCGATGTGGGCGAGGAAAGGAACTTTTTTCCATAAGGCAGCCGCAAACTGAGGAGACGGCAGATTACTGTCCCAAAGAACCATCTCCCCTCGGCGTGGAATTGGAGCTGCTTTTGTGTTAGGAAGAGGGGGGAGCAGGAGGGACTTGGCGTCAAAGGTAACTGAGAGGGCTGGAAACCTGAGGAAAGATCATGTAACTCCTTTGTCCTTGGTTTCTGGATCTTTGCATATAGGAATCTGGTCACATCATTCCTGTAAATATTAAACATAACATCCTCACTGCTGTATGTTCTTCCTCCTCTCCTCGAGTGAGGTAGTTTTTGGGTAAAAAAGCAGTTTTTGCAAATCTCTGCTGTAAGCAAAATTCCTTCTGTGATTAACATGCCTATACGCAGGGCTCCTCAAAAGTTCTTTAAGCTATAGGTCACAGCAGCAGGGCAAATGGAAGCAATATGGAGTCAGACATGCCAAGTTTCTCCCTGTGACCACGTGATGCATGTGAAAGCACTTGTCAACGCGTACAACTGCATGGATACAAGATGTTATTCTTTTGATTCCTGGCACAGTCTATGCCGTGTAATGATCTCTCAGAGAAGTTCAGAGGGCTAACAGGCCATCTGGGCATTACCTCCTGAGGAAAACAGGGAAGACCACACCCACCTACGTGGTCGCTGAAGGGTTAAATGAGGCCGCATGTGTGATCAGGCCATACTGGATGCCCACCCCAGAGGCCATAACTGCCACCTCCCAACAAGCTTGGGTCAGTACTTAAGCTCTGGATCTTTTACTAAGTCACCTCTAGTACCCACTTCAAAACTTAGCTGTCCTATGACCCATGTTCTCATGATTCTTCTCTGTAAAGAAGGATGCATTTATGATATTCCCACCAAGTTATGCCACCCAGGTCAAATCAACTAGTGTCCAGAAGGCCTAAGCAATAATTTTAATTTGGGGGATATCAGTTATTTCAGGAGTCATCGGTCCTATAGATGTATTTCTGGATAGTTCTGGACTCCCTGAACCACTCCAGTGTGTTTAGCTGCTGATTTTGCCCACAGGTAGGATTGAATCATCCCAGAATATTAGACAGAAGCAACACAATCGACATTCATCATCTATACATTTCCCCCCCTCATTTTGGTATTATGACTCCATTCTAGGTCAGCTCTCCCTGATTTATCCACTGCTCCAACACTCCCTATGGCTAATCCAACATTTTGAGTGGGTTTTTTCCTTCCTTCCTCTGCAGGAGCCCTATGGCTACGGTGACCATATGTTCCTGGGATGACCCTGCTTTCTACCTGTTTCTCTGGCATTATTATTAATACATGTACCCCGGGCGCCCTTTCAAATGTATGCTCATTTGAAAAATAAGTTATATGGTAGTCCTGCCTGCAGCTGAATGAAAAGCTGGAAGGCAGGTCTGGAGTGAGAACAAGAGAAAGCAGAGCTCCCAAGGTGAAGTTAAGAAGGTGCCACTGTCTTCCCTGTAGCCCTGTTCTTCCCTTCTTGGGTCCCAGCCAGCTCTTGCTGGCACTGTAGGCAGTGGGGATGAGTCAGTGGGCATGAGGCCTGTTACCAGGAGAGATGCCTCGTGAGCAAACTGAAATAAAAAGATTCGCAGAAATTGGGGCTCCTGGGTGGCTCAGTGGGTTAAACCTCTGCCTTCCGCTCAGGTCATGATCTCAGGGTCCTGGGATCAAGCCCCGAGTCGAGTCGGGCTTTCTGCTCAGCAGGAAGCCTGCTTCCCCCTCTCTCTCTGCCTGCGGCTCTGCCTACTTATGATCTCTCTCTGTCAAATAAATAGATAAAATCTTCAAAAAAAAAAAAAAAGATTTGCAGAAATTAGAGGCAGAGGCACCTGGGTGGCTCAGTTGGTTAAGCGCCTGCCTTCGGCTCAGGTCATGATCCCAGGACCCTGAGATCGAACCCCCACATTGGGAATCCCTGCTCAGCAGGGAGCCTGCTTCTGTCCCTTCCCTCTGCTCATGCATGCGCTTTCTCGCTCTCTCTCTCTCTGTCTTAAACAAATAAAGTTTTAAAAAATTTTTTAAAGGAAAGAAATTAGAGACGAAAAAGATGGGAAAGCGGATGAAGGGTGGTCATAAGGGGACATGAAAACATTGCACAAAGCCCCATGAGGATGTGGGAAAACAGCATTTTATTGCTTGGGTTAATCTCCATTCCTGAGGGGCCACTGGAATGCACAACATTGGGATCTGGGCCTATGGTCTTTGCTCCTTACCACTCAGGTGTTTCTGCCAAAGACCTAGAGGATTTCTCACCCTTCCCAGGCTGGGCTTGTTGCCTGATAGATTATATCTGGCTGACCGCCCCACGAGGTAGGAGACCAGGGTTTGGTCCCAAATGTCACTTGGTGACCTTACCGAAGTTACTTCACTTTAGGGACAAGTTTTTCATCTGCAAAGTGAAGAGAGCAGAACCAGATGGTCTCTAAAGCAGTAGTTCAAATTATTTGTTTGTGTACTTCTTAAAGAATTCAAAGAACTTTCCCCCTTATACAGTCTTATGTTATTTAAAGTGTTTCTTTAACAAAAGACATAATTTTCAACACACTGTAAATATGGACACTTAAAAAAACCTTGTTACATCATTCTTTAAAACGTATCCAAAATGCCACAGAAATTTTATATCCACCATCACCACTTTAAAAATAAATCCAAAATTATTCTTTAATACATACAAATTTTACATTGTTTCTTTTTTACTAGGAACTAATTTCATTATATGTCCCCCAAAGAATTTTACCTCTGATATGTTGTATGCTTGAAAGTCTTTTTTTCTTAAAAAAAAAAAAAAAGCATGTGAACAAATTGAAATGAAAAATTTCCTGTGACTATAAAGCTCTAAGGGTAAAAAAAGAAAACTTTCAGTGGAGTTATCACTACAATTGTTTTGACAACGACAATCATTACACATAAGGGTAAAATTTCATTGGCAGTGTATCACTTAGTAAGATGGATAGGGCTATTTCGGTTTTTAAGCAAGTTCTGTTTCTTATGGCTGAGTATAATTTATTGCATCAATTGTATTACCTTTTTCTGTTTTTAAAAATGTCAGTGCTGATGAACATTATTTATATAAACAAGCAGACGGCAATGAAAAGACTTTTAGCAGTTCCCTCATTTCTCTGAAGTCTGGAGTTACATGTAAAAAATGGCCCAGGAATCCATGATCAAAAATAATTTTTAATGTGCTAGACTATAATAGGTTCTCTTTCAATTTTTTGGAAAACAAAAACTTGGAAACTAGCTTTTGCAAGAATTGGATTTGCAAAAGGATTTATTTCCCCATCTTTAAAGTTGTTTGCTCTCTCAAAAGCAATGTCAATACTTTGAACCGTTTGGCCTCCCCAGGGTCTTCACTTTCTGGGGGGAAGTATCCCAGTATCCCAGGCAAGATAGGTGCGAGGTGGAAGGAAGGCTAAGAGAAAGAAGGGCAGAAACAGAACCAGCTAGGCAAGGGACTTTCCCAGCAAATGAATTTCAGGCAAGAACCTCTGGCTCATTTGAAATCTGGAAACTGATTCTCTTTACTGTTTCCTTTAAAGTCCACAAATATACACCGTGAAAGGAAAATATTCCTGATCCTTGGGCCTATATGTACCTCAATTTGAAGATCCAGCTCTAATATCGAAAAGTCTAGACAGTATTAAATCAAAGCCAAAACAATGGATAGAAATTTCTTTTTTTTTTTTTAAGATTTATTAATTTATTTTAGAGAGAGGGGGAGAGGAGCAGAGGGAGAGGGAGAGAGAATCAAGCGGACTCCCTGCTGAGCAGGGAGCTCAAATTTGGGGCTTGATCCTCAATCCTGACATCATGACCTGAGCTGAAACCAAGAGTCAGATACTCAACTGACTGAACCACCCAGACACCCAGAAATTTCTTTTTTTTTTAAGTTAATTTTATTTATTTATGATTAAATAATACATTTGCTGTAACAAAATGAAAAGATATTAAGGGGTATGTGGCAAACCTCTGCCTTCCCATTCTTATTGGTCTGCTATCAGTACTTTTCTCCTGGCAGTGGCTGTGAAGGTTTCTCCTGTGACTTGCGAAGATAATCTAGGCATATTCGTGCAATCACAAACAGGTCTTCTTCCTCCTCTTTTTCAATTGCCCCTTTACTATACACGTTGCCTTGCACCTTACTGTTTTGTTACTGTTGTGCTTAGAAATTACATTGGAGATTTTTTTTCATGTCATTTAAAGAATACCGTCATCTTTGTTGGACCGGACAGTATTTTATTGAATATTACAAATTGCTTAAAGAGGCCCATATTGATGGCCTTTTAGGTTATTTCCAATCATTTCTATTTAAAAAATACTGTGATAAATATGTTGTACCTATATCACCTTGCATCCATGTGAATCTATTTGTCAGGGTCTGGGCAAAGGGTCTGTGTATTTGTTATTTTGATTAGGGATTAGTAAATTGCTCATCCCCAAGGAGGATGTACCAATTCAGTCTACCACCAGCAAGCACGGAGAGCTACCTATATTAGTTATCTATAAAATCTATAACTACTGCTGTGTAACAAATCACTCCAAAACTTAGCAGCTTCAAACAACGATCATTTCTTTCATGGTTTCTATAGGTCCAGGTGATGAGTGACTTGGCTGGTTGTTCTCTTTTGGGATCTTTCTGGAAGTTGCGTTCACATAGCGGCTGGGTCTGGGGTGGGGTCCCATGGCTATGGGGCAACTCTGGGTCTGGCCACAGTTCTTCCCTGCCCCCCACACACCATTTTCAGTATTGTAGCCACGTAATCTATTTTAATATCTAGTATATCTAATTCCCATTATTCATCATTTTCATAATGTTCTAGGTTATTCCTTCAAGTTTATTTTTCCATGAAAACAATTTCTTAACTTTAATTGCATGGTGATATTACTGGTCATGAAATATGATTAGGATGACACCCTGGGGTGTTTGGGATTTTTCTGCACATAAAAGAAGGAAATGGGAGGTAACCTGGCATCCTAAAAAGAAAATTGGCACTCAGAGGGAAAGATTTCAATCTCAATTTCTGCAGAATATTCTGTGGCCTTGATCCAAGCCATGATGATACTCAAATAGAACTGACCTAGAGAGTAGTGAAGATAAATGAGGAGAAAAAAACCCCTAGCTTTAAATGAGATCATTTTCTTCTTTTAGTAATTTTAATATTGCCAGATCTCTGAGGGTAATGGAATCTTTCCTTAGTGATAAGGAAACACGCATAATTTCTGATTGTTCATCTGTGGTACTGTTTTGGTATAATTTGCTGAAAAGCAATTCTTGTTCCTAAAAGCATATAAGGTGGTGGTAGGATAGGATTCAGTCACTAGAGGTTTTATTCACAAATATTGTGTTAGGCTTTTTACGTATTTTTCAACAAAACAGTAAGTCTAATGAAAACCTCCCAGAATCACACTTTTGTTACTTTTCCATGTCAGTTTCAGGACCGTAAACACTCACATTTCTAAGTTCTGACTAATGTACAACAATATTTGACACATGGGCCTTGGCTTTTATGAAACTTTCCTACTGAAGGGATCAAAAGCATTTTGCTATTGTTCTCTGGCCATTCTCCTGAGATCCTGGGAGATCCTGCAGAATTTCTTGTGGTACATACTTGTAAAATCTTTTGGATTTATAGAGGTTTTGCTATTATTATTTAATAATCAGCCTTAGGATTTCAGGATTTCATCAAGGGAAAAACCAAAGCTCAGAAGTTCACAAGAAGCATGAATAAAAAGTGAGCAAGCTAAAAAATGTGAAGACCCTATCATGTGTTGACTTGTGGCTCCAAAAAGATACAACCAAATCCTAACCTCTGTACCTATGAATGTGACCCTATGAGAAAACAAGTTCTTTTTTAAAGTTCTTTTGCAAATTGAGATGTAATTTACATATCACATTGTGTAAATTTAAGGTGTCCCCCATGTCGCTCATCTACCTGTTGCAGTGTGATGAGTATGTAATTCAGTATTGTCAACTACTGGAATACAGTCTTCGGAAATGTGGTTAAGTTAAGGTGCTCTAGAGGAGATCATTCTGCCTTTAGACTGTGCCGTAGATCTGGTAACTGGTGTCCCCATCAGAGAAAAAGGGAGTCTTGACACACAGAGACACAGAGGAGAGGACTCTGGGTAGATGAAGACAGGATTGGAAAGACACATTCACAAGCCAAGGAACACTAAAGATTTCCAGGCAGTGACCAAAAGGTAGGAAGCAGGCATGGAAAGGATTCTCCCTCAGAGCCTCCAAAAACTACCAACCTTCCTGATTTTAGACTTCAGTCTATAAAATTGTAAGAGAATAAGTTTCTGCTAATTAAAGCACGAAGGCTGTGGTAATTTGTTACTGGCCAAAAAAAAAAAAAAAAAAAAAAGGAAAATGGCAGCCAGAGGAAATTAATACAGCCCTCTTTGCCCATCAAGATAGGCTGAGCAGGAAAGCTTTTGTTCGGAATTGAGCATACTTGTGAAGTAGAAGAAATACTTCCTCAGCAGCTTCTTCCTCCACTCAGTTGCCCCTCTTTTGACTTTCCTGCCCCAGCGCCCATTCTGTCAGGCTTCCTTCAGGTTTCTCCTTTGTGATTCATTCTTCTCCAAGTTCCAAAAGTACCCTCATTTCCTCTTCAGATTTTCCCCTGTGCCAAGACCTCTGCCAGTGGTCAGCTTACAACAGCTTATGGACTTGTTTATCACATGGCAGAGACCAATGATGTGGGGTACTGGCCCTCTCAGAAATAGTCTTATCTTTAAAACAGTTGGAAAGCACTTTACCCCAGAAGAATTGTGTCTACTGGTAGCATTTCTGGAATTGGCACGTGGGTGAGGTGGGTGATTTTGCAGGGGCTCTTCTTCCCTCCTTAGACTTCCGTGCCTTCTCCCCCTCACCTCTTCCCCTGAAATGCTGGTTTCCATGGCTTCATTAGAGTAAAAGAGGGCCCCCACTCTCTCCATCTGCTTAACTGCCCTCTCCACGGCCAGTATCGCACAGTGAGTGGGGAAGGCACATTGGCCTGGAGGTTAAGGATTGTGAGGAACTGTGGAGAAACTGCTTTGAAGGAAGGGAAATTTTTCTGCAAGGTCATGTTGGGCAGAACCAGCTACCTAACTTCTATGGCCCAGTACAAAATGAAAATGTGGGGCCCTTCGTTCAAACGTATTAAGAATTTTCTGATGGTTAAAAATAAATAAATAAATAATTTTCTGATGGTGACGGTAGAGCATTAAACCATATTAGGGCACTTCTAAACACAGGGCCCGGTGCCACTACACAGGTGGGGTGCTCATGAAGCTGGTTCTGTGTGGGGGTCACCAAAAAGCTTAGAATCAGAACAAAAGGGTCGTGTTAATTTGGGTCAGTGGGTGTTTGCTTGAGCTCATTCCAGAAATTGGTGTGGCACACAGAGAAGCTGCCACCATCAAAGATGTGGGCTCAGGGCGCCTGGGTGGCTCAGTAGATTAAGCCGCTCTCTTCAGCTCAGGTCATGATCTCAGGGTCCTGGGATGGAGCCCCACATCAGGCTCTCTGCTCAGTGGGGAGCCTGCTTTCCCCCCTCTCTCTCTCTCTGCCTGACTCTCTGCCTACTTGTGATCTCTGTCTGTCAAATAAATAAATAAAATCTTAAAAAAAAAAAAAAAAGAATTAGTTACCGTGGGGCGTCTGTCAAATAAATAAATAAAATCTTAAAAAAAAAAAAAAGATGTGGGCTCAACAAGGGGACCTCAAAAGAGGTGATGTGCAGGGTGCCTAGGTGAGTTGGTGAAGGTGATGAGACAAAAAGTAAAGCAGGAAATGATCTGGGACTTAAAATTCCTCCACCAGGAGGGTTCCCAGTGTCTGGGGGAGTTCTCGTGTTTGGACCCCAACATCTTGCTTCTGCAGGTCCAGGAGCCAAATTACTTTGTATAAGCAAAAGGGTGAGGTGTGGGAAATTTGCGGTAAGGAGCCAGGAGAGGATACTGAAGCTGAGGGAGCTCAGGTGGGAAGCATCCAAAGGCAGAGATTTGAGGGAAAAGAGACACATCTAGGAGGCTTTTCTAAGCACAGTTCTGTAGCAATATAACTCCCTGCCTTGTTACTCCACCCCCAACTCACTCCCTCCCCTCACCCTGGCAAGGCTTTCCTAAAGAACAATTTCCAAGGCACCAGACTGGCTCAGTAGGTTAAGCATTGGAGTTTTAATTTCGGCTCAGGTCATGATCTCAGGGCTGTGAGATGGAGCACCATCTCGGGCTCCATGCAGGGCATGGAACCTGCTTAAGATTCTATCACACCCTCTCCATTTGCCCCTCCACCCTTAAAAAAAAGAGAGAACAATTTCTTAGGAATCTTTGAGGGGGGCAGAGAAGTGTTTAGTCAAGGGTGAGAGCAGAAAATTAGGGAGTGGACCTTGGTCTGTTGCAGCCTTGCTAGAATGGAGAGGTAAGCTTCCACAGAACTCACTCAACTGAAGGGGGAGGGCTGAGCTAAGCAGCCTCAGAAGAATCATGATGACAATCATTCTATGTTTTTATTTAGTCCCTCAGTTCGGAAGAATAATGGCGGGTTGGGGGGGGGAGGAATTGGTAGGCCTAGCCTGACTGGGGAGAGTCCAGTTACTAGGGAGGGAGGAGGGAATGCTAAACTGATGGTGGTTTTGTTCTGAGGGCCAGGCAAGGAGTCCCAGGAGTCCAGAGAGTACTGAAGCCTCAAGGCTCCTTCCTGAGTGGCAGCAGATAATGTTCTGAGAGTCCCAGGGCTAAAGTCATGCACTTTATATTCCTCCCACTCAATAGCTATGGGCTATTCCTTTTTTTTTTTTCTTTTTAAAGATTTTTCTTTATTTATTCAACAGACAGAGATCCCAAGCAGGCAGAGAGGCAGGCAGAGAGAGGGGGAAGCAGGCTCCCCGCCTCACAGAGAGCCCAATTCGGGGCTCGATCCCAGGACCCTGAGATCATGACCTGAGCCGAAGGCAGAGGCCCAACCCACTGAGCCACCCAGGAGCCCCTGTGGACCATTCTTGTAACCACATTCAAAACTACCACCCTGTTAACATTCCCTCTGGCTCCTGGATATGCTGCTGATGGGTATACGATTATTTTCCTAGTCAGTAAATACCAGTAATCGACCCTTTAGTCTAGAAAGTGCTATCTCTATACAACTATTTCGTAGGTTGTAAGTATGTCTGGTTGAACTCACCTGTGTTCAAACTGGTCCAAAGCCAAGGGCATATTGTTGTTAACTGCCAGTTCCGGAAGGGAACACTGGGCATATTTTCTTGCTCAAGTAGAAGTTTTTATTTGTCCTGAGTAAAGGTCCAACAGTGTCCTTCCTAAACAGGTTCTACAGGTAAACCGCCTCAAGATACAATGTGTCTCCTAAAAAACCCTGAGAATGTACCCATTAACATTGTTCAATCTCAGCAAACCACCCTGGTGTGAATGAAGGGGGCGAGCTAGGTTGATGTTTGGCATTCTTGTGTAGGGTGGAGAAAGGTATTTCCAGTTACCTGGCTCACCCCGAGGCCACCTCTGGGAAACACCCATCCCTTACCACTCTTTCAAACTGAAACCTTAGCTGACCGCAGCTCCCTAGAGATTCCCAGGCATCCCCACTCGCACATGATAACGCAAAAAACAGACCTTCACTCCTGGCTGGTGGTTTTATCTCCACTTTCCAGACATAAAATTAACTCAGCTCTCTAATTTCTAAAGCCATCACTTTAAATCTGTGTGAGTTGATCTCTGCTTATGGAACTGCTGTTTGTATTCATTCGAGCAGGTCAGAAAATATTAATATTATCAAGTCCTAAAATGGCATTTGGTAGAGAAGTTTTAAAAATACATTGCTTCCTTACATTACAAAAACATAGCAATCCTTGATTTTAGATCTCTGTATTGTCGGTTTGGGGTGTATGTAACATTTGATCTCCATTGCTAGTTTGAGGTCATTCCCTGTCTGTTTAATCCTTTACCCTCCTTATCTTCCCATTGCAGCCTCCACTGCTCCTCCCCTGCCCCCCACCAAGAGAAAGCCTGCAGGAGGCCAGTGGTCTTGCTGCACTGTTTAAAAAACTGAGTGAAATCATCCACTTGGGGATTCCATCCATCAAATCAAATGTTTGGGTTTGTTTTGTTTGGTAGATGAAAAAGCCCAAATTGGCTGTCTCCCAGTCCATTCCACATACCACTGTGTGAAAACCAAGACCAAGGGTCCTCCCAAGAAACAACAGAAAATGGATAATTCTGTGAGCAAAGAAGCCAGCAGTTCTCCATTCTTTCCACCAAAGCCTGTTCAAATTCTAGCATAGTCACTGTCCATAATCTCCAGAAATGGAGGGCAAAGGATACAGCAGTCAGATTCACTGACGCATCCAGTTATTTGTTCCAAAAAATACTGAGCACCTACTATGTGCCAGAAACCATAGTGGGCCCTGCAGCTGCCACCATGATCAAGATGTTGATGTGGAGACAGATGTAAGGTCAACCCTGGAAAGAATGGAGTCTCAAAACTTTATGACAAGGGCACTGTCATCAACTCTCTCTGCTCTCCATCCTCTATCTCACAATCATCCTGGCAAGTGAATATAGCCAAAGGCAGGGAACTCAATTCTTCTCAAGTAAGACTATTCTATTTCCCATCAATCCCAGCCTTGTCCGCTAGAACTGTGTGGAGCCACGGTGCGCCTTCCCCTCTATGATCACCCTTCCAACATGAGAAGGGAGCTGCAATATTTCTCTTCAAACTAAATGTAGGGACAAGGATGTGAGAAGATGACCCGGACTGACTCCAAGCTAAAATGCAGAGATGCCAGGGTTTTTCTGAAACTGCTGGGGTGTGTCTGTCAGAAGTCTGAATGAGGCTGTGAAGATCCCTATTAGGAATGAATCCATCCGGGGAGGGAATAAGACATAGGTGACCAGCTTGACCTGTCACCAAGCCTTCATCATTGAAGAAAGGAATAAACCTGAACAGAGCCGGGTCACAAAGACAGATTTTAAAAATACATGGTGCATGTGTGTGTGTGTGTGTGTGTGTGTGTGTGTGTGTATGTGTGTGTGTGTGTGTGTGTGTGTGTGTGTATAGAAAAGTGAGAAAAAGGTTGTTTTTCTTCCCCACTCTGGGAAGTGAGGGTTTGAGTGATTATACCGTTTTCATTAAACTTTTTTGTATTTTGACTCTCTTCTATAATGAATGTATAAAACATATTAATAGAGTACAATTTTATTTTACAAACCATCGAGAAACTGATTTTCCACATTGATTGACTTATCTGTTCCTTTTCACTGGAGAACAAAGGCCCTTTAGTTTACCTAATAAATAACATTCAGAAAATGCTGTTATTATTAGCAAATGTTCTTTATAGAACTGTTCCTCCGTTACTTGTTGGCATGGGCCTCTTCTCTCTCTCCACATATTTGAAAGAAAGCACCAGGCACCAGGCCTATAAAGACACTTTAAAATGCCTTAATGACTTTCTTTAAACAAGCAACCACCAAATCTTCATTAGTGTCTGTGTAGTTTGAAAAAAATGAAAGTAACCACCGATAGAAATCCATTCCCCCGAAGGGACTGCAAAATATCTCTCAGAGAAGTCTGAGACGGACATCAGGACAAAATTTCTAGAGCAGTTAAACACTGCTTCTTAATACATAAGCATGTCAACAAAAATCACTTTTCATATGGCAGAGAGATTTACAAAACTGGTGAAAGACATTCACGCACATCAAAACTAGCATCCAGAGAACTTAGGTTGTAGTTCTAGGAGTTTAGGAAATTATAATTTGTGACCAGTGATTATTTAATGCATGGGATAAGATTTTTCAGTAAGCATGTTAATGTTTTGTTTTTAAGACTATAAATTTCTTAATTCTATGGGCTAAGTGGACCTCAGATTTTGTTTCTAACTTGATGGAAATCATACAAACATGCTGTTCTTTGTTTCATTGCTGGGCTTAATGTGACAAGATGAAAATGTTCTCTGTAAACCGGTTTTAAGACTGGCTCATTTGCAGGGTGGATTTCCAGATGAGCCCTGGGATGGCACAGGGAGCTCCACTCAAGAGGGGGAGGGGCAAACTTGACTCCTTGGCAGCTCATGGACAGTTTTTGGTCTGGAAATCACTCTTTAATGGGACCAAAATAAATCTTTCAAAATCCAGATGGAGAAGGGGAGGGTTGAAAGGATGAAAATGATTACCCAAGACATGTGTGATCTTATGATCCAGTTTTGTTTCTTTTCCAAACTCTTCTAGTTTTCTGTAATGATGACTCCTTCATAGTTGCTCCAGGAATAACCGATTTAAGTGTGACACATTGAGGTGACTCTTGGTCCTACAAGGAAGTATCCAAATGGGGATCCTTCTCACCTCAGAAGGAAGGTAAGTTTAGGAAAAATGACACTGAGAAAGGTTGACTCTTTAGGCTTTAAGATGAAATGTTTGGGGTGCTCTAAAATCAACTCTGAATGGACCCTCTGTTACAGCCTTGCTTGTGATCTAATAGTTCACCCCAACATTCTTTAAAGTCAGTCCATTTTCTTCTGTTAAACACAACTGTGTTTTGAGAGTATTCTTGCTAACAGCACAGTTCAGAAACTCATACTCTCAAACCAGATCATCTGGGTTCAAATCCCAGCTTCACTACTTACGAGCTGTGTCACCTTGAGTGAGTCACTTAATCTCTCCGTGCTTGGGCTTTCTGCATCCATTAAGAGGAAATTATTGTAGTAGCTGCCTCATGCAATTGGTGTTAGGATTAAAAGTGTTAATACAGGGGCGCCTGGGGTAAGCCTCTGCCTTCAGCCCAGGTCATGATCCCGAGGTCATGGGATCAAGCCCCACATTGGGCTCCCTGCTCAGCGGGGAGTCTGCTTCTGCCTCTCCCTCTCCCCCTCCCCCTCACTTGTGTGCTCTCTCTCTCTCTCTCTCTCCTCTCTGTCTCAAACAAACAAATAAATAAATAAAATCTTTTAAAAAGAAGGTGTTAATACACGTAAACCATTGAGAATAGTGCCTAATATGGAGTAAATGCTGGATAAGGTCTCTTCTCATTCTTAGTTTTTTTGTTTTTTTGTTTTTTTGTTTTTTTCACTGGCCGTCCCTCCAAAGTGTATGAGAAAGTAAGAGCAACCATTGTTATTATGGCCAAAAAGAATGAATATTTTCCCCCTGAGTCTTAAATTTATTATCAAATCAAAACTCTGAAATTGGAGTGAATACAGCTGCATATTTCGAAATCTTAATGGCATTTGTTTCCACACAGGTATTTTTTTTTCTTTTGTGTGGTTCATTTGCAAATGTGATGCATGTGACTTTTTTAAAGGGTCATTTTATGAATTCTCTACGTGGGAAACAGGCTGAAAATGTGTCAGCTTTTTTTCAAGATAATAAAGCAGTGAGCCTACATGAGATTTTAATCGAAACCTTACATAGGAATTAGAGCACTTCCTATAATATTATCCTGTTTTCCTGTTCAGTCCAGCATCCTGTTTACCTCCCACCCCCAGCTGTTTGTTGGCTGTCCCACTGGGAAGTCACCTACTAACAATACCCACTTGGCCTTCCTCATCTGCTCCAAGATCATTCCCCCTTGGAAGAGGTGAACTTAGTTTTCTTTTGTTTTGTTTGCCTTTCTTTTGTTCCCTTTTCCTTCTAAATTTTTTTCCTTCATCTCCTTCTAGAATTTTGTGAGACTCTTTCCTTTCTTCTTCATTCCATTCAAGGGTTACTTGGAATTTCCTACTTGGGGGCTACACCTCCTAAATTCTGATGCTCTGCCCTGCTTTGGAAGGCCTGCTTTTATTTGTCCTTTTATTTTTCTTTGGAAGGTCATCTGTGCAAATCATTACAGTTAGAGGGTTAGTACTAATGACTGGTCAACTCTATTAATGCAGTCGCCCCTCTGTGAAAGTTTACTTTTCTGGTTCAGCATCTTTTACTGCAGTGCTTGTTAAGAGCCATTATTGCTTGAAGAAGGTGCCCCTTGGAACCTTACAATTTCCTGTTTATACATAGGGCAAGGCCCAGCTGAACTCTTGACGGTGCAGGAAGCTCCCGAGCTTTGCCAAGGGCTCTGAGGGGGACCCCAGGGGAACCACGAAGGGGATTTAAAAGCCAGTGTCCCCTTATCCACCAGGGTTGTGCTAGAAACTGCGAGAAAGTGCCCAGCCATGGGAGCCAATAGATTGGGTGTTGCCGGTGGAGACGTTTGCACCCATGTCAGGGTCCCAGCGGGGGTGCCACGAACCAAAAGGTATCTTGGTGCTAAAAGCGGAAAAAGTCCCCCCTTCTAGGTCCCGGTCTGAATGGATAAAAACCAAAGACTGAGGTCCCTCAATTGTGGTAACCAGACAAACTTCAGCTCTGGTCCATACAAATGGAATTTACAGAAAATCTGAACTTCCCCCCAAGTCCCTTCAGTGCCCAGCAGGATCTAGAGGGGGTCATAATCCGTGTGTGCTACAGGGTAACACTCGTCACAGATTGGAGAGGTTTTCTAGGGGCACAGAGTTCTCTGCCCTGGCTGAGCTTCTAGGCCCTACTCTGTATCAAATGCCCTACCTGCCAACCTGTCCCTGTGGAATAACTGATACTCGGAATGCCAGCAAGCGTGTGCCTGAGAGCAGGGGTCCTCTTTCCTGATGGGGGTTGGGGCTAGGTCAGGTGTCTGGGCATGAATTGATTATTGGGACCTTCCTGATGGCCTGGAGGCTCAGCAGAGAACCCTTGAAGGAGTCGTGTTGGGGTAGGAGGAACCTGGTGAGGGGCTCACCCACATGGTGAGAAGCAGCAAATCCAAGGAAAGAGTGTGCGTTTTCCATCATGAGAGAGGGAAGGAAGCCATGAGTTCAGAATCAGCCCCCTGGAGGGGTACCAGCCAGGTGTGGAGAAGCCTGTGACTCCCAAAATGCCCGCCCTCTGGCCTGGTTCTTTGCTTCCCGGTTCTCTGGTATCTGGGCTCCACACCACCCACCCTTCCTGCTGGTACAGGCGACCTTCAGGTAGTCAGGGAGATGCAGCTCCGTTCCCACCTAGTCCTCTTTGCCCGGACGTATGGGGTTAGTGCATGGTGTTATTAGTGTTCATCCACTGCCAGATTTAGTCTTCCTTCCATCCGGGTTCCAACTATGTAACTGTAGAAAAGAGAAGAGCAATAGACTCCTTCAGGTAATCACATCTTCTTGCTGTTCAAAGCCATGGTCATCCTTAGATGTCTGCCTTGCAGTACCACTAATAATCCTGCATAATAAACAACCACGATACCTCAGTGACATACCACAGCGACCATTTGTTGGGTCATGTGTCTGCGGGGGGCCGGCTAGGCAGCTCTGCTGGGGTGCTTTGCGCATGGAAGGTTTGGCTGGCTGTTGTTAGCTGGGTGGCGAGGTGACTCAGCTCAGCTGCTCGCTCAGCCCATCCTCCAGCAGGCCAGCCTGGACTTGTGCTCATGCCATGTTAAAGGAACACAAGAGAGCCTACATCCTCTGCAAAAGATTGCTGATATCGCATAGCCAAGCCCAGACTCAAGGAGTGGGGAGATAGACCGCCACTTTAGTGAGAGGATGTTGGGACAGGGAGTGTGGAAATAGTACCCTTGTCCTGGTCTCAGCTGGTATGAGGCTAACTCTGTAGACAGGGTAAACTTCCACAACAGCAATCCCAACAAGACTTATGAGTTATAACCAACAAAGTCGAATCTTTGCCCCCATGAAAGATCTAGAGAAAGATCTTTTTATTAGAGTGGTTTATAACAAAAAGCGTTTGTCACAAAGTTGTTTTTTCTTTGTTCGTTTTTTTTATTTTTTAGGCAGGTGCTGGGAGATTATTCTCCGTGGATCTCTCCTTTTTTTCTGTGTCTTAGGAGCAAAGGCACTAACAACCATTTGTTCCTAATTATATCTTCCCATATGTTTGTATAGCAAAATGGCCTTGGGAGACAGAGATAGGGGCTCCCTGTGGAGCAGACAGCAGGGGCAGGGGATGTCTCTCCTGAGCAAAAGTCAGGCAAATTTGCTTACCCCCATTATAAAAATTCAAGTTCCCCAAGCTCAGGATTTCTCAACTGTGGCACAAAGGCATTTTGTGTACAGGTGACAGTCACCTGTGTCCCTCAGCATTGCCCCTGTTGGGTGTGGAGCAAGGGACACCAATGCAGATATGAAGCTCACGCTGCTTGCTCTACCACAAATGATAAAATTCCTTGTCTCTGACTCAGGAATCTCACGTATCCTGCCGGCATCTGTGAAACCATGGTAGACTGGCTTGTTAGTTTGCAGTTAGGGCAAAGTTCCAGACCCTTCATGATTCTTGACAAGGTAAGTAATATCCTAGCAGGCTAGCCATGGCTCTTGCTCCCAGGAACATCATGATCTATTAGCCATTGCCATAGACCTCTGTTTGCTGGTCAAAATACACTGATTGCTGTCTGGGTCCTGCTGCTCACCATAGTAATTCTGCCTCCTTTGCTCTGATGGTTAACTGCCACCATCTATTCTCTGTCATTTTAGAATTCTGTCATTTCCACTGATACTAGGGAGCCTATCTCCATGACAGTAGCTCCTACTGTCAGCCCTGCTCCCTACCAAGGACAACCACCGTCAGAGTTCTCTAGGAGGTCAGTGCCTCCTCACCTGTAATGCTCATGGCCTTAGTGAAGGGAATATTCCCTCTGCCTTCCTGAGGAATACAGGACGTTAATAGACCCTGTGGTCTCACATAGTAAATCTCTTCTCACATTCCCACAGACCTAAGCTTTCCGACCTCTTCATTAAGACAATGCTTAAGGCAATTCCAGCATTTCCACCTCATTTCCTGTGGCCATTGTTTGGTCCAAACTTCAAGAAACTGTTACAACAATATATTTGGATCATTCCTGGTTATCCTTTCCCTGATAGTCAAACTATGGGAGAGGGCTCCCGTAGCAGTAACTGCCCCCACTCCAGCCTGATAATCTGCCCTTGCTACCAATTCCACCCCCTCCCCAGCCCCCTGCGCATCTGATTCTTTTACGATCCACACCCACATGTGATTCTTGGCTTTTCCTGGTACGTGTGAACCAAGTCACGATGTCTTTCACGTGGACAATTTTTATTCCTGGAGGAGGAGCCGTGTTTTCCAGTCAGACTGCTGCGACTTCATTGTTCTTAAACTCTGAAGAGAGTCAGAGTCAGGGTTATGATCAAGAAGGTAGACATCAAGTGGGGCGTCAGTACCAACTCTGGGCAAGGGCAGTTGGCTCTCCTCTAGCCGGGGAGAGGGTACAGGGGAGGATGAAGATCTGTGCTTCTCAGGCTCATCTGTCCAAACATCCCCAGCCACATCGCAGGGTCTTAGCTTTTTCCTACTCTGACTCTGACTTAAGACATTCATTGAAGCTGAGGGGCACCTGGGTGGCTTAGTCATTAAGCATCTGCCTTCAGCTCAGGTCCTGATCTCAGGGTCCTAGGATCAAGCCCCCCATTGGGCTCCCTGTTCAGCAGGGAGCTTGCTTCTCCTTCTCCCACTGCCCCTGCTTATGCTCCTTCTCTCACTGTCTCTCTCTCTCTGTTAAATAAAATAATAAATCTAAAAAAAAAAAAAAAAAGAAATTCTTTGAAGCTGTGAGTTGATTTTCTTTGCTGCTTTTGCCACTGTTATAATTAGATCCTGGGACCAATTTTGAGCACATTCACCTCAGTAACTGCTGGAGGCCTTCGAGCTTTCATATCACACCTTGGGTTGGTAATTAGCAGGGTATGGTTTTTCATGGCTTCCAGAGAGTTAAAATCAGACCAGCTCCCCAATGTCTGTAATTTTCACCTCCACTCCATTCACACGTCCTAGCTGCCACATACCCCAGTGTTCACCATTTACCTGTACCCGTACAGGTGAGAGTCTGTGACTGGGACGCTGCTATATGCCTCGGGTTATCCCTACCTCACTCCAAAATCCCATCCCTAGAGCCTGCTGTTTGGGACCAGAGCTACCATGGGTTTGTATTTGAGTCAATTTACGGATCTTCAAGTCAATATGACTTATGACTTATGACTATTTGCGTGTCAGTACCACACAGTGTTGTGTATTTTATTTTAATAACGTGTTTATTATCAGAGAAATCTTGTGCTCTCATCACTTTTCTCTTTCAAAATAGTAAGCTTATTTACTTTAAATTTAAATGTGATGGTAGGCCCATATGTAGGGGGGAGATCCAACTCTCCAACCTAGCTCATATGTTCTTCTCAGGCCCCGGTCCTGAGTCAGGTTCTCTTTGCTCTTCATGCACGTTTAGAAGATGGTTTACAGAAACGCGAGCCCACTTCATCCGTCCCCCTTTAGCAAGGCCTTCCCTAAAGGCCTCCACCAATAGTGCTTCCAAGTTGTAGAGGGATCCACCCTTCTCTGGGCTTGAAGTACTTCTCTTGTTCAAGTTCTCAGAATAAGTTCTGAGGTTTGATGTGTTCCTTAAACTAATGTCAAATAGCAGGTCTGTAATTTTCCCAAATTTCAGAGCATTTTCCCCCAGCTTCCTGGCTGGCTCAGACTTGTGAAAATATTCTCCATGTCAACCTTGCTTCCTCTAACATTGTGCAAGACAGTGTGTGGCAAAACCTTAGCATATAAAACGTTTCTGACATTTTCACTCTGCGACTTGCCAATTTTTCATTTGATTCTTTTCCTTTTTATAAAGACAAATTATAAAGCAATCACTCCATAACCTTTGACTGTATTATTTCTTTATCCTTTGTACTACCCAGTCCTACTCCCCTGTCCATCACTTTTTATTAATTTTGGATGGTTTGGTATTTGCCTTTGTGCTCTGCTAAGAGAACCACTGATTTTTGAATAGATCTCGAAATGTTGGGAGTGTTTGGTGACATAGCTGGTCTTGGTATTGCCACTAAAGGCATTAGACATTGCCTTGCAAGTGGATTTATCGTCTCGGTCTTTGATGATGGAAATAAAGATTGCTGCCAACTGTTGGCAAAGACCTTCAGAGTTATCATCTGCCTATTTATGACAACAAGAGCCCGGAGTGACCTGTTGAATGTCCTACTGAGCCACTGACGTGTTCAATTTCAACTCTAAAAAATAGGATATGGTATAATGGAAAGAGAATTTTGGATGGAGAGTCAGAAGATCTGAATGTAGTCTTGATGTGCTCTCTCTACATAGAATTTCTCACCAGGCTCTGGATAGAAAGGTGGCTGAATAACTCATAAATCAGAGGTTGTAGCATGTAGACCATTCTATATTGTCCCTAATTATTAAGAGCCAGATATTAGAGCATAGTGAAGGCTACCTGACCATTTTCCCTTTCTTCCTCACAAACCGTTGCCCAGATTTTTACTGTTTCTGTAGTACAGCACTTGAGAAATAAATGGCCAAAGGACTAACAGTGGAAAAGAGCGGGGAAAAAAATCAAGTCATTCTCAGGCTGGAGAACTAAATTGTTAAACAGTTGGTAGTTGCCTATAAATATGTAGGAAGGATGATGGTGAGGATGAGCTCAGCCAATCCTCTAGCCCCAGAGATGGTGCCAGGAGGACAGCTGGAAGGAAACTTTTGTCTGGGAGCTAAGGTGCTTACTGCTTGCCTACCTGGATCCGGTCAAGCTGACCTGCCTAGCCACATGTCTTTCCTTACTTAGGTCATCTCTGTGTGTCTCTGCCTCTGCAGAAGTAAGGAGCTGGTTCTTTCTCAGTGGATTATGGTAGGTCTCATGGTGACGCTTCAAGTTGAAAGAAATATATCAAAAAAAGAAACTCACCTGAATTTCTCAGCAGTGTAGAAATTGTATTGGAAATGACTCAGCAATTCCGAGATGAAAACTTGAGAGAGCATTAATTTGGAAAATAGATTTTTCCGTTGCTTGGGCTGGGGTGCAAAGTGAGACCATCTTCCATTTCCCTCTGAAATCGACAAGTTCTATGATTCTCATGAGAGGGGATAATATGAGCAGCAGCTGAGGAAATAATATGGTGAGGGGAGAGGAGACAGATGGCTGAATAGTAGTAAGAGCTGGATGACAACTCCCAGGTATGTGGGCTGACTCACTGGCCACTCAAGCAAGATTTAGTCCAGGGCAAACATTTGTAGGGAAAAAGGGAAAATGTCTCATGGACACTCACCCATTTCATCCCAGGCTAAGTCATCCTTAGTTCCTTCAGATTCATTCATGACTTTTACCTTCCTGGATATTCAGGAGAAGCGGGGGTCTCAAGTCCGACTAGAAATTCTTTTTGAGGTCATTTTATTTATTCTTGATTTTGTGTAGTGGGTCAGCCTCCCACTGGTGAGTCACTGCATCTCAGGCGGGCCTTCCAGCCACATCTGCCTCAGCCAGGGAGGCCCCAACTTCTCACTAACCACAGGAGTAATTGGGGGGGGGGCGGCATTCTCTCTCCCACGTTTGAGTGCATCTGCACGGGGCTGAGGAGAAGCCCTGTGTACACCTCATCTCAATATATCTTACTTAGCTTTCCCTCCCTAGTGGTGAGGAAATTCACTCACATTTACTTTTTTTTTTTAATTAGCATATAACATATTATTTGTTTTAGGGGTACAGATCTGTGAATCATCAGTCTTACACAATTCACAGCACTCACCATAGCACGTACCCTCCCAATGTCTATCCCCCAGCCACCTCATCCCTCCCACCCCCTTCCACTCCAGCAACCCTCAGTTTGATTCCTGAGATTAAGAGTCTCTTATGGTTTGTCTCCCTCTCAGTTTTGTCTTGTTTCATTTTCCCCTTCCTTCCCCTATGATCCTCTGTCTTGTTTCTCAAATTCCTCATAATAATGAGGTCATATGATAATTGTCTTAATCTGACTGACTTATTTCGCTTAGCATAATACCTTCTAATTCTATCTAATTCTATCCATGTCATTGCAAATGGCAAGATTTCCATTTTGCTGGCTGCGTAATATCCCACTGTATATGTATACCACATCTTCTTTATCCTTTCATCTGTCAGTGGACATCTGGGCTTTCACATTTACTTGCTCTCACACTTACTCTTGATGGAGTATTTGGAATCCCATAATCTGACAACATTCATTTCAATTTACTTTCCACACTTTTTGTCTGACTCAATATTTGAAGTTGAAAGAACATGGGAAATGTGACATCTGCTCATAAGCTCATTTTGGGGGAAAAAAAACAGTTTTCTTTAATCTGATAAAGGAAACCTACCATAATCCACTGAGAATGAAGAAGTACATAATGGAATATTACCCAGCAGTAAGAATAAAGGAATTAAGGTTTGCAACAAAATAGATAAGTCTTAGAAACAAAGTTGAACAACAACGAAAAATAACTCCCAGAGTCTTTCCATATAAGAGTACAGCAATTTTATAAAGATCCAATCTAGTTACATGAACTATTTAGGTAGATATTTTAGTAGCATATAGGTACAAAACAGTGTGCCTTTGTGTCAGTTTCCTGTAGCTGCTGTAACAAATGATCACAAACCTGGTGACTTAAAACAACAATAATTGTTCTCTCACAGTTCTACAGCCAGAAGTCTGAAATCCATTTTACTAGGTTGAAATCAAGTTTTCGGCAGGGCTGTGCTTCCTTCCTAGGAAAGAATTCATCCCTTGCATCTTCCAGCTTCTGGAGCCTGCCAACATTCCTTGGCCACATCGCTCCAGTGTCTGCCGCTGTGGTCACCTTGCTTTCTCCTCTCCTGTAGTCAGATCTCTCTCTGTGATTTCCAAAGGATTGTATTTAAGCCCACTTGGATGACCCAAGATAATCTCCTCATCTCAAAATCCTTAATTTAATCTCACCTGCTGTGTTTGTCATATAAGGTAATAATCACAGGTTCCTGGGACTAGTGTATATTTGGAGTTCATTACTTAGCCGACCACTCTCTTGGTGGGGGAAGCAAAGGGTAAAATTGGGTTTGATATGTTCTAGTTTTTAAATTGGGTGATGTAAACACCCAAACACAGATGTTTGTCTTACTGTGCTTTGAACTTAAGTAGATTTTATGTGCATGTGTATATATATGTATACACAAACATACACATACACACATATACATACCTATACAAAATACCGATTTTTTTTTTTTCTTTTTACTTAGAGGGTGAAAAAGGAAGGTAGCAGGATGTTCCTGATCTTTCAAAAAAAGAAATAATGCAGTAGCAACTGCTGGTGAGGATGTGGAGACATTGGCTCTCATACACAGCTAGTGGAATTATAGAATGTTACAGTCACTCTGGAAAACACTGATGCAGTTTCTTACAAAGCTAGACATACTCTTGCTATATGACATAGCAATTGCACTCCTGGGAATTTATACCAGAGAAATGGAACACGTATGTGTACACAGAACCTGGACACAATGCTCACAGTAACTTTATTTGTAACAGCCAAACACTGGAAACAAGGAAAACGTCCTTCACTGTGTGAATGACTAAACTATTGTATTTAATTATTGATGCAGGTAAAAACTTAGAGGGACCGCAGAGATATGTCAAGTGAAAAAAAGCCCATCACAGAAGGTCATGTATTGTATGAATCTATTTATATTGCATTCTCAAAATGACAGAATTAAAGAGATGGGAAGATATCAGTGCTTGCAAGGGAGTGGGATGGGGGCTGAGGGGGCAAGTGGGAGTATAACAGGGCAGGTGGTAGAAAAGTGGTGGCTGTGACCACAAACAGGTAGCAAGAGGGAGACCTTTGTGGTGATGGAATATTCTGGATCCTGATCTTGGTGGTCATTTCAGAAGCCTATGCATGTAACGAAATGGAACTGAACTATATGCGCACATTGAATCAATGTATAGTTATATAAGATGTATGTAACCGTTAGAGGAAACGGGGTAAATGTTACATGGGAATTCTCTTCTCTATTCTGTCTTTGTAGCTTCCTGTGAACCTAGATTTAAATTCACAAAGCTAAATAAAGTTTAGAACTGTCAGAAGGGGGAAAAAAGTGAAAAGGTGAAAAGCTGCGATTGCTTCTTTCCTCCCAAAGTCACCACAAAACCCAACTTCTGCGCGAATACCACCTTTGGTTTTCCCTGAATCATCCTTTGTAACAGTTCCAAAGCAGTTCCAAAACAGGTCTAAATTAGAGCACCCGCCGTTGTTCAGCATCATTACTGTGTACCTCATTCCCTGTGCAATTGTTTCTTCTGAGAGTCATCGCTTAAAATGTCTTTCGCTCCTTTCTCCCTGCTTGTGTCTGTGTGACCTTTCCCTAGCTCCTGTCGCCCTGCTCTATCTTGAGCAAGCCCTCACCTGATCTTCCTCCAATAGTCTGTCAGTGCGGGAAGCAAACCCTGGGTTTCTTCCCTGTCTTGACCTGCTGCCACTTTCCTCCTCTGCAGCCTGCTTTTTTGTCTCTGTCTAAGCCTACCTTGCTGTCCTTGATCACAGACACTGACCACCAGGCAGCAGGTTGAAAATATTTTCTGATAAAAGCAGTCCACTGAATTTTATGTATTTTCTCTCCTTCTTTTATTTTCATATTTGGATTTCCCTTAGCCAGCTGGTCAATAATAATTCCTTGTTTTTCGCTTCTCTTCCCACAAGTCAGTTGCAGCCAGGATCAAGACTATTGCCTGAACAGGCCAGGTTCATTTCAACATTTCAACTTCGAGGGGGTGGGGGTGGGAGGATAGTAAGTGAAGGACAGACTAACTGATCAGGAACTCCCAGCTCATGACACACTGGATTAGAGGATCAGAATGGAGGGAGCTTGCAGCCCCGAAACAGGGCAATTTCAGGCCATTCTTCCCTTGGTATTTCTGCAGAGTCCAGCTAGGAGCCAATGCCTACCGATAGGCTTTCCATTTCCTGCCTAGGACTTCTCTTTCTTTTTGTAAATTCATGTATCCTAGTCTCATATTGTCACTTCATAAAATACATTTCTTGTTTCATAGACACAATCTCCTCTCCCATTTCTTTGAGGATATTAGAATTTTTTTAAAAAATCTGCTCTCCCTATTATCTGGATTCCTTCCAGGTTCTATTTTTTTCCCCTCTTTACGGACGCTATGTTCTCTGTCCTTCAAGCTGAAGCTTTTCCTCAAATATCTGGTGATCCATAGTGGAATGATCAAATCCAAGACATTATCCATAGGTCACATTAAAAGATGTACAAGTGGTAGACTCTGTTTTAAGGGGATCAAGTGGTAAGCTGGCCTTTGAATTCGGGGTCCTACAAGGTCAGGATCTGTAGAATTTTGGGGGAATCTTTAAGTTTTTTTTCAAAGAAGATTCTCATCTTCTGTCCCTGTGCCACAATCCTGGTTACCCTTGTTTTGAAAGCCAGGAGGGAAAGGGGCTGAGGGACTCTCCGCTTAGTAGGCAAATTTTTACTTAACCTCCCTGTGTTCAATAGAGCATCTCCTGTCCATCCTCACCTGGGATCTAACATGTGCCAATATACCAAAATGAGGAGGCTCTTATGCTCAAATTTCCAGAGAGTAAACATCTAGTTTCTGAGCTAGGGGGTGTGGGAAGGAGGTAGCTGCCTGCTTGATGGGGGTGGGGAAAGACACAGGGTTCTTCATTTCTCTTTACCTTTATTCCAATTCTTGTGAACATTTGGGCATCCTTATAACACATTTAGGGAACACTGCAGTTCCAGTTCCTATGTTTAATAGCCATCCCAGCCTCCCATGGTTCTTTGATAATGCTGTTCCTTTCACGGTCCTGGGTGAGACAGCGGGCCGTGTGCATGGCAGGAGGACTCCGGGCCAGTTGTCTTCCCTGCCATCACTTGGTTTTGTGGTAGATATTTTAAGCTTTGGTACTCCGGGTGGAATAGGAGCAAACATTGGGTAATGTCATAACTTCCCAGCAAAAACTAAATCATAAGTTCTTGGATTTTTAAACTCGAAGGCTAAGGGTTGGCTGCCTAGAGTAAACATTTTCACTAAAAGCAAAAGAACAATCATTTTGCAAGCGCATAACTGGGTTCTCTACCTCCTCCATGAACAGTAAAATTGCTCAAGGCGAAAAGGACTTCAAGAGTGGTTCCATTCAACCACTCACACCAATCTTTGAGCCCCCACTCCCTGTCACCCCCCTCACTCCCCAGAAAGGAGGGCTGTAACCAGGCTTGAACACCTCTGGTGATGGACATTTACTCCTCCTTTAGGCAGACTCTTCACCCTTCACAACTTGAACTAGTCTTATTTCTATCATCTGTGGCTTATTGAACCCCATTTATGGGTCCTTCTCTCTGCTAAGAGCTTTACAAACGTCTCGTTTAATCCTCACCACAGCCCTGGAACTTTTTTTTTTTTTTTTAAGATTTTACTTATTTACTCAGAGAGAGAGCGCGTGTGTGCTCCTGTGCAGCAGGGGAGCAGTAGGCGGAGGAAGAAGCAGGTTCCCTGCTAAGCATGATCCCAGGACCCTGGGATCATGACCTGAGCTGAAAACAGAGGCTTAACCCACTGAGCCACCCAGGCATCTGAAACTATTATTTCAGCACCCAGCCCTGAAACTATTATTACTCCCATTTTGCAATTCACAAAACTCTGCAAGATTAACTGCTTGCCCAAGATCCCATATCTGGTGAGTCGCAAGGCCAACAGATGAGTAGCAATCTATCCTGCTGTAACTCCTCATTCTTTCCATGTATTCCCTGTATTTCCAGCCCATAATACCCCTTCTCTATAGCTTTCACCTACTGGGGCTATTTCTGTCTCTTGGGAGCATAGAGAGAAAAGTCAAACCTCTCCTCCACATGAGCACTCTTCAGCTATTTCAAGATATTTATCTGATGTCCTTTCTACTCCAGGCTAAAACCTTTAAAAACAAACAAGAAAAAAAAAAAAAAAAAGAAAGAAAGAAAGAAAAGAAAGAAAGAAAAGGAGAAGAAGATCCCTATCTGTTTTAAAGGAATTAAGTGTACTTCTCCCTTCAGTTTCTAAGTTCTTTTCCTGCTTACAGCATTGTGGGACTGCGGGCTTAGCCTCATCATAGAACAAACAGGGAATCTCTTCAGTGTGTGGTTGGAAGGGGCAGCCCAGAGAATGGCTATGACTCTGCCCCAGACCCACCTTTGTGAAGGGCCCAGGTGGGCCTGTCTGAGCTGCGACCATCCAGGACATCCACCCCTGAAGTTCCACCACTCTTAATGGAGTTCCTTCAGGAGGAGACCCAGTTGCATCCCCATGCCAGATTAATTGCTTAATAAACGAGCTCTTAAATAGCCTTTGTTGTGTGCCCTTACAGCAGCTTCAAGGGATACAATTCCCGTTGAGCAAATGCCCTTATAAATTCCACCAGTAGCTTGGCTCCTTGGTTACAAGTAGGTTTGTTTTACAGTGTCATTGCCCAAATATTCCTGATCACAGCCTCCTGGGGAGTATATTTAAACCACAGAGTCTCAGACCCCACTCCAGACCTCCTAAGTCAAAATCTATTGCACGGAGGGATGGGAAACTGCAGCTTTAATAACCCTCTCCAAGGGACTCTTGGAAGAGTTTTCAAATTTGGAAAACACTGTCTTGAGGAGTTCATTGCCTACAATTTCATTCCTTGTCTTTAAAAACTGGAGTAGAAACAGAGCTAAAAGAAGATTGTGATGGTTAATTTTATGTGTCAACTTGGCTGGGCCATTGTGCTCAGATATGTGATCCAACATTGTTCTGGATATTTCTGTGGGGGTGTTTTTAGATGAAATTAATATTTAAATCAGTGGACTTTGAGGAAAGCAGATTGCTTTCCTTCATATGGGTGAGCCTTGTCCAATCAGTTGAATGCCTACAGAAAACAAAAAGGCTGACCTCCCTCAAGCAAGAGTAAAGTCCTCAGCAGGCAGCTTCAGTTTTGAACTGCAGCCCTGGATTTTCCGTGAGGGGCATGCATAGAATGTCTGAGAAGAGGAAACATTAAGAGAGTTATAGTATTCTCTTGAAGGGCTGAGGGGTGTTGAACACTAACTGCTGCTTTATGAGGGAAGAAAAGTGCCACGATGACGTTGCTGTAACCCTGCTGTGACAACAGCCCATAATCAAATAATTCTGGAAGGCAGCAGGGGCAGAGCTGGGCCTATTTTGAATGTTAGATTTGTGTTTAAGGAGGACTAACTGAGGTGTACTTTACACACAATAAAACCATCCTTTGAAAAGAGAATGTTGGAGGAGTCTTGGCAAATGTATAAACTCCCGTCACCACTGTACCCAGCAAGATGTAGGATGTTTCCATTACCTCAAAAGTTCCCCATATCCCTTCTCGTCAATTCCCTCTGTCCTTCCCAGCCCCACCCCCACCCCCAAGCACTGAGCTGTTTTCTGTCAGTATAGTTGTGAGCTTTCTAAAATTCCACATGAAAGGAATGCCATGGAATGTAGCTTTTTGTGTCTGGCCTCTTGTACTCCGTGTGACGCTTTTGAGGCTGTTCCACCCAACACCGCTGCATCTTCCAGTAGCTTCCCTTTGTCTTGCTCAGTAGTAATCCATCCTGTGGCCAGTCCACAGGCTACCCACGTACCTGGTGACAGGCATTGGGTTATTTCCAGGTTGGGCTATTACTGTGAAGATTCCCACTCAGGCTTTAGCACAGACATGTATTTTCATTTCTTTTGGAGAAAGATCTAGGACTGGGATTGTTATATGCTAAGGGTATGTTTCCTTTTATTGACCAATTATCTTTCAAAGTGGCTGTATATTTTGCATTTACATCAGCCATGGGGTACTGGATTTTTTTTTGAGAAAGACAATTCCTCTTTGGATTGAATTGAATTGGCCTTTATTTTGGGTCATCTGCAAGGACAGAGAATTGGCTTTGTAAAAAGCTCTGCTTAAGAGTGCTGGAGTGGGGCACCCGGGTGGCTCAGTGGGGTGGGCCTCTGCCTTCAGCTCGGGTCATGATCCCAGGGTCCTGGGATCGAGTCCCACGTTGGCTTCTCTGCTCAGTGGGGAGCCTGCTTCCTCCTCTCTCTCTCTCTCTCTCTGCCTGCCTCTCTGCCTGCTTGTGATCTCTCTGTCAAATAAATAAATTAATTAAAAAAAAAAAAAGAGTGCTGGAGTGACCGATTTGACAATATTGCTTTTCTGTGATTCAGAGAAAGTCACTAGGTCTCTCTGAGCCCCTCTCTCCCATTTGTAAAATGGTGCTAATAATCGTGCCTCTCGGCTTAGGAATGTGGTGAGGATTAATTGAGATAAAACATATAAGTGGTTAATACAGAACCTGGTCCATGATTAATATAAATTACGGTTGGCCCTTGAACAACACAGAGGTTGTCTGCCGAACCTCCCTGCCCATGTAGTAAAAAATCCACATATAGGGCGCCTGGGTGGCTCAGTGGGTTAAACCTCTGCCTTAGGCTCAGGTCATGATCTCAAGGTCCTGGGATTGAGTCCCGCATCGGGCTCTCTGCTTGGCAGGGAGCCGGTTTCCTCCTCTCTCTCTGCCTACTTGTGATCTCTCTATGTCAAATAAATAAATAAAATCTTTAAAAAAAAAAATCCACATATAACTTGACTCCCCAAAACTTAACAATGAATAGCCTGCCCTTAACAGGAAGCCTTACTGATAACATAAATAGTTGATTAACACATATTTTGTATGTTATCTGTATTATATACTGTATTCTTCCAAGAAAGTAAGCTGGAGAAAAGAATGTTATAGAGAAAATACATTTACAGCACTGCATGTATATTATTGAAAAAAAAAAAATCTACATATGAGTGGACCCACACAGTTGAAACCCATGTTGTTCAAGGGACAACCATGCTGTTATTATTCCAAGTGCCTTCTTTGGAAAAGTACATTGCAGTAGGGTTTAACCATATGAGAACATATATACCACAGCCTTTACTCCTTCAAGGCTTCTTTTGGGCAATACTTTAGAACTCAAGAGAGACACAGGAAACTGGAAAGGATATCTCATCATTGAAAAAAAAAGGTATCTGTTGTTATTTGAAAAGATCAACCAGAAGTCTTTTTACATCCTTTCTAAACTTTCTGCTCTCAGTTTCCCAACCTGTGAAACAGGGGTGATAATTCTTGCCCTTCCTCTCTCACAGGCTTGATGTGGAGCTCAGGAAAAATGGGAACGTTATAAACTGTAAAGTGTTGTGTGCATATTTGCCACCAGTAAAAGCTTTGGAGGAGAACTTTTATAAGAGATGATTTAGTTAGAAATGATCAGATAACAGTATCCTTTACAAAAATTCCTTTTCTTATGTTACATAGGAAAAAATAAACTGA
This sequence comes from Enhydra lutris kenyoni, assembly GCF_002288905.1. NCBI lineage: Eukaryota > Metazoa > Chordata > Mammalia > Carnivora > Mustelidae > Enhydra > Enhydra lutris. The sequence goes on along the minus strand of NW_019154103.1, from coordinate 5,031,287 downwards.
TAGTTGGCGGAAGTTGCAACACAATGCTATGAGAATAAAAGATGGAAGGAAGTTTTGATATGGCAGGGAGCCTGGCTGGTTCCATCAGTGGAGCACGTGACTCTTCGTCCTGGGGTTGTGAGTTTGAGTCCCACATGGGGCATAGAGAGTGCTTAAATAGAAAATCTTAAAAAAAAAAAAAAAGGGAAGGAAGATAGTAATACCAAGAAGCCCAAAGCCCGAACTACTTGCTTAGGTCTCAGACCAGCACTATTGTAGAAAGGAGCACACTCCTGGCACCTTTTACACCCACCATGGGTTGAAGCACTGAATTCCTGCGGTATTCCAGTCTCTACAGGAGAACTGTTTATCCATGTGTGCACACAAACATTGGCTTTCAGTCACTTAGTTAGATGACACTTGAGTTTGAACATGATCATTTGGAATCCTTTTGGAAACCCTGTTTTGAAGGAAAAAGGCTGTTTGCACAATGCTATTTTTGACAGCACCAGGAACATTTTAATAGAAATATAAATAAATTATTCAGTTCTCCACTGGAACCACGTGGGGGACTAGAACATAAAGCACAGTTTGGAAGCAGAGGGCTTATGTGTGCTCAGAATAGAAAAGATGCCTTTCATGGCATAAGCACTTCTAGGCACCCAGCCTGAGCTTGTCAGTCATGTCTTTTCCTCAGGACCTGGACCTTCGGGATTTAATCCTACCCTGTTTTATGGAAGAAGTCTAATTCCATCTCAACTATCGACAGGAGGAGGAGATGGGGAGGAAAACTTTGACCCTCAGACTTGTCTACTTGATGTGCATTCTCCAATGTATGCATTTAGCATTTAATAAGTCACTTGTCTACTAAATAAAGTCAGAGCAGTTGTCATCAACTATTTTTAAAACTCAGAACTCAATGAATTAGGTTTTGAATTTGCTAATGGGTTAATGTGTTCAGACATTATTTTTTCCATATACATTTTTGGCGTGGACATGCTGAGATCTCATGCAAATGCTGAAATTGTTGTGTGTGGCCAGACATAGGGAACACATGGTTTACTCAGAATCCAGCCCAAAATGCCATGAGTCCAAAGCATTGACTGAGCTCCCATCCACTTCTGGGCATAGTTTGTTCCCATGATCCTTCTGTGATAGGTATTACATATACTAATATTTAACTTTACAGATGAGGAGACCAAAAGATAAAATAACTTGCCCCACATTTCCCAGCTAGTAAGCAGGAGAAATAGAATTGGAGTTGAGGTCCTGGTCTACGGCTGCTGTCAGATAACAGAAGTATACCCCCAAAGAACTGTGGTAATATCATATTTTCATCTATGATCCTGAGGAAAGTGGCTGGAATACCTCAATTGTTCCCCAAGGAAACTGGATATTCTTAATTAAGGAAGAAGATAGGAGCAAGTTTTATCAAATTCTGGGAGTATGGCTAAGGAAAGAATGTACACCCCAAAACTCAGAACACTGCCAATGGGGAATACCCACTGAAGCTTGAAAAATGTTTTAGATGTATATAAAAGCAGTAATGAATAACACAACTGGTAGTGACTTAAGGCACTTATTATCCCAAGAGCTCATCCAGGTTAGAACTACAAATAAATTTAAGAAATATTAGGAAAGTGTTGCCTGGGTGGCTCAAATGGTTGAACGCCTGCCTTCAGCTTGGGTCATGAACTCTGGGTCTTGGGATCGAGCCCCACTCAGTCAGTTCAGTGTCTGTCTTTGGCTGAGGTCATGATCCTGGGGTCCTGAGATAGAGCCCCATGTTGGGCTCCCTGATCAATGGAGAGCCTGTTCTCCCTTTCCCTCTGCCCTTTCCCCCCGCTCTGCTCTTGCTGGCTTGCTCTCTCCTCTCACTCTCTCTCTCTCAAATGAATAAGTAAAAAAATCTTTAAAAAAAAATACCCAATTTCTGTGTCTGAGTCTGTCCCCCCTCATATGCAAGATTCTTTGTTACAGAAGTTAATTCTGAACATTTTGCAGGTGAAAGAAAAGGTAAAACCTATCCTATGTGGCTTCCCTCACAGGCCTCCCCTCGGTTGGACACTGCCTCCTCCCCCGTTTGCCCTGCAGGTCTACCTTCAGGACACCTGCTTCTCTCTCTCTTTCTAATCAAGATACTGGTAACCAAATAGGCTTCAGGTTCTTTCTTGCCTTTTGGTATTTCCCACTGTTAATAGGCCAAATATCCCCTACCTTTCTTTCTTTCTTTTCTTTCTTTTAAGATTTTATTCATTTATTTGTCAGAAAGAGAGTGAGCACAGCAGGAGGAACAACAGGCAGAGGGAGAAGCAGGCTCCCTGCCGAGGAAGGAGCCAGACACGGTACTAGATTCTAGGACTTCTAAGGCAGACGCTTAACCTACTGAGCCACCCAGGCATTCCTCCCCTACCTTTCTGATGAGTGCTAACAAATTAGTCTCAGAAAGCTCTATTTTAAAATTTTTTGTATTGTACCCCTGAAACAAATAATACATTATATGTTAATACAAATTTTTATATTAAAAAATCTTGTATTAAAACATTCTTTGGGGGGGACCTGGGTGGCTCAGTGGGTTAAGCCTCTGCCTTCGGCTCAGGTCATGATCCCAGCGTCCTGGGATCGAGCCCCACATTGGGCTCTCTGCTCAGCAGGGAGCCTGCTTCCTCCTCTCTCTCTGCCTGCTTCTCTGCCTACTTGTGATCTCTGTCTGTCAAATGAATAAATAAAATTTTAAAAAAAAATTCTTTGGAGCAAAATCAAGCAAAGGACATGGGGGAAGAGAATGACCACTTTATCTAGGACTCTGTGGATTGCCAGTGTACCAGGGTACGAGGAACACCTACAGAAAGAATCCAGGGCTTGACCCATACCCGATAAGCGAGGATATCTGGAAAGGAGTACAGGGATCTTCCCTTTAACTGGTCTCCCTGCAAATGATTCTGATGCACATGGTCAGAGACACTGCAATGATGTAATGCCATCAGTCAGACCATTCTCTTCTGGAAAGATCCAGTGCCCTGATTTAAAACTAAGGGTTTTGTTTGTTTGTTTGTTTTATTTTGTTTTTTAATCACCTTTCACTTACAATAGAAAATCCTACTTAAAACTATGAGCCATCTTAGAGGCTCTTCTTCTGCAAAGTCTAAAATAAAAAACAGAAATGCTCACCCATCTAATCAAATCAATGCTGCCTGAAAGAATAGTGGCGGCTGTTCTGTCTTCCACCCCATGATTTGGAGAGAGCGTTTTAGTTCTTCTTAAAGTAGTAGGAAAAGATTGGATGATTAGAAATCAGCAGGCTCCTCCTCTGTGGGCCCTCTTGAAAACAAATATAAAACCTTTGGTTTGGGGCCCAACCGAGAAATGTTTAAATGTCCACATGCACGATCAGATAATCCCCAGAATGCCTTTCCCTCTGGCCTAACTCAATTCAGATAACTGTGTTTGTCTGTGAGAAACCCTCAGAGAAAACATTTGGGCCAAATGATCTCATGCCTGGATTTTGCAAAACAATATGTGCACAAGACCAGAATTTATATCCTTCTCAAGTAGGTGCCATTCCCAAATCCAGCCCCAGGATTTCTCCAACGATGTGGCTGCTTGGCCATGTTCAAGTCACTTCCTAGGCCTCCAGACCCCTGGCCACCACAGAGGCCACATAAGGAAGCCGTTCTGTACTATTTCTAGGAATGGCATCTTTTAAAATGATTTTGCACTGAACTCACCCATTGTGCTATCCCAGATGTTTTTAAAAAGGAGGATCCACTTGAACAAAAGTGATGTTTTGTTCTTCCTCAGAATGATTTAGATTTTTCTGTTGTGTCCAACCGAGAGAAAAACCAAAGGTACGCCATGGTCGTTATGCCCGACGCTCCCTGGAGAGGCTAGGCTTGTCTCTTGGAACAAAATGCTGCAGATTCATTTGCTGCCTTGGAATACTAGCTCCTTTTGGGCCCCTGTTTGCAGGAAGGACACATGGAAGACTCAGCTTGTACCTCTTCTTTTCCAGGGAGATTGAAGAAGCAGGAAAATTTGTTCTGGCTTGAACGTCTGCTTGAACACTTCTTGGTGCTTGAAGTTATTAGACTACATCTTGTGGTTGCAAAGCTTTCACATTGTTTCCCAGGTTGTCACTTCCAGAAGGGCCATCCTCCACATGGGATCTGTGATCTCTACGTATATTTTCATTTTTGTGTTAGGAAAAGAGTTAGGGAGAGTTCCCCTGTGTCTGTCTGTGGGAAAGAGGCAGCAGTTTCCAGACAGGTGTACTTAAAAAAAGTATCCTGGAGGCTGGTCAGGGAGTCTAGGGACTAGCGGATGACACCTCTGAGCCCAACCTTCCCCAACATTGCCTGTTTCAAGTATCTCCTTGTGTGTTGTTACAGGGTCTAAAATCCCACCGGAAGTGTATTTGAGTTGACAGATTTCCTCTTTAAGAGGCCAGATAAGAATGGGTTGGGGCCTAGAATGTTCTTCCTGTGGCTCTTATTACCTTACTCACCTGGTTCTATAAAAATGAGGTAACAACAACAACAACAAAAAATGAAGTAACACCCCTTGCAGAAAACTTTTCCACTCTTGGATCATTGGCGCTTCTATGTGCCCTGATAGGCTAGGACTTGCTGGTGGTTAGTGTTCTCTGCAGGCCTCTCTGAAGGTAAGAACTGTGTATTATTCATCATTTTGTCGCCAATACGGGCCCAACACTCAGCGGTTACTCTATAAACAGTAGCTGAATGAACTCCAGTATCCTCACCTGTAAAATGGGGATGACACTGGTAATGATGCCTTTCTCTGGGTGTCTGTGAACATGAGAGGAGATCGTTTATCTCAAAATGTTGCTAAACTGTAAAGCACTATGCAAATGGAAGTCATTATAGTAACTTGCCAGGAGGTGGGAGGGAAGTCTCAAAGAGGTGCATAGAAACCTCACCATTTTGAATATTTTCCTGAGGCCTGTTCTAAGTGATTGCACGTCGAAGAGGCTATGCACAGGGCTTGGCTCTCTCTTTATACAGAGATCCTGTGCCCTGTGTCAACTGGAAGGACTTAATCCCAAAGGTGTTCCCAGAATTCATCTTTCTATGGAATAACAAGAGGCTGGAAAATCAGATGTTACTTCTCACAGTATCTGTTTGGTAACTAGTTGTGGTGGATAATTGCATTAATTATTAAAGTGAAGAACCTGAGGTTGAAAGAAGTAAGGATTTACTCATTGCTCATGCGCACTATGGTAAACTGGGAGCTTGGAGAGAATTGTAGAAGAGATGCCACTCACATCCCCTCCTTAGGGAACTTGAACCCCCCGCCCCGCCTTCTCTGTCCATAACTTTCTAAAACAAATTCATAACCAGACTGAGCCTATCTGGAGACTGTATTTCTCCTTGAGAGAAGGAGGGATTCATAGGACATCTGGCTTGTTGTCATGATGTCGATGTAAAACCTCATCCTGTAGTTCCCAGACTTGAGTATTAGATATCTTCAGATTTCAAGGCTTCCCTGAGACTGCCACTTTATGGTTAATGTTTTTACTATTTTTGCAGATAGAACTTCAGAGGTCCTCCTCTTTTTTTTTTTAAATATTTTATTTATTTATTTGACAGAGAGAGAGAGAGAGAGAGATCACAAGTAGGCAGAGCAGCAGGCAGAGAGAGAGAGGAAGCAGGCTCCCCACTGAGCAGAGAGTCCGATGCGGGACTCGATCCCAGGACCCTGAGACCATGACCTGAGCCAAAGGCAGAGGTTTAACCCACTGAGCCACCCAGGTACCCCCAGAGGTCCTCCTCTTATACCTGCAAGGTCCTAGAACCCTGAGTTGTACTTATCCTTTCTTTTCCTCTGCTTGTCCTTAATCTTTTATCTTCTTTTTCCAAGTATTCTATCATTTTTCACTTTTGCTTTTCTTTCTACCAACTTCTTCCTTGCTTTTTAGAAAATTTCCTTTCCAATTTTTTCCATTTTTTTTTAAGATTTTATTTATTTATTGGATAGAGAGAGATATCACAAGTAGGCAGAGAGGCAGGCAGAGAGAGAGGAGGAAGCAGACTCCCCGCTGAGCAGAGAGCCCGATGCGGCGCTCAATCCCAGCACCCCGGGGTCATGACCTGAGCCGAAGGCAGAGGCTTAACCCACTGAGCCACCCAGGCGCCCCTAATTTTTTCCATTTTTAAAAATGGCCCTCTGAAACCTGCAACCACGGAGAAAAAAAAAAAAAAAAGGTAATGTTTTCCTTTCCCAAATATTTACATTGATCACTTTTTGGCACAATCATCACACCATCATGGTATCTCAGGCCCACCACATCTTAGAGCAATAATGTGAAAAATTTAAAAGAACTGTAACCTTGGGGCCATTTGCAAAGTGTTCATTCTGTAAATATAAAGTTTAGTAAGTTTAAATGTCAGCTTATCTCACATTCCCATTTGTTGTTCATTTAAATGATAAATATACTCAGTTTATTGCTCTAATCTTGTACAGGCTGAACTTAGGACCTGCCTAGACATTTCTGGTCCTTTTCCAAGTCTACATAATTTCCAGTGATTGCCTCATCGCAGCTCTTCTCTATGATCCAAGATTCTTTATTGGCCAAACTGTATATTATGTAGGGAGATTGGTGGTTTTCTTTATGGCTACTTCTTTACTTTTCATAAATAAAAAATAAGATATGCAATACTCTGTGGCAGTAGGTAATAAGTCTGTCCATCCTTTCTCTAATCAAAAGTTCAGTGAGGGCCTGTCGTGGGCCAGGCACTGTGCTTGGTCCTAAGGGTGCAGTGATGATAGTCATAGAAACAGTGAAAACAAGACACCTTCTCTCATGGTGCTCATAGTCTAGCGCCTGGATCATAGACAGAGGTAATTGTAGGGCTAACGTGCAGCTCCTAGGGGCCCAGTTTAACACTAATTTTAAGAAAAGCACTGCATTAGGGGGTGCCTGGGTGGCTCAGTTGTTAAGCAGCTGCCTTCAACTCAGGTCATGATCCGAGGGACCTGGGATCAAGCCCCACATTGGGCTCCCTGCTCAGTGGGGAGTCTCTTCTCACTTTCTCTCTGTGCCCCACCCCCTGCGAGCTCTCTCTCTCTCTCAAATTAAAAAAAAAAAAAAAAGGAAATGACTGCATTATTCAGAGACTTACCTAGAAAATATTTTATTACGTCTATCTATCATTCTTGACATCATTATTAAAGTTAAGACTATTTTTTTTTCTCATTCTCAGCACAGTGCAAGCATTTCTCCCAGCATTTTCCTAATGAGAATTCTCCATATATTTCAGGAGAGTAGCTGTTGAGCTGTCCTTTCCTATTGTTCTATTTCACCATTTACTATGAAAGGTCTTATTTGTCAGGAGTTCCTACAGAGCTAGGTGATGGAGTCAAGCATCTAACTTGTCCCTAGGAGGGTTTCTTGACTTTAGAGAGAATAGAGCACTAGGATTCATCCTAAATAATAGTGGCCAGGACTTGAAAAAGAGAATTTTTAATTGTTAGAGGGAAGAAGACTATGTTCTGTAAGTGTAACATGTATTTTCTTTTGGATAATGTATTTGCTCATTTGGGCCCCTAGGTTATAGGAGGGCAGAAGCCTTATGTAATATATTTTTCCAATTGTACATACAGGCCAAAATCATGACAGGTTTTGTGCAGCACTTGAAAGAAATGTAATGCCTAATATTATGCAAATGAAAGATGTCATTATTATGAGCAGTGCTATTGTTACAGTCCTGGTTTACCGATGGGCTTTTGCTAAGGGGAATGGCTGACTGTGTATATTCAAGCACTTAATAGAACCAGGAATCCTACAGTGTCATAGTTTAGCCTCCATGATCTGTTTGAACACTCCCACCCTGTTACTTCTTGGGGAAGCTTATCAATATACACAACAAGCCTAATGCTTCTACCATGTGACAGTTTGGGTCACATAAATCAAAACCCTTATTTTCCTTAAGAATTCCTTATATGCTATCCTGGTTGCTTACTTTGTGTTCCAAGTCCTACATTTCTTCCTTTGTTATCCCGCTTAAGTTGTTCCCTTTTTTCTTTTCTATCACCTTTACCCATGTGTCTATGAAAACATGATCGTAGACATGATCAGGTGGTTGAAATTTTGGGAAATGCACCATCAGACTCATTTTATGATGGTCCTTCAGAGGACATGAGAATAAAGCAATGGACATAATCACTGCCAAACATCCTGGGACTGGATGCAACATGACATCTAGTTTTGCAAAAACGACCAGGACTAATGCTTTTGGACACAGGAAAATAGTTTACCGCCTTCAAGTCTGAGAAGAGAAAGAATTCTAGGCAGAGCAAGTGCTTGCTATAGAAACCCTTTCATATCTCTTAGGACCTCTTGCCCCACCCCCTTCAATAACCATGAATGGCTTCCCATTGCTTAAAGTATAGAATCTAAACTTCTGAGCTGCCTTTCAAACACTAATAGATACCAGCTAAATGAGTCTATTTCTTGCCTGTCCTACCTAAAATAAAAGCTCTGTGCTTTCCTGCTTCTCCTCTTTGGTTACAGCTGTTTCCTCTATCTGATATGCCTTACTTCTCCCTGCCTCACCCCCAAACCAGAGATTCTCAACAGTGATCACCTAACTCAGTCACCCATGAAACTTAGAAGCAGAAGAAGGAAAAGGAGAGGAAGGACAAGTAGAAGAAGAAGAAAGACAGAAAGGGCGGCGGTGGGGGGGGGTTGCGAAAGGGAGGCGGAGGAAGAGGAGGAAGAATTCAGCAACTAGATCCCACCTCAGACCTACATATCACAACTCTGGGAATAGAGTCCAGTGCATCTATTTCCTTAAAATGCGTTGAGAAAAAAAAAATTAAATTTAAATTAAATGCATTTAGAACCATTGGCCTGCCTCATCCACTAATGCCCAATTCAACATCCCACCTCTTCTGGGAAGACTTCCCTGACCCTATGGAAGAAAGTCCTTCCTGCTTGCCATTCTGAGTACACTCACTGGCACCTAACACTTAGCCTTATTTGGCCCTAAGTTAGCTCAGAAGCTCTTTGACACCGAAGCCAAGTCCTCTAACTTTCTATTCTTTGGCCACTAGCTCAGTGTCTTGCCCACAGTAATCTTTGTAAATATTGACCAATTATTTGCCCTGGAGGGCATGGGAGTGGAGGGATGGGTGTGACTAGAAATAGATCTGGAGCACGGGGTGGAAGAAAACCAATGCTGGGAATCCAAGGCAGTGGGGGCAACAGTGAGTTTGCAGACACTTTTATTCCCCAAGCAAAGGTAAGCTGTGTGACTGCAGGAGCTCACTCCAGTCCAGGTGAGCCAAGAGCAGGGTGCTGAGCGTGAAAGTCTGTGATGATGCCGGGGAACTCCATATGAGCTGCATTTCAGGGGCTTGAGCAAACAGCTTTCAACAGGAGAGAGGCTATGCTCTGGCCCAGGGAGAGAAGTTGACTCTCCAAGGTACAAGGGTATTAAAGGAGAGATACTAGACTGGGCCAGGTGGCTGAAGTAAGGTGAAATACAGGAAAGGAACTCTTTCAGGATGGAGTTGGAAAAGGAATTGAGGGATTGGAGGCAGAGAAAGCAGGCCTACTTAGGGAGGCAGATAAACTTCTTGAGCCATGTTTCCAACACTCTTGAATTACTTGAGTCCTCAGCTTACATATTAATCTACTCTTTCATTTCCTTGCCTAATTCCCAAAGTAGATAGACATTTTAAAACGGCCGAGCGTCTGTGCTGGACTGCAGTAAAGGACGCAAATGGAGGGACCGCCTGCCAGGGACCCTGTCTGCAGAGAACCCTGTGTTCTCTAACCCTAGTCCTACATTCTGAGGACTAGCCTGGGGCAGCCAGCCAGGCAGGAGCCTTTGAAAAGGCCCCCAAAGAAAACCATACAAAGGAGCCTTCTGTTTGGGAACTGCCTGGGGTGCCTGTTTCATCACAGCCCCTCCCCTTTCTATGATTCCACAAGTGATAGATATTTTCTAAACAGAGGAAGGAGATCTTACAGATAACACATTTATTGAAACATTCCCACCCTACCACAGCTGAAAAAGTCCTCCACTAGAACATTTGATTAGAAACAAATTAAGAAAACAGTCCTCTGGCCCTGGGGTGTCCCTCTCCCTTGATGGGCTGGTGGAGATTTAGCTAAGACTTCACCACTCAGTGATCTGGGGGCATGAAGAAGGAAATTACCCCAATATCAGCCCCTATGCCTCTCTTCTTCTCTGAAAACCCTCGGTCCCCAAACTTCTCCCCTCTGCTTGCTAAACACCTGCTCTGTGATCCTGGGAGTGGGGACTTAACCACAGGAGCCTGAGATACAACAGCCATTTCCTGTGTGTCCTCTGGGAGCAGTCCCTGTAGTGCCTCCACCTTGAGCTCATTCAAACGTCAAACCAGACAACCCTGTGAGCTCAATGTTGAAGACTGATTTAAAGGACAGAAAAACAAAGCCCCAGCAGAAGTTGAATGAGGAGTCCACTGAAGTTCGGGGGACTGCCACCCCAGGGCTCTCTGATTCTAGTTAATAATAATGGTAACAATTAACATGTATTAAACATTTAATACCTGTTGAGCATCATTTCTTTCATTTTTATTGAGATGTAATTGACACATAACATTGTGTAACTTTACGGTGTATAGTGTGTTGATTTGTACATTCAGATATTGCAATATGATTACCACCAGAGCTTAGCAAACACCTCTGTCAGTGTCACATAATTATTTTGGGGGAATGTGTGTGTACGTGTGTTGGGAACAATTAAAGTCTGGTCTGTTAGCCAATATTGAAATCTATAATACAGAATTGTTCTCTGTAATCTCTCTGTTGGGCATTAGAGCTCCAAGTCCTCTTTATCTACTGGTCACAAGTTTGTACCATTACACAACATCTCCCCAGCTCCCCCAGCCCCCAAGCATTGTGATAAGCACTCTACATACACCCACTGACAGCAATCCTATGAGGTAGGAGCTACTATAATCATTTTTATCCTATTACTTATGAGAAAACTGAAGTGCAGAGAGATCAAATAATTTGTCTGAGGTCACAGTGTTATGTGGCGTGGCTGGGTTTGAACCTAGACAAGTGGTCTATGCACTTCCCCCGGGGGTCCTAGGGTCTTCTTGGTTTGTCTGGCCTTGGCTTTCTCAGGTACCATTAAACAGCAACATAGGGCAATTGGTATGATAGAAAACTAAGGTTTTTAAGAAATGATCATTGGTGTATTTGGGGTTCTTAACAGAGCTGGAAGGAAACCATGAGGATTCTCTACTGGAATGTGTACCCCTGGTTCATTGCTAGCGAGCGCAGACACACAGGGCTTGCTGAGAAGCAGGGGATTCAAAACTGGAGCAGAGAGAATTTTTCCTAACATGAGGAAATATTTAGATCATGGTGGTTACATGGGGGAAAAAAAGCTACAAGGCTATCTACAGCATGATCTCAATGTTATAAAAAGATGTATTCAAGATGATGAAATCAATGAACTTAGAGTTTTTCAAAGATTTCTCTCTCTCTCTTTTTTTTTTAAGTCAAGCAACAAGAGAGAAAGATCTTTCTACAGGTGTACGTTTTTCCTAATTCGGTATGGTTCCACAAAGGACTTTTGAGGTCCTACTGTGCCCATGGTTCAAGGACACAGGTGCCTCTGCCTTGCTGGGAGAAGCCTGCCTTCTGGCTGGTGTGGACTGGCTGGGCTGAGATTCTCGGGCCCACCATCACCTGGGTGGGAAAACGGCCTGAACTCAGTCTGGCTGCACAAACTTTTGACGCAAGTGGAGGTATGTTGTACACGTCCTTCCAGCACCTTCCTGAGTCGTGCTCCTACCACCCAGCCAAAGTCCCAGCATATACAAGGGAGCTTAATATCTGTAGACTAAAAGTACATCACTCCCTTTCCCTCAGTGTAAAATGTTCTTTAACGTGGAAAAACTCCTTTGCTAATAATTAACTAATAACCTTGAACGTAGTCTTTATCCTTTTCCACGTTTCTTTTTGAAATTCAATCAAGGTTATATACATACAAGAAAAAAGCCTTATCACCCTTCAGTCTCACCTTTCCACCTTTTTTTTAACTTTTGCAAGATAAACCAATGGATTTTAATATAATAGAACATAAAAAGCTAATTGATTTGGTTTCAGATTCCACATCGCAACTAACCTCTAAAAATCTACCATTTGTTGGATTTTGGTGTCATATCAAAGAAGAATGAATATCCACTATTATCTAGAAAGGTTATTAAAAACTCCTTTTTCCTAATACATATCTATGTGAGGATGTTTTTCCTTTGTACACTTAAACCAAACCACATTGTAACAGCATTGAATGCAGAAGCAGAAAGAAGCACCCAATTCTTTTTTACTAAGTCATATGTAAGAGAGATTCGCAAAAATATAAAACAATGTTACTTTTCTCATTACTTACTTTTCGGTGTTAGAAAACATGTTTTTGATTTGAGATAAAATTCCCATAACCAAAATTCACCATTTTATCTATTTTAAAGTTTACAGTTCTGTGGCTTCTGGTACGCTTACAAGGTCGTGCAACCAGTATCTAAATTTCCGAACATTTTCATTACCCCAAAAAAGAAATCCCTTACCCATTAGCAATCATTACCGTTTCCCCCTCCCACAGCCCCTGGCGACCACTCACCTGCTTTCTATCCCTATAGATTTACCTCTTCTGGACATCTCATATAAATGGACTCATATGCATCCTTTCATGTCTGGCTTCTTTCACTTAGCCTAATGTTTTTGGCATTTTTCTATATTAAGCATGTATCAGTAGTTCATTCCTTTTTAGGACTTAATAATATTATGCCCTGTGAATATACTACATTTAGCTTGGACATTTGGTTTGTCTTGACTTTTTGACTGATGAATAAACCTGCCATAGTTTTTGGGTTTTTTTGTTTGTTTGTTTTTGTTTGGGCACCTGTTTTCAGTTCTCTTAGATATCTGTGTAAGAGTGGAATTGTTGAGTCATGTTTTAACCCTATGTTTAACTTTTTAAGAAACTGCCCAACTGTTTTCTCAAGGAACTGCATCATTTTACGTTCCTGCCAGCAATGTAGGAAGGTTCCAATTTTTCCATATCCTTGGCAAAACTGGTTCTTTTCCCTTGTTGTTTTTTGTTTGTTCGTTTGTTTGTTTTTTACAGCCATCCTATTGGGTCAAGTGATAGATCTTTATGGTTTTTATTTGCATTTCTCTAATGACTAATGATATTGAATATCTTTGTATGTGCTTATTGGCCATTTGGATTTCTTCTTTGGAGAAAGGTTTATTCAGATCCTTTGCCCATTTTTATTTGGGTTGTCTTTTGTTATTGAGTTAAAAGAACTATTTATATGTTTTAGGTACTAAAGCCTTATCAAATTTATGATTCACAAATATTTTCTCCCACTCTGTGGGTTGTCTTTTTACTTTCTTCATAGTATACTTTGATGCACAAAAGTTGTAAATTTTGATGAAGTGTGATTTATCCTGTGTCTGTTTCTTGTGGGTGCCATAGCTAATAATCCATTACCAAAATCAAAATTCATGAAGATTTGTTCCCATGTTTTGTTCTGAGAGTTTTATAGTTTCAGCCCTCCCATTAGGTCTCTGATCCATTCTGAGTTTTTGTATACAGTGTGAGGTAAGTGTTCACCTTACCCTTACACTTGAGAGAGTCCTATAAATTGGTCATGTGATATTGACCGAAAAGTAAGACTTGGATCATTAGACACTTGGTCTCTGCCGGAACTTCCCTCTCACCAAATGATTCCATCATGACTTTGTCTTCATGCAGGATGTAGTCCCAAATAAGTTCTCTCAAGATTTATTTTTTTTTTAAAGATTTTTTATTTATTTATTTGACAGAGAGAGATCACAAGTAGACAGAGAGGCAGGCAGAGAGAGAGAGAGAGAGAGGGAAGCAGGCTCCCTGCTGAGCAGAGAGCCCGATGCGGGACTCGATCCCAGGACCCTGAGATCATGACCTGAGCCGAAGGCAGCGGCTTAACCCACTGAGCCACCCATGCGCCCAAGTTCTCTCAAGATTTAAATAAGTGGCACCTAGGTGGCTCAGTCAGTTAAGTGTCTGACTCTTGATTTTGGCTGAGATCATGATCTCAGGGTTGTGAGATCTAACGCCGCCACATCAGGCTCTGTGCTGGGTGTGGAGCCTACTTAAGATTCTCTGTCTCCCTCACCTTCTGCCCCTCCCCTCCCCTCTTTAAAAAACAAACAGATATATTATATATAGATATATATATATATAGATATATATATATATATAGATATATATATAGATATATATATATATATAGGTTTTATAGATATATATATATATATATATATATATATATATATATATATATATCTATAAAACCTAGTAATGAATCTTCTAAAAGCATTTTCTTATCATCCAACTGCCTTATAGAATGTTTGGTTAGGCCACTTTATTAGAAAAATGGCCTACAATGAAAGCCTGGGCTTGCTTAGGTCTTGGACAGTAAACACCAAAATAGAAATCAACATTTAGTTCTCACACTCCACCACTACCCAGAATGGCCCAATATAATAACTGAACTTTGGACTTCGTAAGATGTCATAAACTATTGCTAATAATTTCCATGAAGATTTGTGAGATTTGGGTTATAAAATGTATAATAAAACTATAAATTCATTAAAATTCAATTTATGCATATAAACAAGCATTAGTAAACGGTTTTATTTTACTATGTTGAAAAATGAGAGAAATTAATCCATTTTCTCAGGTAGCTCCTTGAAGAACACAGTAAATGTGCAAGCAATCACTTACATTAAAATGTTAACAGGTTGCTGGCATTGCTACCTTCAGGCATTGGCAAGTTTCCTTCACTTACAATGTCACGAGTGTGGAAGTTTTGGGAAGTGTTCTGGGCTGAGAGAAAGAGAATCTATGCTTTTGGACCACAGCCAGTTTCAGACAAAGGATAAGAAAGATTTAACAATTTGTTTTCTAAGTTTGAAATGTTTCTCCTGAATTCCTTTTGTGTTATCAGTAAACATGGTAGTTGCTTTTTCTTTTGAGGTCTCTGAGGTTAAAATGCACTTTGAATGATTGTTTACTCTTGAACAGGCATATCATATTGTCTTTCATCCTATGCTGAAATGGCTACTTTCCACCAGGTCAAAGAAAGTTCAGGTTCTAAGGAACTTTGCACTGACAGATAGAGTCCCACATTAGAAGACATAGAGATTGTTTGTGATGCGGCTTTATTTTTAGGATGGCTTTATTGATTACTTTCATGTTAATTTTCATCCCATCAGCAATCAATAAGTGCATAACTTAATTTTGACTTGAGAATCAATAATTCCATTAGGATTTGGAGGCCTTCTCTGGTTTACAAAGTTATGGAACTTTCTCAAGTAGTATTGTGTATAAGTGCTAAAGAACAGCTCAAAACATGGGGACATTTCCTTTAGTTATTAAGTTATTGAACTAATTAATGAGGTGATGCCCGTCAGGAATACTGTTTTAGACAACTGGTACGTTTCACATGTCCCCATAATAAATGGCAATGATATTTGATTCATTCAGCTTGTCTAGAGAGTCTCCCAGCCTCCAACAGAACCTGGATGGTGAAGTCCCCTGGGGGAAGCTTTCCCACAGCCGTTAAATATTTTTCATGTGGCTGGAAAGCACTCAGTATATTGAGATTTATCAAGACTATCAACTGTTAGTAGAGTCTGACTGACTGAGATAGAGGTTGGTGTCTTCTACTGCCTGAAGGCCTGCCCTTGGCTTGGGTGCCAAGGAAGGCTCAACTCCACAATCTGGTGGCAAAGCAAAGGATTTGACACTGCTCTTTAACTTTTCCAGTAGGGAATCTCCCATTTTGCATATCTGGGGCCCAAGGCCCTATGCCCTCTGTAGGAGTGCTGATCATAATGACTTCATCTTTGGCCCTCCATCTTGTTTGTATTCATCTGATGACCTCTCTTGAGGCTGCGTGTTCTGGAAATTAATATGTATACCTTAGAAATGCCCACTAAGGTCAGGATGGGCAGAGGCTTGTTTTGGCTTTCCATGAATCTGTTCAAGATAACACTGTCTTTCACCTTCCTGACATACAGGTAATGCTACAAAGATCTCATTAAAGGTTGGCTGTCAGATGAATACAAACCCTCCGATCTCACTACAGTGCCCTTCTGCATGTCCCCTCGCTCTGTAAAATCTGAACTAAGTTCCAGACTTTTTGGAGAAGAACTGTGCAGCTGCCATTGCTTGTCCTCTGCTAGATCTGTCCACCTTCCCCTGTACATCCCCCACCCACTGCCGAGATGCACGCTTCCATAATTTACCTTGATTAAAACTCTGTGTCCACAGAATGAAGTCATCTGATTTGTTTTCTGGTCTCAAAAGGCCTTCTCAGCTTGGGGGCTACTTTATTATTCCCCCTCACCTTCTAACATGCTCCTATGAGGGGTACATCACATTTTCCATGACTTCACTGGAATCTCATTGTTCGTCCCATGTTTACTGCCTCTGTGGCCAACACCACCTGTCACAGATGAACCTGGAAGCTATCCTTGGCTTGTTTTCCTTCACTGACCACCCAGTGGGTGCTGTAAACCTTCCACCAGAACCAGTGTAGAACCACTCTCCCAGAAGACAGGTCTCTCTATCTCTGGTCTTGTTCTCATCCAGTCCCTCTCCTCCACAGCAGGCAAAACAACCTAAGACAAGACTGGACCATCCTGGGATTGAAAACTTTCATTGGCTTCCTGGGGGACCACAGGATGAACTTAATGGGATTTGCAGGATTGTTGAGGTTCCCACTGACATCCACCCCCCCTTCCCCAGCCAATTTCTTCTTATCTCTCACTTTTCTTCTCTGTGTGTTCTTCAGCCCTGTACTTGCTGGTGCTTCGGGTCCTTGTGCAAGCAGTCTCGTTTGTCTGAGTGGACTGCCTTCCTTGTGAACTCCTACTCACCCCTGAAAACCTCCTTAACACTCTTCCCACTGGTTTTCAATGCTGATGAGCTTCTTTGGCACCTGCTCTTTACCATCGCACTTTCCCCAGAACCTTCTCTGTCACTTCAAAAGGCTGGGGGCCTATAGAAGGCTAAACATTCCAACTTTATATCCCCAGGTTTGGCATGAAGCTCAACACTGTGTATTAGATGAACACTCTGCATTCCAGCTATTTATTTAATTGTGGTCCCCCTGGCAAGCCTAACATGCACAGGTCTTCATTGACCTGCATCCATTCACTAGATCTTAAGCTCTTTGAGGATAGAGTCCATGCTCAGTCATCCTTGGATCCCCCTTACACACAGTAAGCAAATGTTCACCAAAATTAGTTCTGGTTGTTGATAGTACAACCATTTCCCCTATCATTTTTTTTTTTCTTAACTTCTGTTTATAAACTGAGATATATTTCACATACCATAAAACCTACTCAAGTATCCAGTTCTGTAGTTTTTCAGAAACTACTGAATTCTGTGTATTCAGAAAACTGTGCCACCATCACCACGATCAAATTTTAGGACATTTTTGCTGCCCCCAAAAGAAATCCATACCCATTAGCAGTCACTCCTCACTTCCCTCTACCCCCACTTTCCACCCCATCACGAGGCAACCATGAAACTATTTTCTGTCTCTATCGATTTGCATATTTTAGACATTTCATATGAATGGAATCATACCATCTGTGTTCTTTTGTTAGCAACTTCTTGTACTTAGCATAATGTTTTCAAAGTTCATCCATGTTATAGCATATGTACCACTTCATTTTTATTGCTGAATAATATAATAAGTGTATATAGTATGCATATACCACTTTTTATGTACCCATTCATCAGTTGATGGATATTTGGGTTTCCACTTTTTTGGCTGCTATGAATAACTGGCTTGGACATTGTGTATAGGTTTTTGTGTGGACCTGTTTTTATTTCTCTTCCGTATATACCAAGAGAGGAATTTCTGGGTCATATGGTAGTTCCATATTCACCTTTTGAGGCATATCAAAGTATCTCCAAGTGGCTGTACCATTTACAGTCCCACCAGCAGTGTATGAAGGTTTTGACTTCTCTACATTCTTAACAACACTTGTTATTTTCTGTCTTCTCTATTTGAATCATAGTGGTATGTGTAGTGTTGTTTTCATTTGCATTTTCTTTTTCTTTCTTTTTTCCTTTCTCTCTTTTTTTCTTTATTTAAGAGAGAGAGCAAGTAAGAGAAAGGGAGAGGGAAAAAGAGAGAGAACATGCAAGGCAAGGGAGGGGCAGAAGGAGAGGAGAATCCCAAGCAGACGCCACACCCAGAGCACCCTGAGCACCCTGAGATCTGCTGAGATTCGGCTGAGATCCGACCTCAGCCAAAACCAAGAGTCCCAGGCTGAGCCACCCAGAGGCACCTCATTTGTGTTTTTATGATTATTAATGATAGTGAGCATCTTTTCAGGGGCTAATTAGCTATTTATATATATTCTTTGGGAAAATATCTATTCAGATCCTTTGCCCATTTTTTAAATTGGGTTGTCTTTTTGTTCTTGACTTGTATGAGTTCCTTATATATTCTGGATACAGGTCCCTTATCAGATACATGTTTTGCAAATATTTCAAATAATTTTGTATTTTTTTCCCATTTTCTTTTTTTAAAGATTTTGAAAATTTTATTTATTTGAGAGAAAGAATGAGAGATCATGAACAGAGGGCAAGGGTAGAGGGAGAAGCAGACTCCCCATTGAGTGGGGAGCCCAATGTGGGACTCGATCCCAGGACCCTGGGATCATGACCTGAGCCCAAGTCAGACACCTAACCAGCGAGCCACCCAGGTGCCCTCCAATGTCTTGATGGTGTCCTCTTGTCACACAAAAGTTTTTTGTTTTAATAAAGTATACTTTATTTATTTTTTCTTTTCTTTTTATTTTTTTTTAAAGATTTTATTTATTTATTTGACAGACAGAGATCATAAGCAGGCAGAGAGAGAGGCAGAGAGAGAAGGGGAAGCAGGCTCTCTGCTGAGCAGAGAACCTGATGCGGGTCTCGATCCCAGGACTCTGAGATCATGACCTGAGCTGAAGGCAGAGGCTTTAACCCACTGAGCCACCCAGGCGCCCCATATTTTTTCTTCTATTAATTGTGATTTTGGTGTCATAGCTACGAAATCATTGACTGACTAAAGGTCATGAAGATTTACTCCTTTGTGTTCTTCTAGGAGTTTTATCATTTTTGCTCTTATATTGAGGTCTTAATCCATTTTGAGCAATCCATGTTTGTATGGGCAGGGGTTCGTATTAAGTCTTCTGCATGTGTTTATCCAGTTGTCCTAGCACCATTTGTTGAAAAGTCTCTTCTTTCCCTACTGAAATGTCTTGGCATCCTTGTTGAAAATCAGTTGACCATAAATGTGAATTTATTCTGGACTTTCAATTTTATTCCCTTGATCTGTATTTCTATCCTTTTGCCAGTACCTCAGCGTTTTGATTCTTATGTCATTTTTTCGAAACAGTATAGGAAAGCTGTGTAACTGGCAAACTGGGAAGACTGGTCTCCTTAAACTGGGAGAAAATTCTTTTTTGTAGAAATACGGATATCAAGGGGAGAGAATAAACATCTAAAATTAAAGAGGCACTTTAAACTATTTTAAGACTGTTGTCTAATAGCAGCGTTTCACAAGATATTTAAAGAAATCATTCTTCAACTATAAAAACAATGGTTTTGTGGTTCATTTTAATTTCACAGCTTATGTCATTCTCATTCATATGACCTCAAAAGTGACTGAACATTATTTTGTATAATTAGCATAGCACAGTGTCATTCTGTTGGAAGAAAAGCTAGAACGAATCTCAGTTGTGTGGATCGGGCTTGTCTTTAATTCTTGTTTTCATTAAGAACCTTCCCAAGGTTGTTCAGAAATGAACACAGGTCATAGTTGTCAAATGAGTTCTATGTGAAATAACAGAGTGTTTAGTCACTGAAGAAATGGCATTTTAGGGGGCATAATTCATTTAATACAAAGCTCCTTTGTTTTTCTTTTCTTAATGGAGGACATAGAGAGTATCCTCTCGGGTCCAGATAGAACTTCAATTTAGATAATGTAGTTTCAGTCATGACAGAAACATGGTCTAGACAATTCTGTCATCTCTTGTGACCTTTTTACCCTCTCTGCTCTGTGGGGCATGAGTCTACTGCTTTTTCTCAGTGAAGATGCTGCACCCAGATGTTTAGATTGTCTAGTGGCTCTTATGTAAGGATTCCCATGATTCAATTCCTCTTAGAAGTTAATGCCAGGAAAAAGTTTGTCTAACTTGAAGAACAACTATGATTCTTTTACCAGATCATGAGAACTATATTATTCACTGTATGTCATTCTTGCCTTGGTTCTGGGAAACCAAAGCTAAATTTAATGCTCCACTGTGGTAAATCAAGACACTGGTAAGAGAACTTTTTGCCTTCTTCCATTTATTTTTTTTAAATATTTTATTTTATTTATTTACTTGTTAGAGAGAGAGAGAAAGCACAAGCAGGGGGAGCAGCAGGCAAAGAGAGAAGCAGGCTCCCAGCTGAGCAAGGAGCCTGATGTAGGACTTGATCCCAAAACCCTGGGACCATAACCTGAGCCGAAGGCAGATGCTTAACCGATTGAGCCACCCAGGCGCCCCTATTATTTTTAATAACAAGTCACCCCAGGGCCGTATAGAAATAGTCAGAATACATATTATGATCAATAATACTTAATAATTACATTATCAATAGAAAATAATGTATCTTCTAACTCTAACACTATATGAAAATAGGGTGCCCAATAATTGCTGGTTTTGTAGATTTACGTGTTGTACTTCTTGTTTTCAGAAGACAATTAAAAGAGAGTAAAAGAAAAAAGTGCCTTGAAGGCAAGATTTTCAGATTAGAGATTGGGTTTTTCAGTCTGGGCCAGATTTGGGGCAAGCATCCACTCATAATGCAAAAAACAGCAATAGTTTCCTCAAATTCTCATCTCAGCATTGCTATTGAATCACACTGAGTATTTTCCAAATTTTACTGTAGGTACTAATGAGGGTACTAGTAAAATCTTTCCTCTTAGAAGTTATGAGAGTAACACATAATTCATAACAGAAAAGATAAAGCACAAGTCAGGGACCAGATGCACAGCATTGTTGTTATAAAGGGCTAAAGCCTGCTTTCTTTGGATGGTTTTATGCCTGTCATGAATACTGTAAGACAGCTAATCCCCCAATCTTCTCTGTATTTTGTATCTCTTCAGAGAAAAGTTTGTAATCCAGGAAAATGTCTGCAGGTGAATACCTGGAATGAATTGAATTTGCCAGTTACACGTTATCGGGCAGCTAAGATTGTTGTAGAATTTACATGCAACATATAAAGTAATATTGCAGTAGAACATTCTCACTGTATGGAAATTTCCACCTCACTTCAGGGGTAAGCTCAGTTGGACGAGGGCCAGATGGACTTGTTTATGGTGGTGGTGACATAATAGGAGGAAATGAACAGAGTACCTTCTTGAGTTGAGTTTTGCTGGAGTCTCATGGAATCAACTTTTGGAACTAGAGGCAGTAAAGCAAACTACTTCTTTAGGAGTCAGTAGCAAATGAAAACTAGTGCTTCATTTACAGAATAAAGGACGGCCAGAAGGTAGAGACTGTGGCCTGAAGATAAAAGCGGCCCACAACCCTTAGTTTTGTCAGAAGAGAGCAAATGCTCAAAATTCTGTGCGCTCATTTCTCTCATGACTTAACAACAGTGTATCTTTAGTGCCATGTTTTCCCTTGGCTCCTGTGTGGACAGGATAGATGTGTGAAAATTGAGGAAGTGTTTTCTACAGGTCATTGAGATTTTCTTTATCAGGAGCTTATGGTCCTTAATACCTGACTGGGTCCTACTGCCCTCCTATTACATGGTTCTTGAAAAATCTTACATGCCTGTTTGCACTTATAGTATTTGTTCTCACTTGGAGATATTTTGCCATCCTCATTCAACAAATAGCTTAATGGGATTTTAGGAAAAATAGGGAATTTTTTTTAATTTTTATTTTTTATTTTATTTTTTTTTTAGTGTTTCAGAGCACCATTTTCAACCTTGAGTTAAAAACTGAGGATTGGGGGACACCTGGGTGGCTCGGTTGGTTAAGCAGCTGCCTTCGGCTCAGGTCATGATCCCAGCGTCCTGGGATCAAGTCCCACATCGGGCTCCTTGTTCATCGGGGAACCTGCTTCTCCCTCTGCCTCTGCCTGCCATTCTGTCTGCCTGTGCTCGCTCTCTCTCCCTCTCTCTCTCTCTGACAGATAAATAAATAAAATCTAAAAAAAAAAAAAACAACAAAAAAAAAAACACTGAGGATTGGAAGCAGAAAAATGAAATATGACACGACTAAACCCATTGGATACTGTGGCCAGGTCATTGCTGTGGCCAAAATGCTCTGTCTCACGTTGATCAGAGCACTGATTTTAATTGCCCAGAGACTTTTTAATTAGGAAAGCTCTTCAAGTCTTTGTGCTCAAAACTGCCTTTTCTCCATCTGTATTTGTCAAGGAAAATGGATTCTTAGAATTTCAGATGATTTCTTTGTATGACTAGATCCATGGATAAAAAGGCAGGATGATAATTTTTCAGAGACTGATTTTTCATAGGACCTCAAGTTGGTGAACTGCAATTTTGCTAGTTTCCTTGAAGAGATTCTCTGGTTAAGTCATTTTGTTTTTTATGTGATCTTCAAAAGACGTTGATTTCTGAATGTGTGTCTAGCCCTGGAATTCTATGATCGCAGTTTAGGAAATATCAATCTCTAAGAAGGGGGAGGGGAGGAGTGGATTTGAGAGGGTAGTTTTTATGAAGATGAATAGGCAAATTCAAAGTTAATCTATATTCAGTATGCTGACAGTCATGAAAATATATCAAATATGTCTGTTGTAAATGCATATTTTACTTGCATTCCAAGCAGATTCACATTCAGAACAGGATACAAAGTGTTTGCACCTGAAAAATATCTAGCCCTGTTGATGCAAGTTATACTAGGTGGAGTATAATGTTCAGAGAAATGAGTGATTTGTACAGGCAAGTAAATTCAGAATCACATTGTAGCCAGGCACCACTGTAATTTTACCTTGTGACCTATCTAGTGGCTCATAATTATTTTCTTCCAAGGCCTCCTTGTCATTTGACCAAACTCCTCAGGTACCCTTTAATTTCTTATAATTTCATCCTCATTCATCCCCCATTAAGTGTTTCTTGAACATTTGGCTGAAACACATGAAAGAAGCAGCATTCACAGTATCCCAAAGTTCCTGTTATTATCCTTCTTGCTCTAGCTACATTTCCAGAAAGCTTAGAAGTACTTTCTTCTTGAACTATACCTTTTAGCATCTCTCTCCTTCTCTATTCTCCCTGCCCATCCTGAATTTTTTGCTTCCTGTCAAGTGTAATTTTTCTACTCTTCAGCTCTGAATGATCCTATCTGGGGAACTTGAGTTAATTTAAGCCCAAATAGTATCAAACAGTTCTGAGGAAACCTGAGTTTTAGATTTTCCTGTTACCTCAGTAACACAAGGCATAAAATGGGTGTAAACTGACTAATTTACATGTCCCAGTAGGTATTTACCTTCTCAGACATTCTGAAAGACACAGCAACCTAAGGTATTAGATGAAGCACTAATGTAAATTACATCCATATGAAATATGCAATACCGCCCTGTGAGACCATGTTCAGGTACCTACAGTCCCCGAGGACGGACATTTTTGTGTTTCTTTTTGTTCACTGATGCATCCGCAGTGCCCAAAAGAGTTCCTGGCATATATAGTAAGTGCTCTACCCATGTATGCAATGAAGTACAGCCTACTTCCTAAGCGCAGAATTAAGTACAGTCTATTCTGGGGCACCTGGGAGGCTCAGTCCTTAAGCGTCTGCTCTCGGCTCGGGTTGTGATCCCAGAGTCCTAGGATCGAGTACCCCATTTGAGCCCTCCATGTCTTCCTGCTAGGCGGGAAGGCTGCTTCTCCCTCTCCCACTCCCCCTGCTTGTGTTCCCTCTCTCCCAGTGTCTCTTTCTAATAAATAAATAAATTTTTTAAAAAAGTACAGTCTATTCTATTAAAGGCCTGTTTCTGTAATGAGAATATAGGTAACGCAAATGAACTCATTGATATATAGGGAAAGGATATTCATAAAATGGGACGGTTGTATTGGTTCACGAGCAATTGTTCCTGGCACTTTAGTATTTTGCATCCACAAGTATTGGCAGTTCCAAGCAAAACACAGCAGACCGCTGCTCGTGGAGAATATACAGTGCTGTGCCCACGCCCATCCACCCCACGTTCTTTCTCTTGGAGTCAGCTGGCCATGAGTTCTAACTTGGAAGGGTTTATTGTGAGGGGGGAATTCACCTCTTATACTTGTACATTTTGTGCTTATCTTCCAAACCCAACAGCCTCCATCCAACAACTCTCCTTCCAGTCCCTTCATCAGTGATTGCCATCTTTTTTTTTTTAAAGGTAAAAGTCCTATATTTATATTTACTGTAATATTAGGAATTTAACATGGCTCATAAACTCTGCTAGTATGGTTTTTGGAATGGTTACTGTTTTTGTTAGTGTTCTAGTTGCAATGTTACATAGATTTGGAGTTGTTTGGGGGCACCTGGGTGGCTCAGTGGGTTGAGGGTGCGAGTGATGGTTTTGGGTGAGGTCATGATCTCAGGATGGTGACGCTGAGCCCCAGGTCTGGCTCCAAGATCAGCGGGGAGTCTGCTTGAGATTCTCCTCCTCTGCCCTATCCCCTACTAGTGCACATGCACACACTCTCTCTAAAATAAATCTTTAAAAAAAGATTTGGAATCCTTTGTTGCTAAGCCTATTTTCCCCATAAGCCTTGTTATTTCTAGTGTATGATTTCACAAAATGGGAAAAACACATACATCCTTTTATAGAAGAAATGTTGTACTACAAACTTCTTTTCAATGAAGATAAGTAGGATTTGGCTGTGGGAGAAGATAAGAGAGAGCATTCCAATTCTGGCAAAAGCATCATCAACTCCCGAGTGGATACAGGATGGAACCTTCTGGGAGGAGGGGAGGAGTCTCGGCTGGCAAGCCAGGCTCTGAGGAGTGGGTAAGTGGGTGGTTTTGAACAGAAGAGTTTTAAATTCAGAATTTTCTGTGGTAAAGTGCCTCCCAGAGCTTTTAGAACAGGAAGTGGCCTGCCTGAGCCTTGTTCTAGAATCATTACCCAGTAGGCATGTGCAGATGGACCCCCGTGCAAGGAATGGGGGAGAGAGCACTGGAACCATTAAGTACCCAAACAGCGAAAATCCGGAAGGTGGCATTGGACTTGGAAAGGACAGAATCCGGAAAGTGGCATTGGACTTGGAAAGGACGGGAGGGACAACTGGGAAGACCTTAAAATGAATTATTAGTAAGACTGGCTATGGCAATGGAAGAAGCTGGGGAATTGAACCGTAGGGTCTGTGTTCAAGCAACCAGTGGAAAAAGTTTTCCCAGACATGAGACAGAGAAGCTGGGGACATGGGCAGGTCGGACAAGAAAAAAAAAAGACAAGAAGGATATGCCTTTTCAGAGTGTCGGCTAAAGTGCCTTAGGAATTCATCCTTAGACTGTATTTTGACAGAAGAGGATGGTTCAAAACCTTAACTAATCTATTTACGAATATTTGTGACTGCTTGCAGTTTCCTCACCTAAAGAATCACTGGGCAAAAAAACTTATGCCTGGAGCCCTCCTCTCCGGGAGAAGAAGGTGAGGATGGGGATCCGGCAGTCCCCAAACCCACCCTCCAGCTTAGGATTCCGGGGGCTGGCGGGACGGCCGTTTTCCCGTTCTGGCCCGGGCCTGGGGAGCTGCTTCGGGAGCTCCAGGGCTCGCGCTCCGCGGAAGGAGTCCGGCCTATCATCCCCGACTCCGACTTCGCCGCTCACTGCCTGGGCCGTGTGCATTCTGAGCGCTCCTGAGTTGCCCGAAACTGCCCCCCAAGGTTCCCCGGAGAGGGCCGGGGGGGATCTCCGTAAGATTCCAGGAGGCGCCGCCGCCGGGCGGGTGCAGTGACCCGCTCCCAGGCCCCCGGGCCTCCGCCCCTCCTCCCGGGGATCCCCTTTCGCCAACAGCCTCGCGGGCCCCGCAGGACACTCCCCTCCGGAGGCCGGGCCTCGTTGTCCCGCCACCGCCCCCGCCTCGCCCCCAGCCGCCCGGCCCCGCCCCGCGCTAGGCGCCGGGAGAGCCCCGGCCCCGACCCCTCCCCCTGAACGCCCGGCCCGAGAGCGGGACGGGGGCGGCGATGGTGACTGGGCAGCGGCTCCGGGCCGGGTGCTGGGCAGGGAGGCTCCGCGGCTTCTTTCTCTCTCTGCTCCCGCCCCTCTCTCTCCTCCTTCCTTGATAGCCCCGCCGGCGGCCGCCGAGGTCGGCGCTCTCGCCTCGTCTCCTCCCCCAGCTGGGTACCCTCTCCTCTCCCCTCCCTTGCCCCCTCCTCTCGCCGCCGCCTCCTCCTCCTTGCCCGAGCGGCTAGCTGCGAGGAGGCGTAACGGAAAGCCTCGGCGTGGGGAAGGCTGCGAGCTCGGAGCCAGAGACGCGGAGCCGGGGCCGGGTGAGTTGGAGTCGCCGGGCCCCCTGCGCGCTGCGGGAGGGAGAGCCCGCAGCCCCAGCCAGGTGGGGCGGGCGGCGCCGGAGGGGAGCACCCCGCCCCGGCGCTGGCGGCGGTTGGAGCGGGAACCTGGTTCCCGCGCCCCGTAGCCCACGGGGAGGGAAAAGGACAGTCTCCGGGACCGGGACGGGTGTCGGATGCTGGGCATGGAAGGGAGCCGCTGCTTCGGCTCTCATCGCCGCGGCCGCCGGCAGCAGAAATGGAAAAATTGTTCCTGGAACGGCAATTCGCCGGGAAGCCGGCGCGAGCCTAGCTCTCCCGCCGCCACTGGCGGGCTCCGACCGGCGGTTCCCGCGGGCACCGTGGCGCGCGGATTTGGGCGCAGCCGGGCGCCGAGCTCCGCGCACTTGGTACGGCGCCTCGGGAGCCTCGCGATGGTCGCCCCCATGGGGCTTGGTGTGTGGCGTTGGGTCACGCCGGCCACAGACGTTAGCTGCTTTTCAAATCTGGACTGCATTTTTGTGGGCAGCGCAGTGATTTGGGGTGCGGGCTGGAGGAGGTGGGCGTGGAGCGGGGAAGACCACATCTGGGATGGATGGTTGAGCCCATGGGATGGCGTCAAGGGCTGGGGAAGACTCTCTGTGTTTCTGGATGTTTTTAGGCACAAAGATCCCCTCATCCCGTTTTCCCCCCATCCATTTAGCGGTCTAGTGTTCTTTAAACTGAAAAAAGCAAAAGGATTTTCCTTCATTCCGTTTAACTTTTCTCTTAATCTAGAGGGGTCCTGAGTTTCAGGAGAGTCCTTCAGCCGTTTCAGTGCGAGTAAATGAGAGTAAAGACCAAGTCTCATCCCCCACCCCCATCTTCACCAACCCCCACCTCGGGCCATTTCCTGTATTTCCCGTTTTCTCCGTGGTTGTGTGCGTAGTTGTAGGTTGCCATCAGTGACCCACATGTAAAACTACAACTTCTTTTTGCAATCGCAAAGTAGCCCGTGTAGACCAGTGTGTTTTTGAGCCACAAGGGGGAGAGGGATGAGTAGGAGGGGGGGAGGGGAGCGGTTAGACTCTCCTCCCAGAGAGTTAAACCTGAGTAATGAGTTCGAAGGACCGTTTATCATGCGCGCGTTCCTTTTCCTACACTCACTCGCTTGAGAGCTCCACCCCCAGCAGGTTTAAGCGAGGATGGGTGCTAATTTCTTTGGCGTTGCCCTTTCCTGGGTGTTTCTGATTCTTTGCTCCTGGTCTTTTTAAAAGCTTTTCTTTTCAAATTGAAGAGATAGGGAACACATGCCAGTGGGAAGATAAAATGTTTTAGAGGAAAGAAAGAAAGTCCAAGACTCTCATTTCTTTGTGCTATCCTACGGTGACAGGTTCGTTATTAATCTATGTCAGGAATCTGATGCTGATGAAATATTTGAGGGGTTTGAAGTAAGACCACTATTACCGTATGATAATATTTTTTCTAAGTGGTCACACATAGAGCAGGTAGTGTGGCTGGTTGTGGTTTGCAAAGGGTGCAGCAAACATTTTAGGCCAGAGGGAAGACATGGTATGTTGCAGGGGATGATAGGGGCGGGGAGGGAGAATCATTTGTCTTTGGAGCAGTCCAATTAAGAAGAATAATTACTCTGCAAATGAACATTCTCAAATGTAATTTGAATCATGGTACGTGAACTAGTCATTTGTCTTTAGGAAGGAAAAAGGATCTTTGTAGATGAGAGCAAAGCAGTGCCTTCTGGAAAAAGGAATGTATACTGTTCATCGATGTAGATGGGCTCAGAATTGATGGCACCTGCCTACAAAGATGTGTGGACTCGTGAATTAAAGAGAGTTCACTGCATATAGGGGACAGGGCAGGAAGGAAAATTCCATAGTGGAAGACAGAAAAACAACGTATGGAAAAGTACATAGTCTTTTTTAATGAACATTTTGTACAGCTTCTCAACTTCTTTATTGCAAAGAATTGACAAGATAGGCAAAAATATAAAGACCCAGATTGGCACTGTTGAGTTCCCAGAGATCCTACTTACTATCTGAACTTTGGACAAGTTATTTAATTTCTCTCAGCCTCGGTTTCTGTATCTATAAATTGGTGGTAATGAGAGTTCAAGTCGAAGACTAATCTTGAAGATTAACCAGGATTACTTTTGTATAGAGCTTGGGGTGATGTCTTGTGCTGAGTGCTCAGAAAATGTTAATGTTGGTTGTCAACTATTTCAAATGCCCTGGAAAAAGCAGTGCCATGCAAAGTGTCGGAATGTATACCTGAAAGTGAGCTGTGGTTGCTTAAGACAGACCCTGAGTTGAGGCTGACCCCCTGCCCTCTGGCAGCCCACAGACAGAAACACTTGATCTTTCTAGAATATACACGCTGCATCCTTTTGGCCCATTCTGGTCAGCCTTCTCTGGGACTCCAGCCCTAGGGAGTGTGTGGTAGAAGTTCCATGTGGCTCCGAGGGCAAGAGCACAGATGGGTTGCAATTCCAGGCCTCACTGACCCTCTGTGGCAGGTTCTCAGGTTTCCAGTCCCATGAAAGTAAATATGCAAATTTTGTTTGAGGTGGGGAAGAAAACCTTAGTGGTGGACAAAAGTGCATACTTCTTGGGGAATCTTAAAAGCAACATTTTACTCAATGCTTTACTGCTCTTGGAAAGCTACAAGCAGTAAGTAAATATCTAATTTCTAGTATTTTTTCCAAAAAGCAATTTTAAAGTCCGCTTTGGGGTTAATGATACACTGCCCAGTTTTTATTAAGGTTGTAACTAACACAAAGTGAACAAAAGGCATTCTTAGCAAAACACTTTCTTGAGCAGGGGAATGAGCTGTGTGTCACTCTTCTAATTGAGGAGGACTGCCTCTTTGCTTATTTATCCATTCTTTTATCCTGTCATTCAGCAAATACTTATGAAGCCTGTTCCATGGGGCGGTCTCTGTTCTGGCCTCTGGTTAACACAGCAAGAACCAAGAGGAGGCCTTGTCTCTCATAGAGTACACATTCTAGTTGGGGAAGCAAACTCTGTGTGCACAGGACTTCCATAAACCCAGGAAACTCCTTTTTTCTTTCTTTCCTTTTTTTTTTTTTCTCCTTTTTTAAAATTTATTTAGAAGAGCTTGTGCTAGGAGAGCAGAGAGCTGGCTGGGTGTGCTTCCCTCCCACAAGCCCGCCTGCTTAGAGGGAGTGATTGGTCTGTGGATAGCGGTGATAGGGGCAGCCAATCCTGTGGATTCTCTGTAGGAATAAGGGGGAACTGATTTATAAAAGTCTGTGTCCGGTTTGAATAGTGGGTGAGTAGAACCAACAGCCACATGCCATGAAAACAAATACTTTTTTCTCAGAGGTGAGATTTCTCAGCCTTAGGGAGGCAAAGAAGGAATTACAGGTCAGTATTCATCATCAGCTTATAAAACCCAGATGTGTCCAGGGAAGAATCTGGTGTGGCACTTAAAAAACTTCTCTTGCTCTCTCCTGCTCTCTCGCTGTGTAAGGCATGAATGAAGGAATACAGAAAAGTGGATACTTGGTTCCTTGTGCACCTTCCAGGTTTTCTTTTTTTCATCACTTTTAAAATAACATTAATACATGATGCAATGATCGCTTCTCGGCCTTTTGGCTGAGTGTAATACATGATGCAATAATAATTGGTTGTTTGGGGTCTAGGAGGCTTTCAAAGGTGTGAGATAGTCAGGGCTCTGATAGCAGTTGTGTGGACTGGAGGCAATGTTGTATAGGGAAGACCCTGAGGGTACTGGGGTTGAGTGCAGAGCTGAGGAGTCTGAACCTCATCTCCAAAGCTGGTTGAACGGTGGAGAATTTGCAGCGGG
This sequence comes from Enhydra lutris kenyoni, assembly GCF_002288905.1. Taxonomy (NCBI): domain Eukaryota; kingdom Metazoa; phylum Chordata; class Mammalia; order Carnivora; family Mustelidae; genus Enhydra; species Enhydra lutris. Next base: position 5,000,919 of record NW_019154103.1, on the reverse strand, counting down.
TAATTGACTTGCTTTATTGTGCTTTAGAAGAACTTGGTGGCTGTGATGTGGGCTGGGTGACAAGGAGACCAGAATGGGGACCGAAGATGAGTTAGGAGGCTAGTGCAGGAATCCATGAGGGATTTGGAGAAGGAGAAGGGGAGAGGAGGGAGGAGGCCAGGAGAGACGGGTCACCCTTCCTTGGTCATCTTTTAGGTGTGGGCACTTAGTGAGACTGACCATTTGCTGAGGTAAGCAGCTGTGGACCCTCAGTCTGAGGAGCCAGTGAGGACTAATGAGCTCAGCTGAACTCCATACTGAACTGTGAGCCTTCCATGGGGAGATGCCCAGCAGAGAGCTGGAGACACAAGCAGGAAGAGAGGTCTGGAGCTAGAGATGAAAGAGGGAGTTGTTTTTATAATAATGGCAAGTGGTTGCCTGGTTGGTGGAGATTTATTAAATAGTGCTCCGGGTGACAGTAATTGGTGTCCTTATAACTGAATTTGTCCCTTTTATCCTTTCAGCAGGCCTAACTGGGGATAGTCAAGACCTTGGCCTTAAATGACCAGTCTCTTACTGGTGTTATTTTACATACATGGTAGATCTGTTTGTTATTTTGACCTGAAATAATTAAGAGGAATATATGTAGAATGGCTATGAACATATTTAATAGCTAGGATGTATAACTGGTAAAATTGATTACCCCCCCTCCCCCAGCACACACACACCCCCCAAAATTCCTATGTGGAAACCCTGGTCTCTAGTGTGGTAGTATTTAGAGGTGAGGCCTTTAGGAGGTGATTAGGTTTGGATGAGTCATGTGGGTGGAGTTCCTTAGGAGGATTAGTGTCCTCAGGAGGTGAGAAATCGAGACCAAAGCACCTGTGAGCTCCCTCTCCACCACAGAGAGAAGGCTGCCATTTGCAAGCCTGGAACAGGAACCAAACCTGACAGTGCCTTGATTTTGGACTCACAACCTCCAGAACAGTGAGAAAGAAATGCTGCTGAGGTCACCCAGTCTATGGTATTTTGTTATTGCAGCTCCAACCGACTATTACACAGGTGTGTGTTGTATTTCAGAAAATGCAAGATGACCTTTATTTGCTGAGAAAGTAGTTTTGTGTGCATCTAGAAAATACCAAATACAGTTAAAGAGGTATGTCATCTGCACGTTTTCTTAGTTAAACCGTAATACCCTTAGCTAGGTCAAGAGAAGTACCCAACTCTCACTTTGAGACTTGCCAGGTAAGAAAGGAGAACCTCACTATATTTTGACTTTTCCTCCTGTGGCTTTGTTCTGATTTGGATTTAATCCCATGTTTGTTGATTAAGTGGTGTTTTGGAGAGTATTTAAAAAATATTTTAGTCAAAATTAAGTAAGATTTCTGAGGTGTTTACTTAGGTGAATTTTTGAGGTTCTGTTGAGGATAGTGCAGCCAAACTAGCTTTTAAGCTCTTCATGTGGTTTCTTTTTTTTTTTTTTTTTTAAAGATTTTATTTATTTATTTGACAGAGAGAAATCACAAGTAAGCAGAGAGGCAGGCAGAGAGAGAGGAGGAAGCAGGCTCCCTGCTGAGCAGAAAGCCCGATGTAGGGCTCGAACCCAGGACCTGGGATCATGACCTGAGCCGAAGGCAGCGGCTTAACCCACTGAGCCACCCAGGTGCCCCTCTTCATGTGGTTTCTAAAACATTAAGTACTGAATGCTGTAGTCAGTTATGGTATTTGAATGAAGACTGTTGAGGGTTTTAGCAGGTCCATAGCAAATAATGTTTAACACCTACTGAAGTGACATTAGCGAGAAAAGCAGTACTTTGCTTGTTTCTTGTATATGGAAAGAGAGGAGTTCATGAGGCATCTCCAGGTTTCCTGGCTTTTGGCAACTTCAAGGTAATACTTTGAGGATTTGCAGCCCAAGCTAGTGTATGAAGCTCAGATGTTACAACAGTAAATAAGGGGCCTTTAAAGCACTCCCTGTCTGTGGAACTAAGGATATTTCCATGTGGGCTGAATATCTCTCACCCTACAAGTGCACAGGCTTACAGGGATCCCTGGATGTCTGGAAGGGAGCTGCACACATGCTTGTGGTTCCCAGGTCTCTGTTTCTGGTTGTTCCATACACCCTTTCTCGCAACACTAATTTTCTCCCCTTAAAGAGGCGTCCGTGTGAGGACGCGGTGAGAAGGCCGCCCTCTGAGACACAGGACGGAGTCTCCAAGCTGTAGGTGTCTTGAGAACTTGTACTGGGAAAACTAAGGTTTGTTTTCATGTCCACGAAGGAGAGGCTTATCTGCCTTCTTTTTTGAAGTTACCATATGGCCCTCGAGGGCTATTGTTGTTAATTTGAATTTCATTCATTTGTGGAATAATTAAAAGTGTGCGAAATAGACCCCAGTGAATGCCTGTTGAATTGCAGGCAAGCTGTTTGATCTGTGCACACTGTGACTCCCCTTACTGCTGTGGATTTAGGGTAAGACCAGCCGGGATTACTAACCATTGTCAGGCTTTGTAACCAGCAAGAACACCTCCCCTCACGCCTGCCTGCTTAACTGGGGTGCCATGGAAAGGAAAGCTGGCAGCCGTAGACAGTCTGGAAGGATGGAGACTGAACTTTTGACTGTTCGTGTTGGGCTAGTGCGATTACAAGTGACCAGTTATTTTCTTCATTCTCCTATTTTTTCAGGCTTTCTGTAAATAGCATGTTACTTTTAAAATCAGAGCAAAACAGTTGGTGGGTGTGTGTGCTTGTGCAAATAGTTTTGGCCACAGCACTGTACATCTCCTTAAATATGTGATGCATCCATAATAAAGCAGGTTTCTGTTTTAAAAAAGAATTGCAATTCCTGTTTGTGGTAAACAAAGTTGCTCATAGTGGGAGGCTGGGAATACAACCAAGCTTGGGTGCTGTGACCCCCCCCAGCCAGAGTGGGGCAGCTTCCTCTGAACTATAGGCAAGAACCCATTCCTGACCCTATATTTTCCATGTTTTCCTCAACATTGTAAATGTGATTTGAGAGGTATTTCACTTACGTAGCTAAGCGTGTAAATGTCTTTCTAATTGATAGGGACTTTTGAACTAAATCTGAAAAGTAATCAGTTAAATATGTACTATACCGATATGTTAGGTTTCTTTCTTTTTTAAAAATTGTTTCCGTGTTCATTAGAACCCAGCCCAGCAGTGAGATCTTAAATACTTCTTTAGCAGCAACCTCTCCACATGCCTGGAAAATTAGAGGGGCTCTTTTTCCTCTACTGGTTCTATTGTTCAGCATTTTCTTTCTTTCCACATTGAGCTGTGTTGTCAAGGGCACCTGGAGTTCAAGCTTCCTTTCTCCTGGGGCAGGCTGCAGTTGGGCCGAATTTCACATGTTGTGTTCTAGTTCTCAGGCCGTTAGCCAGTTGTTTAAGGATGGTTGTAACTGCGTGGACAGTAGCTTCTTTTCATGTTGAGGTAAGTGGTACATGGCAGACATTTATTTAGGGCAAATAACCTCTTAAAATTTTAAAACTTTTTTTTTCCCTTGCCTATAGAGACAAAATTTTCTGAAATTAAAAATAATGGATTGGGTAGTCTGGGATCTGCAAACTTAGCAGGAAACAGCCTTTTTGTCTTCATAAATGACTACCACTTGGGTATTCAATATAGACTTAAGAAAAACCTGGGTCACAACTTTAAAAACAGTCTAAAATCCCATCCAGTTTTTTAAATGGCTGTCTATTCCCAGATGATGATCTGGCGTAGAGAAGTATGTCTAAACAGATACTCATACTCTGTCGTTTGCTCATTTTTATAGCAGTCATTTCAAGGTTTTTCTGAATTGGGAGCTCATAATTTGCCCCCCTAATTACTAATTCTGCATGGATTTATGCTGTGCTCTGTAGCATAGTGCACTGGCTTATACAGGTGATGGGGTCTTTTTGATCTGAATTCTGTTGGTAAATGAGCGTGCTTAGGTCGTCTGGTCTGCTTATGTATTTTTTTTTCAGTTTGGGCTGAGGTCTGTACTTTTTTTCTCTATTAGTAAAGAAAGGTCAGCATCAAAGGGAGCCAGGCCGATGCGTGGAATGTCCTAACTATAACCCGAAGCCTGAAAGAGCTTCGAAGCAACCGAAGCCAGGTATAGAGGCCACACTCAATTATAAGAACCTAAGTGATGGTGGTGATGAAAATGTGCGGCAGTTGTATGGTCACCTGGGTGGATAAGTGGTTGGGGGACTGGTGAGGATAGTCTGATGAGCTTTGCTGCAGAAGGACTGCTGCATCCTTGGTCCGGAAACTAGACTCATGGACCCTAAGACTATGTGAACTTTCTTGGCACCCACTTTAGTTAACACAACTGGCATGATTTGAAAACATTTTAGAATGAGAAGTGCCGGGGTAGATTTCCTCTTGCTTCTGTATGTGTGTGAGGTTTTTTTTTTTTTTTTTTTTTTTTTTTTAAGGTTGACCATGGGACTTCCCGTTTCTGTCCAGATCATTTGAATTCTGACTTGGTCATCTGTCATGGCAGCCATCCCTCTGGGCTGCGTGTTGTCTTCCGCAATACATTCTGCTCACCAGTCCCTGAAGTTCTTTGAGTTACTCAGTGGTGCCACTCTGCTAAGCCTCCCCTTGTCATTCTTCTGAGTGCTCTTAGTATCCAGGGGTGTGTCAGCCTTTGTAGGTGGCCAGGGGGTAGAGGGCTGGCATCTGTGCCAACGAACAGAGGAGGCTAATCATACTTGTGATCTTGCCCTCATTAACACTGTGTTGGAACCAAGAGAGCCAGCGTTCCATGGTATTGTTTGACTTTGGATTGTCTCTATTGATTTTTAGTCACAGGGTCCGAATTTCAGCCTTCTAAGGAATATAAGAGCGACACAAGAATGTAGGAGATTATCAGTACTTATTGCCTCTTTCTAACTCCTAAAAGTTGGGTTTTGGATTACCAGCTAGTTTTGTACCCTGCTGATGGTGATTTGGTCCCAGGACAAACCAAGACTGACAAAAGTGTGAGGGAGAAGGCCTCTGAGAGTCTGGAGTTAGAGGGTAGGCTGATGACCTGGGTGTCCCACAGGTGGGGGTGAAAGTCTCCCAGCGGCACCCTCAAATGTCAGTGAGCACAAGAATCCCTTGGATCTTGTTACAATGCAGATTCTGCTTCAGCAGGCCTGGGTGGGGCCTGGGATTCTGTATCTCTAGCTGCTTCCTGCCACGTTGATGCTGATGGTTCTGTGGAAAACACTTTGAATAGCCAGGCCTTACACAAAGTTGGGACCTGAATAAGACTATGAACTAGTGAGCTGGCGGCTGAAACCTGTAAAGTCTGATAACCAGAGGCACCTGTGGGGTCTGACTTTGCATGGGTTGCCTGCTACTTAGAGCTGGTCTGTATTGGGATGAGAGTGAAGGCCCTCAGCCTCTAGGGTCTGTAATGACCACCAGGAGCAGCTGTGTAGTATTTCCTTTAGTCCTTAGGGCAGGGAGGTTCCGGAGGGTCTTTTAGGTGGGAATGATTAACCTAAAGGGCAGGTTTTATTTTTGCTAAGTTTTAGTTAAATTGATTTCCCCATTACATGTTGACTGTATTCCATAACTTTATTTATTGAAACGTTTATTTATTTATGGGAGAGAGAGCGCACGCATGCGTGAGAGAGTGAGAGAAAGCAAGCACGCACATGTGTGAGCGCATGTTGGGACAGGGGCGGAGGGAGCATATCTTCAAGCAGACTCACTGCTGAGTGTGGAGCCCTCGGCAGGGCTTGATCTCCCCACCCTTGAGATAACAACCTGAGCAGAAACCAAGGGTCGGCTGCTTAACCGACTGAACCGCTCAGGTGCCCCTATATTTCATAATTTTGTAAAAAGATTTTACTAATTTATTTAAGAGGGAGAGTGAGCACAAGGCAGGGGAGGGCCAGAGGGAGGAGAAGCAGATGCATGCCTGATCCCAGGACCCTGAGATCATGACCTGAGCTGAAGGCAGGTGCTTAATAGACTGAGCCACTCAGGTGTCCCTATATTTTATAATTTTATTTATATTTATAATTTTAACTGGATAGAAGGCTCTAACTAGGGGCTTCTCCCCCTGGCATGAAGCCTGCTTCTAATGTAGTTTAGGCATAGACCCCTCCTCTGAGGTTTTGACTTTATAAGAAACATTTATTTAGAAACCCATCCTCCTGAGCCTGTGATGTTGACCATGTCTGAGGGACACCCTTACATGTTCTTTTCTTGGCCTCTTGGGTACTAGTTTCTGTCCCATGGAATCACTTCAATTTTTATCTTGACACATGCTTTCATTTTTACAGAGAGGCCCTTATCTTGGAAGGGACCAAATGAGAGAGCCCTTTTTCAACAACATAAGACATCAGTTCTGTGAGGCTGTTATTTTTAGGAAGGTTTTATAGACACTGACTATTAAACACTTTTGGGCCTTCTTGGAAATACTAGGCTCTAAGCTTTGGACCTCTGTGGAGAAGTCTAAGGAATGTCCTGCAGCTGACTTTTCCCAAACCCTCTCCCACTTTGGTTTAGACAGACAGCTGGGGATAATAGTGTCCCCTTTCTAAGTAAATGCTGACTAGAAATGGATGAGGAAGGGCCCCTCATCCTCCACAGACCAGTTTGGTTCTGATCCAGGTAAATTGACAGATTGAGGAGTTGGGCTTTCCATATCATTATATTGACATTGACCTCCCTGTCTACAAATGCAGGGTTCATCTCAGCCTCACCCGGGAGACCAAGTCAGTTTATGAAGTGGGTGAAGTAGGAAATGGTTGCTGTGATGGGATTGGAGGGGTGGAGAAAGGGTTCTTCCCTGGTGATTCTCAGAGTGTTACATTTCCATCAGAAACTGCATTAGAAGCAGGCTTCATGCCAGAGATGTGTGGTTATTTGAACCACACTTAATTATTAGTGATTTCCTGACAGGAACACCTGTAATCTGTCAGGAACATCCTTATCGGGGTGTTAACGATGGTCACTGAGATGAAGATTCCTGCTATGCCTGCAATTATGTATGACAGCATCAAAGTCCCCAGGAACTGCTGAGTGGAAGTCATAAGCTAGTCTATTAAAAATTAAAAAAATAATTTGGAATTCACTTAACTTTTGTGCCTAAAATTTTATCACTAGAGAAATTTGGGTGAAACACTTCTCTTTAAACCTCTTCTTCAACACATAAGCATCTATAGAACAGGGAACACATTTCTTATTTGTACCTTCATAAGAATAATTTCATAAAATGCTTCTCAAAAGCAGTTGGCTAGAGAGTGGACTCTGACTTGATGGGGTGAAGTGTGGGGCCTGGACGAGGAGAGCAGTGCCGCAGGGGATGGCTAGAGGCAGCGGGTATGTGGGGAGGTATATGGGGCCGCTCACCAGTGGCCACAGTGAGCTGGGAGCGCAGTGGGCAGAACTGGTTCTCGTTCACTTTGTGTGTGTATGTATGTGCACGTGTACACACACACATGCTGTGTTACGGGGACTCAGAGAGCCTTGATGATGTGTGTGGCATATTTCACATACACTTGACGAGTTGTGATGAAAAGCCGGGTGATTTATTTAAGAAAATTAAGATTAAACATCATAATTGTACTTGGGATTATTTTGCTCTTTTTTATAAGTCTGTTTAATTTTGAGAGAAAAGCTGGGGAGATGATTCAGGTTCTGTACCTGCTTAACAGGTGAACTTGGCCAGTAGGAGAGAACTTCCTCTGCGTAGGGGCTTTCTTCCTTGTCCCTTCTGAGAAGGGCTTGACTCTTCTGAGAGGCCGTGCCACTTAGAAAGTGTGTGTTAGTGCCTGCTTTCTCTGTCTTATCTGCAAAGCCCTTGGCTGAACTCTGAACTTGGACATCCTATTACCGAAGCCAAAGCCTGTTTGAATGGTATAGTGTGTTTTCAGAATAGTATGATGATGGTTTGGGAGATTACATTTGCCCCTGCTGGCTGAGTAAGACTGAACAGATAGGGAAGTGATCAAGAAGTACATCCCAGGGACCAGACGTCTGGAAATTTTTTTGAAGACTAACCCACACCTTCACTGATGGCTGTTCCCTCCCCCCCCCCCCCCCCCCCCCCCCCTTGCTCCCCCCCCCCCCCCCCCCCCCGTCTTTTGATTGAGCTTAGTGCTCCTAATTCTAAGATTCACAAGGTGTTCCTTCATGTTCCTGGGCAGGGTCTTGAGATAAAACACACAGAAAACGAATCTGTTCTATTACAAATAAAATACCTTTGTCTTCAAGGGGTACTGGTTTGCTGTACCCAGGAGAGGTGGGAACACACAGCCTGTGACTGTTGTACAACACTGAGAACCATCTCTTCCTGCCCCACCCTCCACCCGGTGGTGTGACTATGAGCTTGCTCTGTGACCTTGGACAAGTCATTTTACCTGTTGGGGCTAGAGAAGGTAAGGTGGTGAATCCAGGCCTGACATTCTTATTCTAGGTGAGTGTCCATGTTCAGTCATTTATGCAGCACAAGCTTACTGAGCCCCTCAGGGAACCGACAGTCTGGAGAGGCAGAGCAGTCGTTGTCTCTCTTGTGGGTAGTGAGGTGCGCAGTGCGGGGTGGATAAGCCATGAGGGCCATATAGAGGCCTCTAGAAGGTGTGGACCTCACATGCCCAGAGCTGGTGGGGAGACTTTGCAGGTTTGGGGTGCAGTCTAGGGAGGGTGCTAGGGATTTCTGCAGCCCTGCTTGTGCCCCTGGTCTACGTGGGTTTGTGGACCTGCTAGGAGATCCTGCAGCTTGGCCAACCTCGCTGTGGCATGGCCAAGAGAGCAATACTCTGGAAGCTGAGTCAAGTCTGGAAGTGGTTGGGGTGTGCATTGTGTCACCGTGGTCTGTGTTGATCTGAATACTGTTTTTATATTTTGGACCCCATTTTCCCCCTTTTGTAAAGACAAGTGAGAACTATAGAAATAATGTGAGGTTTTGCCTGCTCTTTACAGAAATATGCTTTTTTTGGGGGGGGGGTAATTTTTTCTTGCTTAGAGAAAGAAGACAGATATTCAAAGAGAGAGGCAGCTGAAGCGAGCTATTCTCAACCCCAAATGACTTGACAGCTCCTGGGCCTTAGCATCTCTGTAACCACAGAGGGTGCTCCACACTCCAGGAAGAAACTTGACCCTCTCATAAAAATCACGTGGAGCTTTCTGGATGGCCTGTTTCTTTTCTCGAGTAGTCAGATTTTATATCTAGGTTGGAGGAAAAGTATTGTCTGAGAGGAGAAGTGTGTGCTTGCTTTGGTGGCTCATACACTAAAATTGGAATCACACAGGGGTGCCTGGGTGGCTCAGTCGGTTAAGCATCTGCCTTCCGCTCAGGTCATGATCCCAGGGTCCTAGGATTGAGCCCCGCATTGGGCTCCCTACAGAGGGGGGGAGCCTGCTTTTCCCTCTCCTCCCTGCTTGTGTTCTCTCTCACTCTCTCTCTTTTCTCTCTCAAATAAATAAAATCTTAAAAAAAAAAATAAAAAGTAAAATAAAGTTGGAACAATACAGAGATAAGCATGGCCCTGTAGCAAGGATGACAGACAAATCTGCGAAGCATTCAGTATTTAAAAATGAATGGATGGAGGGTGCCTGGCTGGCTCAGTTGGAAGAGCATGCGGGTCTTGATCTTGGAGTCGTGAGTTTGAGCCTCACACTGGGTGCAGAGATTACTTAAAAATAAAAAATCTTTAAAGAAATAAAGATAAATGTTTCTTGGGGAAATGAAATCCTCCTGCAGTGGTGGGCCCTGGGCTCTCTACCCATCAATCTGCAGGGCTAGGAGGAGTTCTGAGCATCAACAAGGACGGGTATTTTCGTGTGAACAAAAATGGACACCATAGGTAATAGGCCAGGCCAGCTCTTCTGTACTCTGCACCCTCCCCAACCCCACTCCCAGCGCTGCCCCCCATTTAGAGCATCTGGATCACCTGGAGGGCTTTTAATAACACACATGGCTGGGCCCTACCCTCAGAGATTCTGAGTTGCTAGGTCTAGGGTGGGCTGAGAATCTGGATTTCTAACACATTCCCAGTTGATGCTGATGCTGCTAGTCTGGGGGGACACTTTGAGAACCACAGGAACACCAGGCACGCCTTGACCTTCTGGAGGGTGTGTTGGGACAGGCAGGCTCCACTCCCAGTGGGGTGTCTGCCTCTGGGGAATGGCCCCGTGCTGGAGGAGCCAGTAATGGGGAAGCCATGGTTGCCTGGAGTGCCAGGGGGACCCCAGCTTGGAGCCTTCTCTCTCAGTCCTCTGCACACAGGCCAGGGAGGTGGCATTCAGGGGACTCTCAATCAGTGGGACTCCCATGGCCTCCTTTAATACCTTCTTTTCTGTGGTGTTCCCGGACCATGCTTCTCTCCTCTGTAAGACCCTTCATAGTCTTGCCATTGGCCTTAAGGTAAAGTCCAGACTCTCCTAAAATGGCTGCAGGGCCTTTTGTGATTCCCTTCCTTCACAGTTTCATGTCTTGCCAGTCTTCCTCTTGGCCTCTGGAATACTCCAGTGCTCATTAACCTCTTTCTTGGGAGAGTTCACTCTATTCTTCCTGCTTCAAGAGCATCCAACTTGGCTGGTGCCTCTGCCAGACAGGCTATTTGCCTGTCCTCTTAGTCTGGCCAACTCCTGCTTGTCAGACCTCAGCTTGGCCGTCACTGCTCGGGTGAGCTCCCTTTGACCCTTCCGGGACCAGCTAGTACTTCTGTAAAGGCTTCACATCACCTTTTTTTCTAACTTGCCTCTTATCAGCTGCATCAGGGTCCTGATTACTCGCTGTTTCTGTCTCTGTCTCTCTGGATTGTAAGCTCCCAGAGGGCAGCCAACCCATCACATGCTCAGTCATGTGACTCTGGGCATGGCATGGTGCTTCAGTGAGAAGGGTACTGCAGGGGAAGAAACTGAGGCAAAGGTAGGTTAAGTACCTACCTGGCTTAGAATTACCCTGTCACTGAGTTTACCCTGTCACTGAGTTCCAGCACTGGGATTCTAACCCAGGGTTCCCTGACCCAACCCCCCTTCCTGGCCAGACTTTCTGCTTTGAGACCAAGGAGCCTAGGTGTGGTCTGCAGGCCTTTCCTGAGCGCATTAAAAGACTGCTTGTTCCAGATTAACCAAAATGGCCCTTTCTTATTGTTTTTCAGGTCAGCGGGGAAGCAGACTCTTGAATTCACAGCTGGCCTATGGTTTTGCCTCTTGTTACAGAGCACTCACACAGGTAAGGACCTGCTCGTGCTCAGGTGGGTTGTAGGCAAACTCTGGCCCTGATGATGTGCTTTGATAACCACCCAGAGTTCTCATTCATTAAAAAGAAAATCCTGTATGTAGGGTGACACTTCCTGTAAGAAAGGTGTGAGTGGTCCCCTGCCCCTGTGGGGAATTGCAGGGCGAAGGTGTTTACTTGGCTGGCTTTCTCCTGGGCATTGCTGGCCTTCTCATTACCAACATTTTTTGCTTTGAGTGGGGCTCCCTTCTGCAGTCCATGGGAGTTTGGTCCTTTAGAATTATTTTTCCTCATTTAAGACCCAGCCCAAATATCATATGTTATTGATCAGACTGTTTCAGCGAGAGGCTTTTTGGAGCCTAGCCTTTCCTCTCAGCTTTACGGCAGAACCAATCACAGCCTGTCCGCTCACACAGCACTCTCGCTCCCCGTGTGAGCTGGATGTATTTGTTCGTGCACAACTTCTTCCTGTAGTCTGTGAGTTCCTTTGCTGCCATCTCCCACCTAGCCCGTTTCCTGGCATGGAGCAGACTTTCAATAAATGAATAAATATGTTTGATGAAGAAAACATTCTTGGTGACAAAAACATCATAATGTATTTCTAAGCCAATTAAATGATTTGTAGAGTGCCTCTTTGCTCATATGACCATGTATAATTGAGAATTTACCATAATAAGTCAATAGGAGTTTAGATTCCTCCCCCAATGAAAAGGCGTTTTCATGTCATCGTCTTTCTATGGAATAGTAAGTGGAGCTAGGTCATGGAGCACTGATGTGCTAACTGACAGCCTGTGACCATGAGCAGCCAGCCCTCCTGGCTGCCTTGGGAGAGACCATTGTCAGCTAGACCCCGGGAGCCCTGGTCAGTCCCAGCACTGAACATGTGTCCAAATGTGTAGGCGGTAAGGGAGCAAACAAGAGACTTGCCCAGTTTACAACCAAGAGGAAATAAAAATATTTCTGAGTGATTTGAGCAATTGCTCTTAAAACACAGTTGAGGTTTAACTAAGGTTAGCAAAAACCTTTTAAGTCATTGCATCTCTGTCTTTCCCAAACTTCTCCGCATGATGGGTTCTTTGAGATGTGGGCTGATTGGCTTGATGCTGTTTTGTTTCACCCTGGGTATTGGGAGTAGCAGCCCCCAGGCTGGTGGTTCACTGAGTATTGAAACCAGCATGGGACCTGGGTCTTCACATAGGAGAATATGGTTTTGAGTCTTTGCTCTTCCCTTCCTCTCCTGCCTCCCCATGAACACACTACTCATTGTTTGGCCTTTCCAGCTATTCCGGTGAGGTGTGTGGAGCGCTGAAGCAAAGAGAAAGGAGTCTTCTTCTGGTTTCTGCATTCCTAGTAGAGGTCCTGGCCGATGAGTCACACGTAAAAGCAGTCACATAGCTGTGGTTTCTTTTACCTGGTGCTGAGCCCCAGATACACAGCTGCGTGCGAGAATTTAGTGAAAGACAAGGCAGCCCAAGAAGTCTGAATCTCAGCTGACCCTTTTCATGTTCTTAAAATTTCCTAAGGCTTGGGTAGAGTGAGGACTTGAGCTTTGCCCAGGAATTTGCAGTCTCCATGGAAGCCAGTTTGTCTAGCATACTTGAAAAATAAATTAAGGAAATTAATTGCAGTTTAAAAGCCCAGATGGTAAGATATGAGTGAGTTTTAGCTTTTTAGGTTTTGGAATTTGAGATATTATTGCCTGTTGTGTGCTGCACTATTCCTGTGGAGGCCATATGCAAGGTGGTGGCCGTGTGTCTGGTTTTTACGCTGCCAAATACATAGGGAGTGCTTACCAGTTAGTAAGCATTAGCAGCTTATTGAGCTTCTAGGAGATACCTGATTCTTAGAGCGACTCCTGGTTTACAATACAAGTCTAATCTAATTAGAAAACGAATGTGGTGGGTGAGGTCATCAAGTTCCTGAGCTGGTCCTCTTCCTTACAGCACAGGCACACAGAGGTATGCATCCAGACACAATTCACTAGCATTCCGTAGTCAAACCTTGACCACCCCACATCATTCTCAGTAGCCCAAGAAGTGATACAGTTCCTGGATTTTCTTAGAGCTTCTGAACTTTGGGATGGGGGAGGGGTGGTTCTTCTTTCACGGAATGTTTACTGTTTCTAAAGATGGGCCTGCTGGTGCCTCAGCAGAATTTGTATATTAGGGCCTGTGTGTGTGTCTGTGTGTGTTTAATATAGCCATTTTGGAGTGTTGGCCTTGATCCAAAGACTCTGTCCAGCTTGGGCCCCTTGTGTCCAGGGTAGACACTTGGGAGCCATCAGAGCAAAGGCAACAAGCAGACACAGCGACTGTGCTGCTGGTCTCAGGCCCCAGTGTCATTAGTGAGTGGGGACTGACTCTGTCCTTTATTGCTGAAATGGCAGGGAACCCAGACTGCATGTGGTTCTAGATAACACAGAAAAGAAATGGCCCATCTCCCCTCAGGTATCTGGGTTTTTTGTTGTTGTTGTTTTTCAGGTGAAACCTTTTATCTTTTCTTCTTCTTAAAGAAGAAACAAAGTCTCCAAAATAGGCTTTCAAGTTTCACTGCAAAGCTGCACCCAGGAATTGACAGCTGCGGGAGGGGGAGTTTGCTTTTTTCTCCATGTCCAGGGAACAGTCAACGCGTCATTTAGGAGCCACTTTGTGCTTTGATCAGGTGGCTTGTCCACTGTGGTTTGTTGGCTGGTTTGTCTTATCCACTGTAGGAGTTTGTTGTTGATTTCAAGATAACTTATAAGTAGTTTCCAGGATGACTTGCTTGTAAATAGATGCTCTTGGACTTCTCCTTTATGAAGGGACTGTTGTTGTGATCACTCTCCGGTCCTCTTCCAATTAAGAAATGGCTGTGTCCTGTTCCTCAGCATCTTCTTAAAATTACGGACCCAAGATGGAAGGAGGCCTTCGGGTAACTAGTTAATAAAAATAACTTTCCCAAATAGGAGAGGAAGCCCTTTCACTCTCTTTTAATGGTGAAGAGTAAATACTGTGCATTTTAAATGTTTCCATTTCTCTTGAAAGCATTTCTTACATGGCACGGTTCTGAGGCTTCTGGAATCCTATTCTCTCAAATCCCTTTTTCAAAGCTGGACAGACCCCTGCCTGGCTCCTTTCAGCCCACCTCCATTGATGCTTATCTCTTTTCTCTTTTATTTCCTGACAGCCACGCCTGGTGCTCACCTCCCTGCCCTTTCCCCCCCGCCCTGTGCCTGCCTGGGGTTGCTGCGGGTGTCCTTCTCCCCTTTCTGGTCACAAACTGGAAAAGAAAACAAATAGCCCAAGCTCCCCTTGCAGCCCAGCAGGCCAGGGTAAATAGTCCTCATTCTCCTTGTTCTTGGGTTCAAAGTGCACTTCACATTTTATGGGGGTGATGAGCCCTCCCAAGGTGCTGGTTTGAGGGGGCCTGCATCTGAGCCTGGTGGACAATTAACCATACTGACCTTTTCCTTTTGCCTTCGCCTTTCTGGCTGAGTTGACATTAATGCCATGAGTGAGAAGGGGCTGCTGTTCTTTTGAGCAGAGCACCAGGCCCGGGTGGAGAAACATCTGATCTTGTTCAAAGGGGCTGTCTCTGAAGCATGAAGATTGAACTGATCGTGACCCCACCCTGGGGGAAGGAGAATCACCCTCTGGAGAACCCGCCTGGAGGAGGGAGCTGTTAGTTACTAATCCCATTGGCTTGTGGGTCTTCAGGGTCTTATATCCGTTTAAAAGAGAGAATTGGGGTTGGAGGTCATAAAATAGGCCTTAAATTGGAGGAGCAGGGGGTCATTTCGTCTAATTTTGTGGTTGTTATTGAGGAATAAAAGGCAGAGGAGATAATTTCATTAGCCCTTTTGAGGTCTTTATCACAGTGAGATGGCCCTTGGGGGTGGAGCAGGGCCTCAGGAGCTCTGGCCTGTTGCCTGCCAGTGGCCCTACAGCTGCATTTCCATGGACCAGGGGAGGGCTTGGGGAGGCACAGTCACTGTTCTGGGCAGGAATGTAGCTTTCCCTGCTCTACGCTAGAGTTAGTGACTTAAAGCAGTTGGTTGGTATCCCTACAGAGCTCTCTGCCAGTTCCTCAGGAGCATGGCATTCACACTGAAAAGAGGGGAATCCACCAGACAAGAGAGCTCCTTTAGAATTGGGATCCTGTCTTTTACTTCCGGGGAAGGCTGGCCAGTCACCTGTTGACGTGATTTATTTGGAGCCTGATGGTCATCACATTCCTTTGAGCTGAGCAGTTTTCAAAGTGTTAAATCTTACAGTGGGGATTTGGCAAGAAAGTGAGAGCTGTGCCTTCTGTTTGCTTAGTGCTGTTCTGTCCCTAGCGTATGTTCACGTCTACCGCTTCCTAGAGCCCTGCTCGGTAGGCATGGATCCCTTCCCATGTGGACAGAGAAGTTCTGGGACTCATTCTTGGTTTCCCAATAGGGCAGTAGGGGAGCTGGGATTCTATCCTGGCCTTCTAACTTGCAAATTAGGTTCTCTGTGATCATTATTGAAGAAACAGAGGAGAGAGGAGGAAGAGGATAGTGATAAAGGTTGTTCCAAGAGAAGGAAGAGAAAAGTAGTGGTAAATAGATAGTTCTCTGCACCAGTCACAGCTGGCACCATTCCCCAAGGCAGCCTGGTTTCTTTCGAAAGGGGAGCGAAGTGACCAGGGTGGGCAGGGCAAGGCAGGGTGGCACTGGGCGAGATTGGAGAGGGGAGGATAGGGAGGGTGATTTGTGTATCTGACAGTCATGAAATGTTGAGTCACTTCTGGAATGCCCAGGCGTATGATAAGGAAGGACAGTGCCATCAAGTGTCCACATCGCTGCTGCTCGCTGGTTTATTTCTGGGGCCCAGCTCTTCCCATGTCCCTCTTCATATTCTTCCTGTCTCATGTCTGATCGTCTTCTTTTCTAGCTTCTCCCTCTCTACTGCATACATTTCTGCCTAATGTTTATGAACTTGGCTCTGAGAAACAGAAAACTTCTATTAAAATGTGCTAACAAAAACCTTCACCACTGTGAAGTGCGTTTGATCATAGATGGAGTGTGTAGAGTTCTACTCAAAATCTCTACCTCCCCTAGATTCAGGAGCTGATATTTCCCCCCCATAAAGTGATCATGGAGACTGAAGGCATCTCCCTTTCGGGTAGATGTGGTGCTCTTGGGAACTCTCCAGAGAGAAAACTCCAGCCTAGTATTTTCCTGAAATGTTAGCTGAGGGTAATTTGCCGGGGGGGGGGGGGGGCAGGAGGGAGTTTAACTTGTTTCCCTAATGCATCTCAACTTTCTGTTCAAGAATCATTGCCGTGTAATACTTAGAGGCAAGAGTCCTCTTACCTTGGCTGTGTGCTGTTCCTTCCCTTCATTACAGTGGCTAATCAGAAATTGGCTGGACTTCAGTGCCTCTTAAAAGCTTTACTCCCTGGCTGTGTCCAGGAAGTTGAAGTGCAGTGTCAGAAATGATGTGAGTTGATGAAGAAGAAATAAACAAACCCAGGCAACATGCAAGGAAGCCCTGGCAGCCTTACTTCTGTTTTTCTGTAGTTTTGATCTGAAGGAAGCAGATTTCCTCTGTGTGCAGGGAATGGGCTGTGAGGGTCCCCGTGCCAAGGAGGCTGAGATGTGCGTGCCAGTAGGCCTTCTAGCGTAGGGCTCCACGTAGTCGAATCCACTCTGGGATGAAAACGAGTCGTTTGTGCTTGGCAGAATTGAGATAAGTCACACGTCTGCAGCCTGAGCTATATGGACATGAAGTATAAATAGCATCTGTTCAGGGAAGCAGAACATTCCAGAATGCTTCAGGCCCCCCTTGGCAGTGAAGTAGGGAGTGCAGTAGGAGAGCTGGAAGGAACTTAAAAGAGCTTGTCCAAGTCCTTTGATTTCAGTTAAAGACAGCAAATGACTTGCCCAAAAGCCCATGGGGGCAGGAGCCCTGTCTGTCATGCCATTCACATTTATAACTTTTGTCCCTGGCATGCAGTAGGTGCTTACTATGCACTTGGTAGGTGAATGAATGATGTAAGTGAAGGTAGGGCTTCTGACTCCTAGTCCAGTGCTCTCTGAGGTATTTATATAGGCTTAAAGTGTAAGAAGAGGTGCCAAGTAGCTTGTATATAGTTTATTGTGATTACACGTAGATTAGAAAATCGAGAGGTGGCGAGGTTAAACTTGGCGAGATTTAATTTGAGATTAAACTTGATTGCTTCAAGTTGGTAGTGAAGTTCAGGGGAAGACAGGCCTTCTGAGGCTTGGGGGTGGGCGGGAGGAAGGACTGCCATATTGTGTGTGCCAATGGTACCCTGTGGAGTTGGGCAGAACCTGGGCTGTGGAGAGGTGATGGCCCCCCTCGCAGCCTCCCTGGAGGAATCCAGACACCTGTGGAACAAACAGGCTTGAAGTGGCCCCTCCACCCACGAACAGTACCCACAGCTGGGGGCCCACCCTCCTTCTGTGGCCCAGGGGGGACATGCTCCATGGAAGTCATGGAACTTTTCAGTCTGTTGTGCAAGTGCGTGGGTACAGGCTGGTGTGGGTGTGTTTGGGGGGGGAGGGCCCTGCAGTGATGGAAGGAGGACTTACTTCTCTATACTGATAAGACACCAGGAGCCAGCAAATCAGGGTGGTTGCCACTGCCCAGGCTCATTTCACAGACTGCAGCATTGGCTTCTGTCAGTGGCTGCGAGCACATAAATCGGGTCACTACCATGTGCTGTACCCAGAAGCCCACAGTGGGAAGCCACACTGCTGCTCTCAGGCCCTTCTCCCTGGTTGAACTGCCCAGTTAATTCATAAGAGAAGATTTACCATTACATGGAGTTTTAAAAATTTAGAATAGCTTTGGAGGTTAATTCAAGATTAAAAGTTGCCAGAGAGGGGTCGCCTGGCTGGTTTAGTCAGTAAAGCAAGCAACTCTTGATCTCGGAGTTGTGGGTTAGAGCCCCATGTTGGGGATAGGGTTTTACTTAACAATAAAGAAAAATTCTGAAAGTCGCTGAAGAGAATTTGTAAGGTCAAGAATTTTTGTCTAAATTCACAAATACTGAGTGAGGACATGCTTTCGTTTGCCGTTTGGTAAGTTGCGTTGACCCCCAGCACCTGGTTCATCTGCCCATTCCCCCCACCCTCCAAGCCTGGATGGAGGTGTGTGTGTCTCCTTAAATTGACCTTTGGGCTTCACTATGTGGCGTTGATGTCCTGGGTGAGTGTGCTTCCTCTGGATCCCTGGGCACTGACCACTTTCCTGTGAAGTGTTCTGTGCCACCTCAGGGAGAGAACACTGTTGTTTTTGGAAATTCTTCTTCCCTGATGGCCCTTTCACTGGGTCACCTGACTTTGCTGATAGTGACTTCTTGGGACGTCCCCTTGCTTCTCTCCAGGAAGTAGTGGCAGACATCCCATCTCCCGGTGGGTCACAAGACAAGCTGTATTCTAACCTTGATTGATGACCACAGAAAGAATCAGCCAGGTGAGTGGCTTCAGTTCTGTATTAAAGGACACAGGGATTACTGATCTAGAGCTGGCAGGAGTGTTGCAGGCCAGAAAAGGGTCTGACCTGGTCTCCGCAGCAGGATGAAGAACGATGACCATTGGCTAGATTAATAGAGCTTGAATAAAAAGAGCAAGCTTCATCTTGCACAGTGGCATAAATCATTACTTTGTTTTTTGGTGACAATCAGGCTTTGGGAATGATCTTTTGGTAGTGTCCCCAGTCTGGTATGTGAACTTGTCATGCGGGCTGTTGCCAGTGCTGATGTAGTGTGCGTGTCCTCGTGTGCAGCGCCTGCCTGGGGCTTTGCAAGGGAATGGGAAATGTTTTACTTGAAGTGAAAATATGCTGTGTGCAAAACCATGCAAATTAGAAACAAATTCAATTTTTAAGACTACAGATATGTCGACAAAAACAGCTTATTTGGAATATCTAGTTTCTTGACATCATTTACGTGTGGGGAATACCTGATTGATTTCTTCAGGATTCTTTTTTTTTTTTTTAAAGATTTTATTTATATATTTGACAGAGGGAGATCACAAGTAGACAGAGAGGCAGGCAGAGAGAGAGATGGGGGGGGGAAGCAGGTTCCCCACTGAGCAGAGAGCCTGATGCGGGACTCGACCCCAGGACCCCGAGATCATGACCTGAGCCGAAGGCAGTGGCTTAACCCACTGAGCCACCCAGGCGCCCCGATTTCTTCAGGATTCTTAAAAGTACAAGCAATGCGCGGTGGGAGTGCCTGACTCCCCAGCTGTGAGCCCTGAGCATTTATGTACGATAATTTAGAAAGCAGACCTTTTCGTGGAGAAGTGTGGTGTCGTTGCCTGTTCATGAAGGCGCACTTTATATTTCTTTACTTATTGTACTGCATGTGGTATAGTTTCATTTCAGTAGTTCTCTGTCTTTTTTAAAGCAATCTGTAGAGGTCTGTAACCACAGTGGCAGAAAGGAAGTTACTGGAAGTTTATATATTAGCGTTCATGTTTACAAAATTAAATGCTCAAATGTGATAGAATTGTGTATTCATAGGATTCTAACTCGTTTATATAAGTTTAATCTTAATAAGTTAGAAGATTGGTTCATATTCGTGATTTTCTTATTGCAAAGTGAAATAGTATGTATATACTATTTCAGTCATTGATTACTCCCCATATAAGGTATAAATGATGTAAGTACAGTTTTATAGAGAGTAGGGGTGTAAAAATTAAAGTCTGTGATTATTTTACAAGTATCTTGTTCTTGGTTTTACAAGTCAGAGAACTTTAAAATTCGAAGTCGTTAATGTGCCCTGTCTTTTCTTCCATTTATTTCTTCTGTATTTTTTCTAGCTGATCACTTCCCCTGCTGTGCTCTTTCCCAGGAACCGGGATTAAATCCCTGATCTCCACCCCAGTTTAATCAACCTCTGTTTGTAACGTCTGAACCCTGGGGTCTTGGTGAGAGGACCGAGTTTTTCTTCCATTCTGGCCAGGTGCCAAGGATGTCTTGATCCTTGTCTTCTGGTCCTTACAGATGGAGCCCAGTTGTACCTAACAAGCAGCGCAGCTCATCTTGAAATGAAGGAGTATGCATTTTCTATAACCTAAAATTGTTAATGATTAAATACACAGGATTGGATTTTGTTTGCTGATTATGCAGTCTGTTTAGGTATTTTACCAATTAGTAAACACTCGAGAGCTATTATATATCAGGCTCTTGGGAGAAGAGAATGTTTGGGAGACAACCCTTTCCAGCCGCATTTTAGTGCTGGAGCTGGTCCAGGGCCAGGGCAGGACGGAGTCGGTGTCTGGGCGGGTTTTGTGGTGGGGAAGGCCTTCCCTGCAGGTTTTGTAGTGGGGAAGGCCTACCCTTGCTCAGGGAGGCTTGGGTTCCAGTCTCTGCTCTGTACACCCAGGCTCTCTGACCTTCAGCAAGTTACTAGGCTTCCTGGGGCTTAGCTTCCTTCTCCGTAAAAGGGGGATAATCATACCCACGTATGGAATTGTTGAGAATTAACTGAGATGACCTAGGTAAGGCTTACCTAGTAGGAGGTGATTGTAATTGCAGCTATAGTTGGCCTGAGTGATCCAATCATTACTGAAAGTTTCTTAATTGTTGTTACCGGCCCCCCAACCTGAGGTGCTCAAAGCATGTTTGTAGCTGATTTTTTTTTTTTAAAGATTTTATTTATTTATTTGACAGAGAGAAAGATCTCAAGTAGGCAGAGAGGCAGGCAGAGAGAGGGGGGGGGGGAAGCAGGCTCTCTGCTCAGCCCGATGCGGGGCTCAATCCCAGGACCCTGAGATCATGACCTGAGCCGAAGGCAGAGGCTTAACCCACTGAGCCACCCAGGCGCCCCTGTAGCTGATATTTTGAGGGCTGTTGCCCCTCCTCAGCACAGGTCCCACCGTTTCCGTATCAGCCTGCTGGGGACAGAGTTTCCTGGCACTCAGGGCCTGTGTTTACGCTTGTCTGCAGCACACAGCTTCTGGACACAGGCATTTCCCAGGGCTTCCTTTGCCTTTAGGATCAAAGGAGTTCTAGAGCGTGTATTTGACTGGAGGTAAAATTAATAGTCATTTAGAAATTAAATTAGCTCAGCGGCAGATTTGTTCTAGAGTCCTTGTTTGCAGGGAGGAATGCCTGCTGAGTGAGGGTTATGCCCAGGGACCGTCTGCCCTGTGGGACAGCTGAGATGTGACCTCCTGGGGTAAAATGTAGCTGGAAAGGAGGATGCAAAGCCAGAAATTGTACAGAAAGTGTTTATGTTTGTCTTGGGAGAATGGCAACACATCACACACCATTAACGGGCCTGGCCTGCTAATAGTCTGCTGTGCTGTTTGCACCAGCCCAGCGATGTAATTTATTTCACTGAGGGAATTGTGGTTTTACGTGCCATGTAGTGGTGTCACCGAAACCTTGTTTTAAGAGGAAAATAGCAATTAATGTTTGGAGTAGGAAGTAGCTTTACAAACGTGTGATGGAAGAGACCCAATAAAAATGATGATCAGGAGTTCCCCAAAGGTGAACGTAAGAGTTTATAAATGGTGTTTTCTGTCTGGTAAGTGGACAGCCTTTGATTTGTAAGTGAAAGAGTAGTAAGACTGCCACACACTGAGCAGGGCGTGGAAGAGTGGACCATGGTGGGGAGGAGAGAGCGGCTCCTGGGGACACGCAGGCAGGTATCAGTGCTGTCAGAGCTACAGGTGGCAGAGGGCGAAGGCATGTTTGGCCAGCCTGGGCCCCGTCTGTGTCCCTGCTGCCTTCGTCCTGCTGGGGGATGACAGACAGACAGGACCCTCCCACAGTGCACAGGTACCACTACTGAGAGAGGAGCTGTGAATCCGTGGATCCAGTTAGCCCCTAGAAAGTCAGTCAGCTGTCTGTGCATGGTTCAAAAACAGAGGGAGAGATCATGAGGGCTCTACCAGGAGTCTGCCCAACCGTCTGTTCTAGCAGAGTGTGTCCCTTCCCCCAGGGCTGCCCAGCCTTGGGGCTCTTGACATTTTGTGGGGGATAGTTCCTTGTCGGGCTGTTGTGTGCCTCGTAGGATGGTGAGCAGCCAGACGCGCTGGGGTGAGGGCAGGGAGGGCCAGCTGGTCTTGGCTGAGAACTGCTGCTGTAGACAGAGTGCTCCTAGGTGCTCTCTGTTGGTGATTCCCTCAGGTGGTCTCGGGTCAAGGTCATCTCATACATCCTCTTTCCTTTATGAGGATGATTGAATGAGTAAGAGAAAATAAAAAAGGCAGTGTGAAGCGCAGGGGGTGACTCAGAGGTGAGGGGTATGAAGACTTAGGGATTTACTTCTCAAGGGAAGGCAGCCTCAGTTCTCTCCTGGAAGTTTCTAAAGGCCAAAGCCATATAGAGAAGAGTGATTCGTCCAGTTTCACAAACGTCTGCCTTGTCAGGTCAGAATTTCTTGGTAATAGTAGGGCTCATGGCCAGTTTCTCAACCTCAGGTCTGTTTATCAAGTTTGGAGAGTGCCATTGGGGCTGTTTCCCTGAGGTTTTTGATTAGTGTTTTGAAAAGCAATCACTCTGGTTCCTTTTTGTCTGGCTCAGCCCCTGAAACAAGCAATTCTGAGGGTTCGCCTCCAGGCTCAAGGGCATTCTCTTTACCTCAGGGTCTTTGAATTCTGTTTTGTACCAGGTGCCTGGGTAGCATCTGGATTTTAAAAAACAAGGCCCACCTCCTTGAATCTAGGTGGGCTTGTCCCCACTCTAACCAGTCAGATAGGACAGCAGGTATCCTCATGGGGCTTCCGAGGCTAAGTCAGAGAAGGACATGCAGTTTCTGGCCTGTCTGTAGGAACACTGCTTTTCCAGCCCTGAACTGCCACTGAGGAGGTCTGCCCTGGAGCCCTTGTGGCAGGTGCTACAGTGGAGAGTCTCCACTGAAGCCAGCCTTCCATCCCTCCCCGCTGAAATGGGAATGACGCCACCTCCATACTGCAGACTAGCTGACCGCGTGTGCCTCCTCTGACCTTGTCCCGTGCAGTGGAGGCATCTCCCAAATTGCTCCTTGTCCAAATTCCTGACCCACAAAATGTGAAACACTCTAAAAAGTTGTTGTTTTAAATGATCCCTAAACAAACAAATCGGTCATCTCACCTAGCGTGCTACCGAAACACTTGTTCTAGAAGCTTCTTGAGATAATGGTTTGTTGCTCCCCCGGAAGAACTTTATTAGGGTTATCATGGTCATGTTTTGCCTCACCTGCTGGCTGACAGCCTTTAATGCCTCTGTGGCATAGTCTGTCAAACTGTAACTGAATGTTGTAATTTTGATAAATACATTTAATAATAACTATTCAACAAATGAGAAGTTGCTCTGGTTTAACCTGGAGGTTAGGGTCAGAGCCTTTGCCTTCATTGAGTGCTTTATCCCTGGTTATTGTTCTGATATCCCAAGGCCCAAAGAAGCACACACATTGAAGGAGCTTTCCAGTTCTTAGAAGATTAGATCAGTTGGTCCTGAATCCTGTCCTGGGGTTGTAGGCACTCTAAAAGGTATGTTTCCTAGAGGTGAACAGCATTAAAATGTAGGTTGTAAAAATTGCACTTTGGTATATAACAGAATATTCTTTATGTTTAGCTGCTTAGGGAGGAAAGATACACAGTTATTTGAAGTCCTCTCTTTCTTTTTTATTTTTTTTTTAGAAGATTTTATTTATTTACTTGACAGAGAGAGAGAGATCACAAGTAGGCACAAGCAGGCAGAACCCCTGCTGAGCAGAGAGCCCGATGCAGGCCTCGATCCCAGGACCCTGAGATCATGACCTGAGCCGAAGGCAGAGGCTTAACCCACTGAGCCACCCAGGCGCCCCAACTCCTCTCTTTCTTACAGGAGATCTAATAGTGTCCTTGTAAATGTGCAGTGCCTGGCACTTTTAAGAAAGCCTGAAAATGACGTTACGACCACCATTAGAGGAGACTTGACACTTCACATTTTGAGGCCCGCAGAGGGAGCTCTCCCAGAAGCCAGGATGTGCCTCGAGAAAATCAGAATTAACAGCCCATGTGCAGGGATGGCTTCTCCTGAATGAGGGCAGGTGGGCCAAGGAAGCTGCCTCTTTGCAGATGGAAGCCAAAATGCACACAAGTCCAGCTTCTTAGCAGTGTGGAGCTCCAGGGATGTTACTGTTCATGCAGATGTCCACGAGAAGAGGCAGGCTAAAACGGGGTATTGTTGGCTGTGATATGCAAGGAGAGCTATGTTTTCTGCCAAGGCTGTGAAGGACTGCCCGTGTAATTGAGACCTTCCTAGGGGGCGTTGTTAGGGTCCCCTGCATCCTCATCCTTTCCTGTTCTCTTTGGGCCATGTCAGTACACAGCCCAGGGATTAGGGGAGCTGACCATCTTTTGGCATGGTTTTCTGAAATCTGGATATGATTGCTTTGGAATTCTTGCCAAAATCCCGTACTGGCTTTGTGATTTCTGTGTAGTATGTTCTCAGAATCAAGCCATTGTTAGGGTAGTTACAAAGGAAGTCTGGACAAAGAGATTTGGATTTGCCAAGGGAATGGAAGAAGGGGAAAGAGTAGAGGGCAGAATGAAGGAGGAGGAGTGGCAAGTCGGTGGTGGAAGAAACAGTGTAACTATATGGCAGGTGTTCGGAGTTTTAGAAGCATAAGCATCATGGGGCACTTCAAATCCCACATCCGAGCCCCACCTCTGCAGAGGTAAACCTCTCTGTAGTCAGCTGCGGGGGTGCCTTTGGATGGTCTCCCTGGGATGGAGCCCCATCTGATGGTAGAGGAGTGAGGGCAGCCTGAGGAAGGAATGTGGGTGTTTCTTGTGCATCTATGAGCTTGACCTTCTTGGCTGTGTGTATTTTTGGAGCCAAATGAGTGGTCCCCTTGTCAGGATATAGGTTCTTATTAATTATAGCAACCAGGATTTGAATCCAAATTCAGTTTTTTTATTCTGGGACCACCTGAGTTCTCATAGATTAGGATGAACACAGTTGAGGGCTTTTACCATGAGTCCACCAGGAGGTCAGGTTTGTAGAAAGAAGATTGTCTGGCCGGTCATAAGTTAATTTGAAATCTTGGATTTAGAGTTTATGAAAGAACAGATTAGGAATGCCTACCATATATGGATTTGTTTTCAGAGAACAGTTCTCTATTAGCTGCCCAGTCCTGATGACTTCTCAGAAGTTTGGATTGTTTTAGTCTAATTACCAGTTGAACAATGCAGGAAAAGGGAGGAACTCTGGTGTGTGTCTTCCCTTTGTCTCTCATTTCTTTATTTTCCTTTGCTTTCTAACAGCCATTTCTAGTTTAAATTTTCTTGATGTTCTTTTGATTTCCTTTTCTGTTTACTGTAATGGTTCTCAGTAGGGGCAAGGTTGACTCCTGTCCTCCCCTCCTGTCTCCATATACCAGGGTGTTTGGATCTGGGAGGGGTCAGGCTTTACGGGATCCTAAATGCCTCCATGGGAATCACTCCTGAAATGTTAATACTGCCCCCATTGTAGATGGAATGCAGAGGCTCTTCTGCAAATTATGATGGAGAAGGAGTCTTGAACTTAGATTTATAAACTGTGACTAAGAATAGAGTGGTTAAAAGCCCAGGCTTTGGAGCCAGACTGCCAGGGTTTGAAACCAGCTCTGACGTTTACACAGCTCGGGGGCTCTTTGGAAAGTTAGTTTCTTTGCTTCAGTCCCCTCATCTGTGAATTGGGGTTTTTATTTTTGTGATAATCAAATGGGTCAATACTGGGCATATTTTAAATATACTCAATAATTGTATCTTCTTGGTCAAGTATCATTCTAATGGGTCCCAAGACCATCTCCCTTTGCCTGAATCTTTTAGTCTTTTTTTTTTTTCCTTTTTCTAAACATGAGCTATATCGGTGGTCATATTTTTATATTTGTAGAGCTCATATAGATTTCACCACACTTTTAAGTTCAACTATAACAAAATGATTTTAGAGTATTTCTGAAAGACTTAAAATAAAATGGGTAGAGTCTTGCAATAGAAGACAATAGGTTTGTGTTCCAGACACTGAGAAGCATTTGTAATAGTCTGATTTAGGACTGTTTTTCTAGGGATGCCTGGATGGCTCAGTTGGTTAAGCGTCTGCCTTCGGCTCAGGTCCTGATCCCAAGGTCCTGGGATTGAGCCCCACATCTGACTCCTTGCTCAGCAGGGAGCTTGCTTCTCCCTCTCCCACTTCCCTTGCTCGTGTGTTCCCTCTCTCTCTGTCTCTCTGTAAAATAAATAAATCTTAAAAAAAAAAAAAAAAAGGAAGGCTTTTCTAATATTAGAGGTAGACTTCAAAAGTAGATTCTTTCTGTAAAGTGAATGGGTTTTAGCCAGATGCTCAGAGTATGGGGAAGAAGGAACTTTGTTGCTGTCTCCCTCCCTCCTGAGACCCAGAGGGAGATGTGAGGAGACTCCCTGGCCAGAAAAGGTGGGTACAGTTGTTCTAGTAGTATTTCCCCACTGGACCCTGCTTCCTAAGGGGCTGGCTGGAAGTAGTTCTGGTTCTTCTCCACGTGCCCGGGCACACCAGGCCTGTCCTCCCAGGGCCATTGAGTATGTCCAGACCAAGATTCAGGGCCAGGACTGTTCAGGGATATTTTACCCACAAAGGCTTTTAAAATTTAGAGCTAAACCCCGCTATCTGCCAATACTTCAAATATAGCATGGACACCCAAATCAACATCAGTCAGCAAACATTATTTCTAAAGTCTGTTCTTCAGCTCATGTGGTCTACTGTCCGGTGTCTCATGACCAAGCAAAGGAAGTGTTGTTGTGAAGTGACATTTGCTTAGGGTGCCCAGGAAGGATACTGACCAGGGCTCTCTGACAAAGGCAGCTGTTTACTTCTTGCCGTTATCTTAGTGATGTTAATGTCCCCATCTTGCATTTGATGAAACTGAGTCACTGGTTACAGAAACTTTCCCAGGATCTTACAGCCAATAAGTAGTACAAGTGGGTTTTTGACCACAGCTCTGCTTGAGCCAAAGCTGATTTTAAATCACTAACCTGGCTTTTCTGTTAGTGTGAAGTAGGTATGGATAGTCCATTTCGAATGGATTAAAAAATTTGCCGATGAGAGTAGCTGCAAGCAGAAAATGATGGAAATCACTGAAAACAGGAGGAGGTTGACTTCATGCTAGCAGAAGAGGGCAATAATTAGCATCTGTTTTATGCCAGGCATTGCACATTATTTAGCATATTTAATCTTCACAGCCTCCCTGTGGGGTATTAGACCCATTTAACAGAGGAGGCAGTAGAGGCTCAGTGAATATAAGTCACTTGTGTAAATAACACAAGTAGGAGGTAGCAAAGGAGGACTGTGAATCCTTTTTTCACCATGCCATGCTGTGAAGAGTCGGGGAAGGTTTCTTCCCAGGTCTAGTCACTTCTGTTTGCCTCTAGGGTATATCAGATAATCCTGGATTTAAGACCCAGGAAAATTGAGTGTTTTAAGCCTCTCATCTTACAGAACCAGGTGCCTTTATGCTGCATTCAATTCTCACCCACCGAACTTGCCCGTGGCTAAAGAGAAAAATAGTCCACAGTGGAGGTAGAAGGCTGGCAAAGGAGGCACTGACCTCCAAGTAGTAGATTCCATGGACTTGGAATGGCCACTTCCTGTGGCCTCTGCTCCTCAGAATCTGGAAAGGGGCTTATGGCAGTTGGCATTTTGCACCAGCAAGTACATCCGTGCACAACTGATTGCTCCACAGAGCTACCCCATCCTTTCTGGGTTTTATCTGCCAGGAGGACCTCAGGATTGCCAGGTGTGTGCATGGTGGAGCTTGCCGGGGAGGAGAGGCTGGGATGAATCTGTTATGTTCTTGAGCAATTAGTGGACTATCCCACGTGCACAATGAAGGATGGCTCTTTTGCTCAGCATTAATTCATTAGGAAATCACTGTCTCCCTAGCTCATTTGGTGCCACACGTAAGGGACTTGAAATGTAGGACCAAGTGCTACTATAAAATGGAGTCCAGTTCTTTCAGGACAGCCCCTGACACGGGTCCTCTGGGCTATTGCAGTTTAAAGGAGCTGGTTTCATAGAAGTAATTCTGGGTATTGGGGTAACGAATGACAGCCTTTGTGTAGAGGAAATGCTCCATGGGTAACTAGTTGACTGCTTATTAGTTTACTCTTTCAGCTGAATTATTTTTGTTGCTGTTAAAAATTAATTTTAATAATTGCTTTTGGATCAAACTGTTGAATAACTGAGCCAAGTTTTCACGCCCAATGAACTTTTATAGCAAACTCTCCTCTCTTTATGGGGTTATTATGAGGATGATATTTGTAAAGCACTTTAACTGCTTAATGGAAGACTCTAGATAAATAGTAGTCATATTTTCATGAGTTTTGGAGGAGTGATTCTATAAGGGCATTCCAGTTCTAAAAGATGCAAATCATACTCTATACTAAACATTTGCTTTAGTGCTATTTTCCTCTCTTTACTTTCTAAGGCAAAATCTTTGCAAAAGACTAGGGTGATTTTTCTATTTCCATATCATTATTAAACTGGTTAAAAAAATCTCTTTAATCTGAGAGGAAATGCTTTCACAGTATCAGTTTGAATAGTAAGGGGATGGTAGGAAGTGCTCCACTGTCAATGAACAGCTAACTTTGCATTAATTGGTAACAAAATATTGAGTGAAGGCACAGCCCTTTGCTATAAAAGAATACAGTTGACCCTTGAACAACCTGGGTTTGAATGGCTGGGGCCGCTTAACATGTGGTTTTTCAGTCAACACAGTACAGAACTGTGTTGTTTCCTGTATTCTTTCCTTATGATTTTCTTAGTAACACTTTTTTCTATGGCTTACTTTATTGTAAGAATACAGTAACAACACATATGACACAAAAATATATATTAATTGACTCTGTTTTCGGTAAGGCTTCTGGTCAAGGGTAGGCTGTTAGTAGTCGAGTTTTGGGGAGTCAAAAGTTACATGTAGAGTTTTGAATGCACAGGGATCAGCACCCCAACCCCTGAATTGCTTGAGGATCAACTGTATTATTTTTTCTGTCTTGCTTTATTTTATTTATTTTATTTATTTATTGCTTTATTTATTCTGCTTGTTTTATTTTATTTTGCTTTTGGAGGAGAAACACCCCAATTAAAATTGCCATTAAGTTGTTTCAGAGAGAAATCCATTCCCTAGAAAAGACCATCTTCCAATGTACTGTGGGTTTTTAAGGAGTTTGGGAGTGTGCGTTCTAGGAGCTTGTGTGTACCACCCAGGGGGAAATGGATTAGAAAAAGATTGCTTTGTGGCCTCAATACATTCTGAGTTTTAACAATAGATTTTCAGTAAAATTCGAAACGTTTGACCTCCCACATGATCCATGACATACACACCGTGGCTGTCAGGCTGTTAAAAATGTGAATTAGGCTACAAATTCAACTACATTCGCACTCCACTTAAAATCTTCCACTCTTCTCCTGTTGCACTAGGGATAAAAACCAAATTCCTTGTCGAGACACATCCTGCCAGCATCACCAGCCCCCGCTCTGGCTTTCCCTGTGCTCCTTCCGCTCCAGCCCTGAGACTTGTCTTTCTGGTCCTTCCTTAGCCACTGAGCTCCTGTCCCACTCGGGGCCCTCAGCAGGGCCATTTCCCCTGCCTGAAACACTCTTGCCCCAGGCCTCTGGCATGCCTCCTTCGGCTCAAGGCTCAGCTCCTCATCACCTCCTCAGGCTGTGGTATGTCACTGAGAAGGAAGCCCAGAAGCTCCATGGGCCGGGACCAGATAACGATTCTCCGCCTGTCTGGGTGTAGAGACTGGCACGGAACAGGAATTCAGGCCCAGGCTGAGTTCCTCTTTGAAAGCCTTTCCTTACATTACGTCAGCCCTCAGTGGTCTTGCTCTGCTTGGTGCCGTCCTCCCCACACCTCCTCCAGGGCACACTGCTCTTCTGGATCCACACTGGGCCTCTTAGGGACCTCTTAACTGGTGCTTTCAACCCTTTGCTCCTCGGTGGAATCTTGCCAGTGTCTGGTGGGCATGCCTCCTGATCTTAACCAGACTGTCTTTCCCAGCGGCCACTTGGCTGCTTCTGTGGGAAAGTGGAGCAGGCCCAGCACTGCTCGTTTTCTCTATCCTCCCTCCTCCTTCCGGTGAAGTTGCCTTTAGCGATTCCCTGCTCAGGTCCATGGGCTGAGTCCAGAGGGCCCAGCCGGCATTTTCTGAGCCCGTACCTGCTGTCCCACCGTGCCTCTCCCAAAGTCCCAGAGCAGGAAAGTGAGCATGTGCTATAATGAGGAGGCAGGTGGACCATGGACGGTGTCTCTGCCAGCTCTGTCCATGGCAGTGTGAGTTGTCGATTCCAATTACACTGGGGTCTGTTTGCCCAGCCTGAGGCTCAGGCCAGCTCCTCTCACGAGCTTCTGATGGACGACAGTGAATTTTCATTCTATATTAAAGGCGGACTGTTAGTCTCTCTAGAAAAAGGTTCTTTTAAAAAAATATGTAGATCTATCAGTGATTCCACTCCCCATATAAAGAAACTTAAGTTTTATGTGTTTTTTTTTTCCCCCTCTTATTTAAAGAAATGCTCTTTTGGAAAGATTAAACAACATGTAAAAGTACAAGTAAAGGGCAAACCATGCCAAGTACCTACCTTCTAAAGATAATTATTGCCCTTATGTTTTGGGATCACTATGCACATATGTACAACTTACAGCCTTAAATATGAGATCATATTATAAGGCATTGTTCTCGTTTTTTTCTTCACAATAGATTGTGGTAGTCTTTTCATGTCAGTAAATTTAGACTCCTCCTTTTTAAATATCTGATATAAATGCTATTGTGCAAATGTGCTGTGATTTATTTAACTGGTCTCTTAAAGATGGAACATTTTCCCTGTTATGAATAATGCTTCATTAAACATCCTTGTACCACTCTAATTGTCTCACAGGATAAATGGGTTAGAACTATTGAGTCACGATATAATAACTATTTTGGGTTTTCACGCAGTCTGACAGACTACCTACAGAAATGTTGAACCATTTTTATTGTCTCATAATGAAGGAAACCTGTTGCTGACTTTCTTTAATGCTGTTCTTTTAATGTATTTTAAATGATTAATTTTCCCGAACTCTTACCATTTTTTTTTTTTTCCTTGGCAAATGGACTTTGGATAACTAATTAAGGGGAGGTTTAATGTTGGATGTAGCTTCACTGGTTAAGTGACCTAAGTCACTTAAGAACCTAAAATGTATATCCAGTCTATATTTTCCCTTACATCATTCTAGTTTGCAGTTAAATGGGAGGAAGAAATTTTCCTCAGTCTAAGGTTCTTCTAGCTGGACTGAGAATTAAATTTTACATGAGACAGATTAACAGGAGAGAAAAACCCAAGTTTTATTATGTGTGCACAGAGGCCCGATAATGAAATTGGGACCCAAGCAAATGACCAAAGTCAGGCAGATCTTAAACATTTTAGACAAAGAGACAATAAATTGGTGGGGAATTGACAGGATAAAGAAAACAGATGTTTGGGAGTTTTAATTAGAAAACTATTCTAATTGGAATTTGGGCTGAGGTAATAGATGAGTAAAAAAGTAACCTAGTTTGTTTCTGTAGCTTTCCCAGCTTTGAAGTCCCCATCTTTGGTGACAAGAAGGTCTTTTCACTACATGGTCCGAGGAGGGCACCTTTCATATGGGAGGTTTATTTCCCACTTTCCGGGGGACAGGGGAAGGTTTGAGTGTTCTTACACTGGCTGTTTCGCAGGTAGCTTCAGTTCAAAATAACCAGTATGGCACTGTGGTACATTCGGGGCAGCCTGCCCTAGGCTCCTACATAGAAATTTCTTTTGACTTTGATGGTAATTAATCATCATATTGGAGGTTGTGCAGTTAAGGCCAGTGCCCTTTTTCAGTCTCTGTTGTGGCAATCTGTCATGCTCCGTCCTTTCATATTGCTTCTAAAACTTTGCTAAAGAGAGCTTTTGACAAAGTAGCAGATTTGACTTTGTAATCCGATAGGGTTTAAAAAAAAATAACTCTTGAGTTCTTATTTGAAGGTGAATATTCCGGCCTTTCCTCAATGGAAGCACCACTTTCATGACTTGTCTCTGGTTTCTTCTAGAATGTTTTTTCCATTTGTTTCAGTCTGGGGAAACTTCCACAGACCCATGTGATTAATGACCTGTTGTTCCACCTCTTTGAACTTTATCTCCTTGATCTCATCTCTCCATCCTCTGTGTCACCTGAAACTTTGACCAGTTCATTGGTTAATTGCTTATCTTTCTTTCACACTTTCTTGAGTTCATCTAATGATAGGGCTATCATCTGTCATCTTAAAATGCTTTTGTAGTGTGTATTCTTTTACAGGCCAGAGTGATTCAATGTTTAACATTGGTTACGTTGAACATCCTTTGTCTGGGTGTTCCATAGATCAAAGAAAGGTAGATTTTCCCCTGTTGAGACTATTGCAATAACAAGATGGAGGCAGCTTTAGCTTAGGGGAAAAAAAAAAACACCATCTCAGTTTTTGTTTTTTGTTTTTTTGTTTTTTTAAAGAGAGAGAAGGAGCAGGGATAGGGGTAGAGGGAGAGAGAGAATCTGAAGCAGGCTCCACGTTCAGTGCAAAGCCTGATGCCAGGTTCGATCTCATGTCTCTGAGATCATAACCCAAGCCAAAATCAAGAGTTGGATGTTTAACTGACTGAGCCAAACGAAGTGCCCCAACTTAGTTTTCTTTTTAAACTTACTTGGATTTTGAGGGAATGATTTCAAATTAGTTTGGGAGAGTTTTTCAGTGGCTTGTCTCCTCATCAGGTAAAGACTTCTAGAGGGGATAGACTTTCCTGTTGAATTTTGATTTAAAAGGCTGGGAGTAACTTCACTAACTGGAAGAAAGGAATGGCTAGGGAATGAGGCTAATTTCGAATAAAATGGAAACGAGAAGTGGGAACCAAGAGAAGAGTGAGTAGGAGGCACAAAAAAGACATTTTAGAGGAGTTTGGCACAATAAATATGACAAATTTTATTTGTAATTAGATCATGACTTATTTTTAAGTGTTCTTTGTTCAATAAATAAATAAATAAATAAATAAATGTTCTTTGTTCATGTTAGACTATAAACCCTTTGTGAAAAGATTCACCACAACTTTGGGTGTGAATTGATACCAGAGACAGGACTGTGATAGACTCAGTGGGGCTGTGGTCTTGTCACTCCCTGCGCTCAGACTGCAGGCGGAATGAATGCCAGGGACTTCTCGGAGGGGTCACTGAATGAAGTCCGTGATCAGCCGTCTAACCACATGTTGGGGTTCTGGCTGGAGCTGGTACTGGGTGACAGTGCACATTGTTTTCCAGCAAACAGTGGATTTCCCCAGTGTCTGAGCATACTGGTGTTGAGTTTACGGCAATGACTCTTTCAGGACACTAAGGTGCCATTTAATGGACTGTTCCTTTAGTGCCATTTAATAACTCACAATCTTAGTGTAGTAAATGGCAGTTAATTACTGGCTCTTTGAGCCCCAGGGGAACCATTTAGTAATTACTCCTTCATTGCCATTTAATACATTTCTGTCTTGTACATTAAATAGCTCTGAGCAGCAATTCATGGCCCGTCCCTGGTGGCTGCTTCTAGAGATACTCTTCTGAAACCAGATGGTTGCTGAGGCATAGGGAGTGTAAAGGGGCCATAAAATTTTTTAAATGAGCGGTCGCCAGACTTGTGGATATCATGGACCACATTTTGTTTTTATTTTTCTTTTTTTAATGTTTGGGGACATACATAAGGTGGTTAAATTTTTTATGTTGTGGTTTTGTTCCCTTCAAGAAGCCAGACTCAGCACATTGCCTGGGTAGGGCATGGTAGGCATTTGGTAAATATTAGTTGAGTTGAATTAAGTTACGTGTTCTAGGACAGGACTTTTGTTGATGACACCCAGTTCGTTTTTTTATTGTATCAGAGCTCATATCGGAGATGTTGGTTTTGTAAAATGTATTTGCCAGTGTGGCCGACTAAAGGGATTTCACTGTATGCAGGGGTCGTGAGAGTTAAACAGCAAATGTGAAAACTGGAAGGACCTCAAAACAGATGGTAAACATAAGGTAATTAAGATTGTCTGCTGACAATACTATGCAGAAATGATTAATTTTTCCATTATATTAAATTCTGGGGGAATTCTGAGATGTGGAACTGATTAATCCGAAGACAACTGATATACAGGCTATTGTGTCTTGGTTCCTCAGGTAAATTTGTGACAGATCAAAGGAGGGGGTGAGTCAGTAAAGATGGTTTAGTTAAAATTGTTACCTTAAAAATAGAAGCATAGAGGCACTGCCTTTTCTGTGATTTTTGCTTATTGTAGAAACCAAGTGTGTCATAAGGTGATTTGTCTAAATTCTGTCCAGCATAGGTAGTATCATGGTCAAAGTGGTGATAATGATTATGTAAAAAGATCCTAAAAATCCTGGTGAGTATTTTGAAGGGTGGTAGAAGGAAGGACTGACAGCCTACAGCATGGAGAAGGGGTCCGTGAAACAGGTTGCTGGAATGGCTAAGGACCCTGTGGTGCCATCTCTTTCCCAGACACATGTCCTCCTGTTCTGAGGCTGGGCCATGTATCAGTGCTTTTCTGCTCCTAACACCTGACAGAGCTCAAAGTTGCGTGATTGCCTGGTTGTCCTGTAGAAGATTTGCTCTTGTCAACTTATGGACAGTTTATTGAAACACTTCTTTTTTTTTTTTTTTTTAAAGATTTTATTTATTTATTTGACAGAGAAAAATCACAAGTAGACAGAGAGACAGAGAGAGAGAGAGAGAGAGAGAGAGAGAGAGAGAGAGAGAGAAGCAGGCCCCCTGCTGAGCAGAGAGCCCAATGCGGGATTCGATCCCAGGACCCCAGGATCATGACCCAAGCCAAGGCCGAAGCTTAACCCACTGAGCCACCCAGGTACCCTGAAATACTTCTTATTAAACCCCTCTTCCTAGTGCAGATGAAGACATAATTGAAACCCAGCCATGCCATGGCTTCTGTCGCCTGGCTTCAGAGCCTGTTAACACATACAAAGTCCACAATGGGGCTGGATATCCTTTTCTTACCAGAAGTGTAATAGAAACCTCCTATTCCATTTTCTGATAAAACACATTTTAAAAAGGTGAATTTCCAGACACATTATTTCGTACAGGTTCGTTTAGCAAATTACTCAAGTACAAAACTGTTGTAAGCACATGGCCTAGACATAAAGTTAAGCACATTCTATCAGAAAATTCACCACATCTTTAATCCTAGGCTTAGTGCTACGATTTAAGTAAAAGGGATTTAGAGAGTTCATAAATGCAAAGACTGAAATAAATAAAGAAGATTAAAGGAATTGTTTCCTGAGCAGCACTGATACAGAATCTCATACCTCCTTTCTCCCTGGGGAGACTGTTGACTTTATTTTAAAGCCAGCTTTCAAGAAGTTGTAGAGTAGGACATCTGAGTGGCTCAGTTGGTTAAGTGTCTGCCTTTGGTTCAGGTTGTGATCCTGGGTCCTGGGATCAAGTCCCACGTTGGTTCCCTGCTCTGTGGGGAGCCTGCTTTTCCTTCTGCGCCTGCCTCTCTCTCATGAATAAATAAATAAAATCTTTTTTTAAAAAAGCTATAGAGTAGACAGGTATTTTAATAACAGAGATAAAGAAATTAGGGACCCCTCGCTGGCTCAGTCGGCGGAACATCCGGCTCTTGATCCCAGGGTTGTGGTTTTGAGCCTCACGTTGGGTGTAGAGATTACTTAAAAATGAAAATCTTTTAAAAAGTTAACTTCCATGATCTGAATGTGTATGTGTTGTTGGCATGAATATAAATTTCTCTGATCATATGGCAACCTATTATTGGTCTCTGTTTTGACTTTCTATCGTTTATATTTCTTTAGCAGCTTTAAACCACTGTAACAAACTGTGGTTGATTAAATTCTCACATATCACTTTCTGGTTAGGTTCTGAAATTGTATCCGAGTGGGACTATTAAATGGTTTTCAGTGTTGGGTACATAGTATTGCACTTAAAATATTGAACGTTATTGTAATTTTACATTCCCTATAGCTACATTAACCACATTCTCATTTTGAATAGTCCATTTAGCATTTAATCATTTTAGGTGTCATGGTGTGCTTGACTAGCCCCATATATAGGACATTCATACTCTTTCCTTTTTGAGGCTGGTATGAATAATCCTGCTGCAAACTTTTTTTTTTTTTTTTTTTTTAAGATTTGAGAAAGAGAAAAAGAGGGAGAGAGAGCACGCACGCATGCGCCCCAGCTGGGAGGGAGAGGGAGAGAATCTCAAGCCGACTCCCTGCTGAGCATGGAGCTCAATGCAGGATTTGATTCCACCACCCCGAGATCATGACCTGAGGTGAAATCAGTAGTGGACATGCCACTGACTGAGCCACACAGGTGCCCTTGCTGCAAATATCTTTAAGTAGATTGCAACCCCCCCCTCCCGTCCTACCTCGGGGGTCTTCTTAGGGATATATTTCCCCTGAGAGAAATCCCTAGTAAAGAATATGGCCTCATGTCGCTCTTGTTCCATATTCCTACTTCAAGGGTCCTCTGAAGAGATGCTCTAAGAAAGGAGAAAATGACCACAAGTGAAAAGAATTGTCTCTGAGATTGGAAACCTTTTCACTGGCAAGAGACCGGGTTTTCAGATACCTACAGTGAGACTTCGTGTGCTGTCGGTTGGTCAATAAGTGAGTTCAGTGTGGTGCTGAAGAGCCCAGCCTGCACACTTAGCCAGGCGTGGGGTCACATCTGCTGCTTTACCCCTCTGAACCTCCAGCTTCCTACTGTGCATGTACTAGCCCCTGCCTCGTTGTGGGTGGTGGTGAGCTCTAACTGCAGTACTATGCTGCAGAGCCATTACTTGGCCTAGGCCTCGCTGGTACTGGATGCTCAGTGAGTGGAGAGATGCCGTGATTTACTCTGACTGGGGGGCCCTGTGGTAGCAGGCCTCTGAGTTGGGTTTATGCAGTGTTGGCAAGTTGTTCCCCAAAGTCCTTGGGCTCTAGGATGCTTCTTGGGTGTGTTGACTGAATTCTGGGTCGGCATTCTTCTCCCCGGGGTTGGTTCTTGCAATGTGCTCATTCTCAGGTTTGTATATAAGTGGATATGGTCAAGGGTTTCTGTGATTCCACCCCTGGCCCCAGGGCCGATGCTTGTTCTTCAAGAACAAATAAGAGAACAAATCTAATAAGAATATCAACCATCCCAGGGCTCCTGGGTGGGGCATTTGGTTGAACATCCAACTCTTGTTTTTGGCTCAGGTCATGATCTCACAGTCCTGAGATGGGGCCCTGTGTCTGGTTTTGTGCTCAGTGTGGAGACTGCTTAAGATTCTCTCTCCCTCTCCCTCTGTCCCTCCCACTCATGCTCTTTTAAAATAAATATTTTTAAAAAACATTAAAAAAAGAATAACTATCTCTATGCAGCAAACATACCATTTTTTCTGGCATTTTACTTTTTCTGTTTGGGTAATAAAAGTAGAATTTGAGAAGGATGTGTTCCTTTCAATCCTGTTTCCTTAGCTTGAATAAAATGCCTTTAGAGAAGGTGGTGGATGGAAATTTTAATTTGTTTGGGTACTGTAAGAAAATCTTGCATCTTCTCCTTTCCTGTGACATTAATAGAAATCTTTCTGTCTTATAGCCACCTAATTTTAAAAAGTTAAAGAAGCATCAACATCATGTGGGCCTTAATTTTTTTTTTTTTTTCTTTTCTTATTTCCCTTCTTCATTGCCATCATCATCCCTTTTAACCATGTGTGTATTTTGGGATCAATGACGTGACATCCTCTCTCCAGAGTATGTATTAGGTAGGCCTTCCTTTTCTGGAAATTTCAATGGAACCTTTTTGTTGCTGTTGTTTGTTAAAGATAGTATTTATTTATTAGAGAGAGAGCATGCACAGGTATGAGCGGGGGAGCAGCAGAGGGAGAGGAAGAAGCAGACTCCCCACTGAGCAGGGGGCCTGACACTGGCTCAGTCTGGGACCGTGGGATCATGACCTGAGCCAAAGGCAGATGCTTCATCGACTGAGCCACCCAGGGGCCCCCAGTGGAACCTCTCTTAAATTTGGAACATATTCCATCAGTGTTTTTCAAGAGTCTAAATGTGTGTGTGGGGGGGAGGGTGTTTATGTGTTTTCTACATAAATATCTATTTTTAAAAGTTTTTAGTTTTTTGATTTTAAAGAGTTAAATTTCCCCACTCACCGACTTTTTCATATTGAAGTTCAACCACGATATTTACAATTGTTCAGCAGTGTTTAACCAGGGATGAGATGGTCTCCATCTGCTGGATATGAACTGAGGCTCTGAGGCAAATGACTTTTGGGAAGCAGACTGATGGGTCAGAGAACTAGCTCCCTGCACCCTTCCAGCCTCTGGCTTCTCTTCTTTCTCCAGCAGGTTAGTGGGTGGCCTGGTGAGAATGCAGCCAACATGGAGACTTTTATTCTGTGCTTACTCTAGCCCTGGGGAACACAGGTGAGGGGCTGGAAAAGTTCTGTTTTGTTTTTTTCATCTAGTGCTGTTGAATTGATGGGTGGCATAAGTTTGCTACGTAGAGATGGTTAATACTCTTACTAAATTTCTTCCTCATCTGTTTCTAAAGAACCAACATCTCCCTGTTGGGCAATCTGCCTACCTCACAGGGACTCTTGCCCATGGGTATTAATTCATACACACACCTGAGAATAATGTGTGTGGCTACTGGGCACTTCCTCTGAGCAGAAGAATTCAGGGAACAATCCATGGCTCTGCACTCTAGGGACCCTCTGCTCTGGGATTTGAATTCTCAGTGGTGGTTCTGTGAACATGGTAAAATCACCTCAGCATCATAAATCTCAAGGCAAACCACATCACTGCTTCAAGAAAAGGCATCTGTTCAGTTACCTTACCCTCACAAATATTTATCATCCGAAGTGACACCTCATTTTGCCTTTCATCACCAGACCAAATGGTAGGCGTTGTTCTCCTTCCTTGTGTTTCCACAGTTTTTCCTCAGAGGCTTCTCTGCCTGTTGTTACTGGGTCTTTCAGACTCGAGTGCCCCCCTGGCCTGCAGGGTCACTCCTGTGTTGAGACTGGGCAAATGGCAGACATGCTGGTCAACTGTCATTTGTTTCCTTTTACTTTTTAGTGTTTTCGGAGTTCTGGTGATTTTTTTTTTTCCCTTTAAACTGCTAAATTTGGGTTCAGACACAGGCCAGAAGGGAGCTTTGTCCTGGTTGTCTGCTATTGATATTCCGTTGTGGAAAGTATTTTCTCAGCAGAACATTCACGTTAGTTACCAACTTCATAGTATTTTGTTAATAATTATCTCTCCGGGGGGTAAGTATATTGTTTGCATACATTCATTAGTCATTTATCTCTCTGAAAGCTTTATGATTTGATTTAGCAGAGAAGTTATCTTTTGACCCAGGTCATAATTTTAACTTCTCACCAGCCCCAGCCCCAACCTGAAAGAGCTTACTGATTAACTCCTAATGTGAAGCTGGTCTGGCCATAGCTGGGAGCATAAGGTGAAAGAATGGGGCTTTGTTAGAATTAGTATCTAGTCTGCTTGCTTGACAAGAACAGCTCTGTAAATTTTTGTCTTAAAAGGCTTATCTTAATGAAAAACCTCCCCCTTGAGACTTTCAAAACTGTTTAGGAATTTAGTAGGTACATTGCTATCAACTTTAGTCTTTCAGTGTAATTTTCACACAAGATAAAGCTCCCATCGTTTGATGTCTGTTTCCCTAGGAAGTAGTTCTTTCTGAAGAGGGTACTGCTTGCTCCTTATTCATCTGAGAGAAAGATTAATTGTTAAGGGACACAATTAAGATTTGCTTTGTCCCTTAAAATTTTCTTATAGTCCGAGATTTGACTCTGAACAGCCCCTTCAGAAATTCTGTGTTTTCAGGCATTTTCTTTTTTCTTTTTTTCTTTCCTTTCCTTCCTTTGCTTTTCTCCTTCCCTTCCCTTAACCCTTCCCTTCCTTGCTCCCCCTTTCTTTCCCTCCCTCCCTCCCTCCCTCTTCCTTCCTTCCTTCTCTCTTCCCTCCCTCTCTCCCTCTCTTTCTTTCCGTCTTTCTTTCTTTCTCCTTCCTTCCTTCTTTCCCTCCCCCCTTTCTTTCTTTCTCCTTCCTTCCTTCCTTTCTACCCTCCTTCCTTCCTTCCTCCCTTTGATTTCTAAGTAATCTCTATACCCAGCATGGAGCTTGAACCTACAACCCTGAGATCCAGAGTTGCATGCTCCACCGACTGAAGAGAGCCAGGCTTTCCCAAAGAGAGCTCCAAAAACTGTTAGTAATTTGGGGATAATTTGAAAAATTTCCAATTTCAGGGTTCAGAAGCACTCACTGTGATAGCGTCATCTGTGCCAGGTCACAAGTAGACAGGATCCCCAGGCTAGGCAGTAAGCCTTGAATGTTTGTTATTCGTTGAATCCCTGAATAGACAGGCAGACTCAAAACCCAGTTCACGTTAATTGAAAAATAAGTGTGGGGTGCCTGGGTGTCATAGTCAGTTGAGCAACGGATTCTTGGTTCCGCTGGGGTCGTGGTCTTGGGGTTGTGGGATCCAGCCCCCCATTCAGCACTCTGCATGCAGTCTCCTTGGGCTTCTCTCCCTCTCCCTCCCTTTCTGCCCCTCCCCCTGCATGCGTATGCACGTGCTCACTATATCTCATAAATACATAAATCTTTTTATAAACTTAAAAAAAGAAAACCATGTCTGTAACACTTGGGAGGACAAAAGAATGGTGTAGTATAACAAAACAAATAGTACTGCTGTGCCCAAAGGTACTGGAGAGCAGTATGATACCAACAGTTACAGTGAGCTCAGCATTACCTATGACTTGTTGCTTGAAAAACCAGGCATAACCATGCTTAGATTATCCAAGGGGTCTGAATGTTCCAATTAATGGGACCATCTCATGTTTGAAGGCTTATTAGCACAAATGTGATAATGCTTACCATGTTTTTCTTTGGAATGTTATTTGAAATATAACATGGAAGAAAATAATTTATGAAGTTTTTGGCTAATCGGTGGATAGACATTCATGATTATCCATTGTTCTGAGAATACTTAGAAAAGCACTATTCTGGAATTCCTCCAGAATGCTTTCTCTGTCAGAATGCAATGTTGGATCTGTTTTGATCAAGTGAATTAAGTTGTATGGTGAAAACAATCTCATTGTAAAGTTGTATTGACCCAGAAGATTCCAGATTTTCTCTCTTCATGGTGCTTTAAGTGTCTTGATAATTTTTTCAAAAGAAACACCTAACGGTTTTGCTTATTAAGTAGTTAAACATAAACAATTTAGTAAATATTTATGTCCTAATAACTGAGCTGCCATTTGAAAAAGTAAGCCCTATAAATTATAAATAAAACTTGCTTTTCTCTTAAGATTTAAAAATTTATCTCATTCTTAAGTACCATTATTTACTAATAACGTGTCTTTGTTGGACATTGCACAGCTGCCAAACCTTGGAATTAGAGTAGACACTGCTACACACGTTTTCTTCTCCGTATTGATTTTCAGAAAAAAACCTTTCAAATATTTTCAAGTAATACAAAAAATGTTGATTTTCAAATAAAATTTTTATCACAGGAATTGCAAAAACAAAACAAAACAAAAAACCCAAAAAGCCAAAACCACCTTTTCACAAACATATGGATGATGTCATATAATGTAATCTGTGAATTAACATGAACTAGTAGTTTATTCAGTGTCCAAAACTTCACTGTGTTTTCTTTGAGAAATTGGAATCCTCTCTGTCCTCCTGTGAGTTCTCTGTGACTCTCCAGGGCACCTTGGCACATGGTGTGGGAACCTGGGTCTGAACCTGTGTTTGTTCTCCATAATTAAGTCAGAGTTGCCTTCAGGGGCCAGTATACTTATGGCATTATCTAAAAATTGGCTTTCGTTGTTAGTTTGTGGTTGTCAAATTTTGGTGAGCAGCAGAAACATTTCTGGGCTCTGTATCCTAGTAATTCTGACTTGTTATGTTTGGGATGAGTTGGTGGAACCCAAACATCTGTATTTTTTAACAAGCTTGCCTGGTGATACTGATGCATATGTAGCTGGAGAGCCGCGGAATTCCATCACAAAGCCCTGGAGTTCAGGGACCTTGTTGCTCTGCACTTTAATCTTCTTATTCCTTTTTATTCCTGTAATACAGCATGATGTACATTTGACAGATGTTCATGGAATGCGCTAAACTTACTGTCCCTTACGTCACTTCTCTCTCCTTCCAGCTTTCCTTTTGTTCTGTTCCTTAAAAGGCAAAAAAGGAAAGGAGGGAAGTGTTCTTAGAGTTTTGTGACTTTCTAAGCCTCCTGTCCATGGTCAGTTCCTCAGTTTCCCACACAGATCCTTTGAGCCTGTTGAATCAGTCTACTTGTGTACCCTGGGATGCGCTTGGTACATTTGTCTTCTCCTCTCCTGGTTTATAGGTGGTACTAAGAGATGTAAGTTTCTAGGGTTGGGAGATAATTTTTAAAATTTATATGTCTTAGGCTAGAAGAGACTTCGTTGTTATTTGATACAGTGCTTCCATTTTAGAATTGAGGAAACACATAGAAGAGATGTGTTGTACCCAAGGTCACATGGCAAGTGAAAAGCCAGGCTTAGAAACTTTATTTCCTGGCTTTCTGCCTGGTGGCTGTGTCCACTCCATTCCAGGCTCACCTCATCTCCGGAGGGCAGTGTGGGTCATCATATTTAATCTCTGGAAAGTGGTCCTAAATCATACTTGATTTCTGGGGGGAGGTATTGGATCCTCATACTTGATCTTTGGGGCACGGTAGTGGCTTATTTTTTTACTTTTTCCAGTCTTACAGGTGATTCTGATACAGAGCAAGGGCTGAGAACTGGGCTTGGCATTTTACCCACAAAATTAACACATTTGGTGTGTTAAATATTACTTTGCAATTTAATTAATCAGTATTTACAAATTGAATTTCTTTTTAAATGTTTCAGTTTTGATTCCTTGTGAATTTACAGACTTTGAAACATGGGCAACTTGAGTCACTTAATTTTGTGGTTTAATGGGAAGAAGGCAAAAACTTGAAAGAGCAGAAGAAACCATCAAGATTCTCATGAAAAAGAGGAATTTGTCTTTTCTGGATGATTATAAATTGTATTCTATCAGTATCTGAATGTGGCTTGTTGCTCTGGACAGCATGTCCCTGCTCAGGGCCCCTTTCTCCTTTCTGGTTCCTAGCTGGATTCTGAGTGATTGGGGATCTAGAGGCCCCACTTTGGACAGTCAGAACATAGCTGTAGTAAATACTTTCCAGCAGGTGCACGGTACCTTCATCCCTAAGCAGAATTGGAGTGACTTAGATAAGGATCATAAGGATTAGCCAAGGAAGATCAGTCATTTTTACTGTTTTTCTCTTTATCACATTTCTGGTATAGTTAGAAGAGAAGACCAACTTAGGCTGAAGGAATACTGGGCGTTAGAAGACTTGTGGAAAGTACTTCTGAAATTTTGCAATTCCAGAGCTGCTTTACTCAGATGTACAGTCAAACCATTCATTCATGCCTGCGTTCATTTGACCTTTATTCACTCGCTCATTTACTCTCTCGGTGTGCTCTTCCTCCAGGCGGCTGCTCATCTCCTATGAGGTGATGTGGGACTGTGTTAACAGGCTTGTGTTTCCTGAAAGCCTAGCCTTTTGGAGTGAGGACCCTTTCTCATTCCATCTTTCTTGAGAAGTAATCTTGTAGCTCTGCATCTTTTCAATTTAATTTCGAGTAATATCTGTCTGGCTTTAATCACAGACATGATAATATCATAAGGGAGGGAAAATGTGTAATTTGGGCATCACATGGAGTTGCTTGTAATTTATTGTAAATCTTGTAATCTTTCTCTTCGGTTTAGTTCACAATAGCTGGAGGACTGAGTGGGCTACTTTTTTTTTCCACACTAATGAAAACGTGTCTCCACTTCATTACCCAATCCAGAACAAATTTAACCTAAGCCCGCAAATAAGAATGATATTACTTAATACCATTACTGTTAATTTAAGAACCCCTTTCTCTTATACTGCCCTTCGCTAGGAGTGCTTGTTAGGAAAAAATGCTTTAAGTTTCTTTTCTGTCTTATCCTTGTCTGGAATACCTTCTAAAAAGGCACAGTTTCAGAAGGAAGGAACACCATGGGCTCTCCTGATGATCCCCTGAAGAGCCGGGACTGCTCATCATGCCTCCTGTTACCGAGACATCGTGTACCGTGGTAGAAAGGCCGTGCAGATGGTGGGTGGCAGAAATCTGTCCACTCACTGTACTAGGGTTGCTTTTAAGCACTGACGTGGCTTAAACTACATTTGGCCTGGTGCTTCGGATTCAAGCCAGTAGGTGACTCATTATTTCAGATGTTTGGTTTGTGTTGTTATAGTTGAAGCAGTCTGTAAGGAAAATAAAAGAGCTTGTTGTAAAAATACGTCTGTCTCCAGGAAGGAGAATCCCTGCGTCCTGGCCGGAGGCGGGCTGTCTGCACATGGCGCATCTGGCTTGTTGTGTTACCTTAGGTCCTGGTTTGGCACAGTCCTGGGAAACGTCCATCAGTGTGCATATAGAGGCAGTGGCAGTTATTCTCATGTTCTTGTACATGAACTGGGAACATGCTGGCTGTGAACTTGGCTGTCCTGGTCCCTGAGAGATCATTATGCACTTTGAGGATAGGCCAGCCGGGTGCCAGTCACCAGGGTCCATCCTGAGAGAAGGGACGCAGGGCTCACAGCCTTTCAGAGGGCTAACC
The DNA here is from genome assembly GCF_002288905.1 of Enhydra lutris kenyoni. NCBI lineage: Eukaryota > Metazoa > Chordata > Mammalia > Carnivora > Mustelidae > Enhydra > Enhydra lutris. The sequence goes on along the minus strand of NW_019154103.1, from coordinate 4,956,053 downwards.
TCCTCAGGTGGTTTCTCTCTGAAGTTTGAGATGCAGCAAGCAATTTATATTCTTTCTTTGGTCATTGAAGGCTGTTTGTTTTTTATACATGATTTACTAATGATGAAATATTTGGCTTTCTAGAATCAAAGACTTATAAAGTCATTTTTAAAAAATCTTTAATTTCTCTGCTATGTTTGTAAGTAAAACATTCTGCTCACTTTAATTTGTGCTCTTTCTTTTTCCTTTTGTCTTGGTTCTTAACTATCCCAGGGGAACACTCAGGAAAAATTACCAAATCCCTCCCCAAACACTGTGGTAAAGGGACTGTTGAAGATTTGTACGTTTGTGGCTATGAACAGTTTAGACTTCCAGTTGTTACTACTTTATTATAGAATATTGATTAATTTGTTAGATGGTAACTATCAGATCCTTTAAAAAAAAACATTTAAATCTCTATACCCAACTTAGGGCTCAAACTCAACCTCGAGCTCAAGAGTCACATGCTCTACCCACTGGGCCATCAGGTGCCCCTGTCACATGCTTGTTTTGAGAGTGTTTGGCTCAGCCTGTGATAGCTTCTGTTTACTGAGGATGTGCCAGGAACTTGGTTTAATCCTTGTATGTAGACTAGAGGGCGTATACTGCAGGTGCGGTGGAGAGCAAATACTCAGAGAGGTTAATTAACACGTCCACCACCACAGAGCTGATACGTAAGAGCCATAAATGCTGACCTCTTACATCATCCCAACTTGGAGGATGTCTCTACACAAAGCTCTGCTGCCTTACCCCGCTAAAATTGGGGGCGGGGGTGGGCAGAACTACCATGCTATATAGTGCTGAATATCCTTCGGCCTCTCTGCCTATCTAGTGATATGTAAAGAGCCCTTCCTTCAGAGAGACAGGATAGCATCATGGTTAAGAGCAAGGACAGCTGTCTCACTCTCACACTTAGTAGCCCTGAAACCTTCTGCACGTTCCTTACCCTTTTTATGTCTTGCTTTTTCCATCAGTGGATAAGACAGTACCGGAAGTTGTGAGGTAGAAATCAGTGTGAAGTGTTAGAAGAACAGCTTGTGATGAGCACTGTGCAAGTATCTGCTATTTCTGTATGTTCTTGTGAAGACTGATAGGCATGAGATGTCCTCTCCATTTCCTCTCTTCCTTATCTCAGCAAGCAAGGCTCCCCGGGTCCACTTGTGGGTTGCTTTGGAGTAGGACAGCACTGTAAGAAGGTCATGACCTGGCACTTTGGGAATGAGGCACTCCTGGAACCATGGTCCAGTCTTTACCCTCTAGGCTGTGGGCATAGCTCCCAGGTTCATATGCGGTCTCTGGTCTGGTTGCCTGTTTTCAAAATGTGTGCAGCCCCCATCCTTACCACAGGTGTTTTGAATACATCATTGCACATTCAAACATTGATTTCCTATCCTAGCCTGTTGTCCATAGGTTTGAGCTGGTGTGGCCACAAGGGTATATCATAAATGATAACCTTCTGGAGGCAAGGCTGGCTCTGTGAGGACCTTGTAGAGCAGGGTTTTTGTTGTTATTTTGTTTTTTGAAAAGCTTTTTATCATGAAAATGCTACGTTCCAGGAGTGTGAACAGGAAGGGAGAAGTACTTGGAGGAGGCAGAAACCCAGAAGGCGGATAGATAGTGGTGGGGTCTCTGGGACTTGCGCTCTTCACTGCCTTAATCCTTTTCCCCTTCCTTAATTTAGGGAACCTGGAGGATTTCTTACCCATCTCACTTCAGGGCCTGAAATGTTTCCCTTCTGATTCCCACGATGAAGGGAAGTGAGTCAGGCATTCCTGATGCAGAAACCGCACTGCCTGGGAGAAGACTCCCCCTGGAGCACGGACACCCCCCACCCAGCCTCCCCTTGGTCTTTGACGTAGTGCCCATGTCAGAAGCAGGTGGTGACCCTCACCGTGCTGTAAATGACCGCTCCCCGCCCCGAAGGCCTCAGTGATGGAGATGACGCACAAACTGCCAAAAACTGATGTGGAAACTGCCTTTTGGTTTTTGCTTCATTTTGTTTTCATTGTGGTGAAATGCATATAACACAATTTACCATTTTCACTTTCTTAACTGTATAGTTCAGTATCATTAAGTACATTGACAGTGTTGTGCAACCATCACCACCACCCATCTGTGGAGCTTTTTTTTTTTAATCTAAATCTAAAATTCCATACCCATTAAATAGTAGTTCTCTCGTCCCTTCTCCATCTGCTCCTGCTCGCCACCCTTCTGCTCTCTCTCTCTCTCTCTCTGGATGTCAATACCCTAGGAGCCTCACCTGAGAGGAATTGTATCGTGTTTGTCCTTGTGTTGCTGCTTATTTCACTTAGTGTGATGTCCTCAGGGCTCATCCGTATTGGAACGTGCGTCAGAATCATCTTCCTTTTTAAGGCTGTACGCAATTGCAGTGTGTATATGCCACATATCATGGATTCATTCATCTGTTAATAGGGACTTGGTTTGCCTCCACTTTTTGGTTATTGTGAATAATGCTGCTATGACAGTGGGTATATTGCTGTTGGTTCTGTTCTGGGGGGATATTAGGGATTCAGGAATAGAGCCGATTCTGCCTGTTTGTGAGTAGAACCTCTGTATATGTTTGAATTTTTTGGAAATGAAGGAAGAACAACAACCTGGATCTCTAGGTGTAATTCGGCCGACTATCTGGTTACAGAGACCTGGAGTTTTCACTGCTGTGAGGAGGGATCAGGCAGAACTTAATATAGAGGAAATGAGAAGCCAAGGAAGCAAAGGATGTTCAGAAAGGGTCAGTGTGGTACGTAACTGTGAGACTTAGAGAAGAGGAAGAAAGAACTCTACTGCCCCCATAGAGTGGAGGATTTATGCAGTTTACCCTGGGACATGGAAGCTGTCCAGGAGAAAAAACGCAGGTTAGCTCTGCCTTGGTGGAACCACCGATGTCTCTTAGACACAGGACTGGCTGCCAGGTTGGGGAGGCTCCTTCCGCAGGGTGAGACCGCGGTCCTCCGTGGTCCCCTCCTGAGCTGCTGGGGCAGAGTGCCTTGCTACTTCCGAGTACTTCTGGTCTTTCCAGAGTGCCCTGGATGGAATTCTGTCATTTCCCTTTGATCTCTAACTGTAGGTCTGTGTTGCTGTTAATAAGAATATTGTACTATTTGCTAATTCAAGAATATGTGTTCTTGACCACTGTGAAAAGACCACCAAATGGAAATGGCTCGAAAGGAGCCATTTCTGTCCAGAAACTTCCCAGGTGTACTGTACAGTGCACCCCTCACAGCTGCCCTGTGCTGGCTCTCGTCATACCCGTCAGTCACACGGTCATCCAGTTGCATCTGCCCAGATAGAACCATAAGAAGATTTGATGAATGTATTTGTTGCCCTTTATTATTTACTGCCCATTTTATGTTTTTATTACTTCAACTAACAAGCTTCTTATTGTTCCTTTAAGTCCTCACAGCACAAGATTTCCACGACTTCTCCCCTAGCTTAACCTTGCACAGTATTTGATTATAACAATACAAATTATTCCCAAAGAATGTCTTATTTAATTGTCGTCAGAAAGAAAGAAAGCTTAGGGGTGCCTGACTGGCTCAGTCCTTGGAGCTTGTGACTCTCAAACTTAGGGTTGTGAGTTCGAGGCTCACATTGGGTATAGAGATTACTGAAAAATAAATTCTTAAAAATAAAGGAAGGAAGGAAGGAAGAGCTCCATAAAGATAGGAGGGTGGAAATAAAGATGTTAAGGATTATGGAGCAAAAAGGACTGTGAACATTTTCTTTGAGTTGGTCTCAGGATTCACTGAATTTTACATGGTCATCCTGTGTTTCTTTCTTTCTTTCTTTTTTTTTTTTTTTTTTTTTTTAAAGGTTTTATTTTTATTTATTTGACAGACAGAGATGACAAGTAGGCAGAGAGGCAGGCAGAGAGAGGAGGAAGCTGGCTCCCCGCTGAGCAGAGAGCCTGACTCGGGCTTGATCCCAGGACCCTGGGATCATGACCTGAGCTGAAGGCAGAGGCTTTAACCCACTGAGCCACCCAGGCACCCCTCATCCTGTGTTTCTATCCCAACAATTCTACCTGGCTTTTCCTAGATAATTTTATTGAAAAGCAGTGGCAAAGTATGACTTGTTTTTTCTGCTAAAGCCTTAACAGATAGTTTATTCCCAAATGTGAACATTTTAGTAAGCCTTTTGTTTAGTGACTCATTAGTTTGATGAGGGAAAATGTCCTAATAAAGATAAAGAAACTGTAAACTGTTTCAAAAGCTGCAGAGAGAAAAATGTTAGGGTCCTGTAGATCAACTACTTCCCCTTGTTCTGGGCATTACATTTGTTGCTTGGTCATGGGAACAGATAATCTGGTCATTTAAGGTTATGTCCTCATCTTAAAATTCTCTTCTGTAAATTTATACATACATCGTAAGTCCTGGGTGTTTTACTTCTGTAGCGTGTCTTTCTGTGTGGATAGGGACTATGTATGAATTGAGTTGATTTTATGAAAAGCAGTAAATCTCATTTCTCTCTTCCACAAAATAGCATATAATATGTGTCTCTAGGTTAGCACCAAGAAGTAGCTTGGGTAATTTTTACTAGGAAGCAATTTGGTTTTCTCAGGAATATTGTAAACACCCAGGTATAAAGAGTCACAGATCCTAAGTAGAATCAAAGGTGTGAGAGAAGAGGAACTCTCCCTGGCTCTGACTGTGGTAACATAAGGCATAATCTGCATTATCATTCGTATACAATTATCCTGGAGGTATTATGACCTTATGCTCTACATTATTTTGGTAAGATTAAAAATTCCAGCGTGGATGTAACTATTTCTAGCTTTTGTATGAGTGTTAAATGAAGTATAAACTTATTCATGTTAAATACTCTTTGTAACAAAAGCATATTGATCTTTAACAAATCCATGAGGAAACATCATAGAGGTTTTTTAAATAGTTCTTAACTTCACAAGGCAGTTGTGTGTCTCCCCGTTCTCAACCTTTTCGGGAGGGAGATCCACTTATAAACTGGAAAAATGCATAAGGTGAGAAGGAAAAAAATGGATTTAATATAGTCATTAAAAATAAAAAACCAAGAGGCAAAGCAGATTGACTTTGTGGGCTGTGGGTGTAGTATAAAGAACTCAGAGTTTGTTTTACTAATAGAATCCGTTAATGCCGTTATCTAGGTTTGTAGGTTTGTATCTGTTCTCTTTTGAAAAGGAAACATAGTGATCAAAGGTGGGCCTTCATTACAACATAACTCTGTGTGTGTGTGTGTGTGTGTTGTTAATCGCCACACAGTACATCATTAGTTTTTGATGTAGGGTTCCATGATTCATTGTTTACGTATAACACCCAGAGTGCTCCATGTAATACATGCCCTCCTTAATACCCCCACCAGGCTCCCCCACCCCAAAACCCCTCAGTTTGTTTCTCGGAGTCCACAGTCTCTCATGCTTCATCTCCCCCCCCCCCCCCCCCCACCTCCCTTCTCCTTTCCTTCTCCTAATGTCCTCCATGTTATTCCTTATGTTCTACAAGTAAGTGAAACCATATGATAATTGACTTTCTCTGCTTGGCTTATTTCACTCAGCTTAATCTCCTCCAGTCCCGTCCATGTTGATGCAAAAGTTGGGTATTCATCTTTTCTGACAGCTGAGTAATATTCCATTATATATATGAGCCATATCTTCTTAATCCATTCATCTGTTGAAGGGCATCTCTGCTCTTTCCACAGTTTAGCTGTTGTGGACACTGCTGTGAACATTGGGGTGCATATGGCCCTTCTTTTCAATACATCTGTATCTTTGGGGTAAATATCCAGTAGTGAAATTGCGGGGTCATAGGGTAGCTCTATTTTTAAGTTTTTGAGGAATCTCCACACTTTTCCAAAGTGGCTGTACCAACTAGCATTCCCACCGACAGTGTAAGAGGGTTTCCCTTTCTCCACATCATTCCAACATTTGTTGTTTCTTGCCTTGTTAATTTTTGCCATTCTAACTGGTGTAAGATGGTATCTCAGTGTGTGTGTGTGTGTGTGTGTGTGTGTGTGTGTTTAAATTTTATTTATTTCTTTGACAGACCGAGATCACAAGTGGGCAGATAGGCAGGCGGGGGTGGGGGGAAGCAGGCTCCCCGCAGAGCAGAGAGCCCAATGTGGGGCTCGATTCCAGGACCCTGAGATCATGACCTGAGCCGAAGGCAGAGGCTTAACCCACTGAGCCCCCCAGGCACCCTTCATTGTGGTTTTGATTTGAATTTCCCTGATGGCTAACGATGTTGAACATTTTTTCATTTGTCTGTTAGTCATTTCATACCAATATACCTTTAAACCTGTCTCCTATTTTTTGGTTATTATTGACTGGATTTTCCTGGATGACCCTCCAAAACATGAGGACATAACCTTAAATGACCAGATTATCTGTTACAAGTCTAGTCTTGTGTGAAATTTTGTGCCTTTGTGTTTGATATAAGAACATTTCCTAGCAGATACAAGCCAAGTTTCATAATGATATAAATGTGTTTTACTTAGGTGTCTTTCGAATTACATAGACTTATGAGATGTTCTTTGTAAGGTGTGGTCTTGGATACTACACGGATCATGTATTTCAGTGACAAGGTTTAATTCTGGGACCTTTCAACCTCTCAGAATTGTCAACCAAACCAAACTTCAGTGCAGCAAGGATTCCATGGATGGACAGAATTCATGGATTCATTTTGCCAACAGTATTATCCCCTGCTCTGGGCTGGGCATCATGTGGGGCCTTGGGTGTATGAGGTGAAGAAGGTGTGCTGGGCCTGGGGGAACCAACCCAGGGTCCATTGGAGGGGACCAATCAGCAGGTGTACTGCTGGGGGACAAGGGCTATGTCCAGGTCCATATAGGCTGGGACATGTAGCAGGGGTTCTTTCTCACCTCAGTGCTCCCAGAAGGGCAGGAGGTTGGCAGGAGTAGGTGCCCTTTGAACTGAGTGTTGACTCTTAAGTCCAAATCAAAAGCTGTTTCTTAATAATAGACTCTGAACCACACTGTTTATGTAAATTAGGTGACATTCTAATTTGGGGGGAAACTTTTTTTTATATTCTTCCCATTTCCTATCTAATGGAAACAAGGCAATGGAAAGCATAGCCTGGGTTGTTTAGTGCTGCCCTTGAATACCGGCTGCCACCTAGTAGCTGCTCCACCTTTCTGAACTTCACATAAAAAGGGAACGATAAGATAAGCTCCATGTGTGGGTTCGGTATGTGATAGCATAGGTAACAGTAATGATGAATTCCTCCCTTCCGTTGGCACACTGAAGTTGAACGCCTTGAAAAAGATAATTTATTTTGAAAGGTGCTTGGTGAAACAAGAAGGAGAGCAGGGTTAATGAGAGGGCACTGAGAGTGGCTAATATTAGGCACCATGTTTGTTTGTTCCTGGCACTATTCTAAGTGCTTTCTGTACATTTCCTCCTTTGATCCTCTCAAGAATTCTGAATTAGGTGCTATTATTTCATCCCCATGTCAATGATGAGAAAATCGAGGCTCGAGTAGTTAACCCTGCTCGTGCGGCCCCAGAACTCTTCGCCACTGGAGTGGAGTTTTTGAAGAGGATCACGAGGATGGCAGTGATGGTCAGGCCTAGATTTTTTTTTTTCTTTCTTTAAAAATTTTATTTATTTATTTGATAGAAAGCGCAAGGAGGCAGAGTGGCTGGCAGAAGGAGAGGAAGAAGCAGGCTCCCTGGGATGCGGGACTTGATCCCCTGAGATCATGACCTGAGCCAAGGGCAGACACTTAACCGACTGAGCCACCCAGATGCCCCTAGATTTTTATTTTTCATCCTTTGAAGAGCACTTCTGTTTACCTTGTTACATGTGTTCCTCATAAATGACAGGAGATGGCTAGAAATTGGGATAGAAAGCGGAGGTTTCCTAGAGGGGAGCTGACTTGCCCAGGGTTACCAAATCTGTATGTGGCCCAGTAGGCACAAGAGCTTTCCCCACCTGATTCTTGAGAGTGTTCATGGAATGAAAGGACAGGACAGCAATCCTGTCAACAAATGGATGCTCTGAAGTTTTTTAAAATGTCTGACGGGCACAGGGAGGTTCATTATGTTGTTCAACATAATGTCATGTCAGTGGCCAGCTGTAATTAGGGAGGGCAGACCCTTCTCCAGCGCCACACGGCTTCTGAGCAACCTAAGTGTGGGAGTTGAAATCCTGATGCTTCTATGTCTAGGCTGCTTGGAGCCAGGGTGCATCCTTACGCCACCCTCTGGGAGTTGGAAGACACTAGGGAGGAATGCAGGTGGGACAGGGACTCTCTGTTGGCTTCCACTGTCTCCTCCATGGTCATGAGGGCTCTTTCGAAAGGTGATTGAGCAGCTACAGCCAAAAGGGAGATGTTGAGGATTGGGGATGATACAGAAGACCTGGGCCGCCTCCTTCCAGGGCTAATCAGCTCTCTTTGCAAACTGAAGGCTCAGCACAATTTTAAAGTGAGAGAGATGAGAAACCAAATAAGGCTGGACCAAAAGCCTGTTGGAATTATGTGGTGTTTTGCCCTGTAGCTGGGGATCCAGTTACAGATGCCTGTGATTATGGCCTTTGCAAACAGTTGTCAGAGAAATTTATAAGATTTCTAAAGGCTGGAGAAGAGCAGATGTGGAATTAAATTTCAAGAACAGCTACTCCTAATGGCTTACATGTAGGTATAGGGTATTTAGGATTCAGACCCAAATCCCTGTGTCCAAGAGGTGTGGGATGCAGGGATAAAAGCCGAGATTGGAGATGTGGGGGTTTTCTGGTGGTCTTTTCCTGGAGTATTATTTATTATCAGCCCACAGGCTATTCAGAGCAGTGGAAATCTTCCGTTAACAGTTAGCTTGTGGGGTCAAATGTAGTTTTCGTTTGTCCTGTTTAGTAAGATGGCTCTAATGGGCTTCTTTGCCCACAGGCATCAACCATGCCAACAGATAGACTGTGAAAAATATGAGTCTCTATGACCAACTTTAATTGGCCGTGCAATAGATTTTATAACATTAGCAAAGTTTGGGGTATTTAGGTTTGCCTTGTTTTGTATCTGTTTTTTTCTCGATCCATATGGCAAAAGCTTTAATGACTGTAAGAAATGCCTTTATTATTGACGATGAAGAACAAGATTGCAATGATAGGAGTAATGATAGTAATTTAACAGTTGTTCGTTTTGAGGCAAAAGGTGCTACGTTTCTCCCCACCTCCAGTAAAGAAATACACTTACTGAGTTTTAAAATCCACGAAACCTTTATTAGGTAGCAAAAACAATTAAAAAGAATATTCCAGGTCTTGGTATATATAAAAGTAACATTCTAGTTCTTATTGTATTGAAGTGTCCTTTTTCAGAGCTTTTCAGATAATTGCTAGAAAACCCTAAACTGAGGAGTGGGACAGAATTTAAGGACCAACTCTTTTCCTACAAAATCCAGAAGTTTCTGCTGCTGTTTTACTTAATGGGTATACCTCCTGTGTGTGTTGGGGGAGCAGGGAGCAGGAGTGGGTGTAAGCCCTTCAAAGGGCCACTGTTGGGACACTTCACTGTGCTGAGTGGTAGTTCTGTTCATGGGTGGAGCATATGCGGTTTTGTGGTGACTGAGATTAAAGGGTGGAGGAAGGAGCAGAAGATGGGTCACAGGGCCACGTGGCTCTGTGATGGCCCTGTGTGCCAGGCTTCAGTTACCACCTTCGTGGAGTGAGGACAGCGCCGTTCTGTCCTTCACACCCTGCTTCTGCAAAAACCAGATGGCTTAGCACTTTCTGCAAGAGAGACAACATGAAAATCAAATGGAATAACAACGGTACGTCTCTGTGTACTGCCATATCCTAAGATCATCTCACTGAATGTGCACAGCTGCCTGAAGCGGTGACTGGTTGATGATTGCATGGTGGACAGGGGGACAAAAGCTCTTAGAGGTCTCAGTAACTTGCCCCAGGGAAAGGGGAATAAAATGGGCAGGTATTGGCCACGCTTGGGGGTCATTATATCCCCAGACAGCACATGCTGAGGCTGATACTTAAACCCAAGAATTTGAACTCCAGAGTTGGTGCTGCTCTTTCTCCTCAAGTCCTTTAGGGAGAGAAAAGCACTGGATAAAAATGGCCTTCCCATTCTCCCCGATTTTAGCTCTGGTGTCGCATGGCCTTTTAGACCACTAGGAGGTAATGTGAGAAGGCTGTGTGCTGCTTGTTGGCTGTATAACCTTGGGCAAGATACCCCAGCTCCCAGTGTCCCCATCTGTGAAATGGAGTTAACAGACTGTCCCTTGTCATTGTTGTGAGTGTTCCGTGGAGATAAATGTTATTAAGTGGTTAACACTGTGGCACCTAGCAAGACCTCAGTCCGTGCATTATAATGAAGAGGAGGAAGACTGTTGTTACTGCTAAGGTTCCCCGTGCTCTTGAGGTTTTGGTTACAGAAGGTTCTGTCTCCCTGGACCCATGCGTGGCTGGGCTGTTTCCGGGCTAAACTTGCACTCTTGACCCTCCCATGCTACACACGCCCATAACAGCTTCCTGGGGGCTGGTTTCCATGGAGAACAGCTATTGAACCTCTGTCATCATGTGTTTCCTATTTATTCCACATACCCCAGCTTAAACTTTCAAGACCCTTCTGCCTCGTCAAGCAATAGAGACAGCTGGGCCTGAGGTACATGTTGACCCCCATGCCTTCCCAAAGCCAGTGGCGCTGATAGCCTCTGTCCAGAGCTAATCTTTTAATTCATCCTTTAAAGATTTATGGAGTATTTTTATCCCAGGCAGAACCAGAGAGGGACTTCCCATTTCTCTATGTCACCAAATCAGGGGTTCGCAAGTATCATCTTACCTCATTTCCTAGAAACATGTAGAGAGAGGGCCACACAGGGACCCCAAAACTCGGGTCACACCTCTTCCTTCATTTTCAGTGCTAATGAGAACTACGGATGTTCTCACTCTTCTCCTGACATTTCTTAAGGTTTTCATCCTTGTTGTCTTTTCTTAACTCAAGTACTAAGGGAAACCTGAAAGACTGTAGGATGCTTCTGTTCTAACTTTTTAGTTTTAAGCTAAATTTTTTGAAAATCCTAGACCAGTTAGCTTCTTCCCTCCCCCTAGGATGGGCTTAGAATGCTGTCACCATGTACAGTGTCCTCACCATCTGCTGTTTGCCCAGAGCTTCGAATCATCATTTAGGCCAGATGGTTTCCACAACAACTAAGACTAAAGTTCCTTCGTTTAGCATCTCAAAGAAACACCATTTTTAGACCTATCCATCCTTTAAAAAATGAAAAACAAACAAAAAAATAAGCCACTGATATTAAACTTAGTGAAACTTTGAATGGAATGGGAACAAAATTAAGTTCCCTTGTTTCTAATCCTGGGACTCCTGTTTATGCAGTGGCCCAGGGATAAAGCAGGAGCCAGTCGGAGTTGAGCTGGGTGAAATAAACAAAAAGGTTGAAAAGTCCTTATTTGCTCATTTACTTCCTGTTATTGCGAATCATATGAATTCCTTGGCCATCACCATCCTCAAACATCTTGCTTCTGATTCCTGTAGATGAGGAGACTCCAGTGATTTGTTTGTTTTTTTCCCCTTTACCTAGAGATTCCCATTAAAGTCCTTGATTAGATAGACGAAGCTGGAATATAAATGAAATTTTTATTAAATGAGATGCCAAAGAGCAATTTTTCAACTCCTACAAATCAGTCCAGCCAGCCAGCAAGTGTGAACTACTCCCTTACAGTGGGCATTTGTGTAGATTAATCTTTACACTTGGCTTGGTCCTGAAATCTGAGAAGGTTCCAGCCATGGCTCCAGATGATTTCACTGGTTTGACCCTCAGTGCCAGGAAACGACCAGACCATAACGAACACCAAATCACTGAACTCGGGGTACTTTATGGGCCATGTGAAGTCTTTTTTTCTTTGTTTGAGGGTAGTTTTCATCTCTTTGCACACTCAGGTTAAAAAAGGTAGAGGAAATAAACTGCAGTGGTTTTGTATTGGTTTTGAGTTCATCTTCAGTATTATACCAAGTGTACTTTCTCAGAAGGACCTGTTTGAAACAAAGCTCTGTGTGAATCAGCACTTGTCCTGCTACTGAATGGTAGCTTCTAGGCAGCGAGAGCTAGGCTTGGCATCTCTGAGCCCCCAGTGCGCCTGCGTGCCGTTGATGGATTATGTGGTAATTTGGCTTTATTCCAGGACAGGGAGCAATTTTCAGAATCATTTCTGAAGCCTTGTACCTAAATGATTTCTGGAAGGTATTTCTCAGAGGAAATTGGCAGTACAGTGAAGCCATTGATCTCACCCCTTGATTTCTTGGTAGAGGAAACTACCTGGAAAGAAGGAGGAAGACCCTGAAATGCATATGATGTGTCCGTGTATGTACGTGTGACAGCCCAAGCCGTTCCTAAACAGAGGGAAATGTGACCATTTGAAATGGACTTGCCAAGCCTCCATGCCGGGAACCTTCCTTCTTGCTAAAAAAGGAAGTTGTCAACTAAACCCTGATTGTAGGTGCCCAATTCCTATAGTCCTTGGATGCTGCCCGCCAAAGAGGGCCTGCATTCAGCCTCATTTGGACTCTTTAATGGCAGAAAATGGCTCTAACACCTCTTTCCTCTTGCCACTTAGGTCATAATTTCTGTTTTTGTTTTTGTTTTCGTTTTCTGCTCTCACATTGCTTTTGAGAACCATAATTTTCCTTTTACTCTTCCAGTGATTGGCATCTTGTTTTTGTCACAAAGATAGTATGCTGGCATTTTCTATCTTAGATGTGAAGTGTGGAGGTCCACGCCAGATAAGGAGGCATACTTAATCTCTGTGATGTTGTCTATGTTCTTGAGAAACTATTAGAACTCTGTTATCTTGGTGTTTGCCAGTAGAGGTCAAGCCAACATCTGTATGTGTCTTTCTTTCCCAAAGGGCATGACAAGAAAAGAGAAAGAGAAGAGTTCAAGGAATTAAAAACAGAGTCTTCATTAGGATAACATTTGGGGTCAGGTAAACATCTCTTTCTAATTTCACCGAAAAGTTCCAGGAGGCCAAGAGTAAAATCTCCGGAAGACTTGTTTCAAGGAGTGGAGTTCAGTGGAAAGTTCATCTTTAAAAAAAATGTAGAAAACCTGAGTATGATATTGCTTAGGGGACTCTTAGAAAAACAGAAAAGGAAAAGGAAACCAAAAAGCAAAGTTTCTCCTCATTTGGAAAGTGTGGAAGGCCTGGGAAAGATTTTCCCCAGTGACTAGGAAATACTTCTTTGTTGCACATGAGCTCCTTCCCTTCCAGGAGCTGTAGAGTCATTTCTTTTTTTTTCTTTTAAGTTTTTATTTTAATTCCAGTTAGTTAACATACAGTATTCTGTTAGTTTCATGTATCTAATACAGCAATTCAGCAATTGCACACTGTAGAGTCGTTTCTTAAATTTGTGAGTCTGAGTTGTGAGTGTGGACGTCCATGATGCATGCAGACTTGCCTGGGCAGGACAGAGCAGTCTGACTGTGTTTAGTAAGCCAACGACCCATCAGCCTGTGCTGTAGCCTATAGCCTCGTTCTTGGTGGTTCACTTCTGTTGTTGCATTTACCAGTTTCGGGGTCCACATAACATCTTTCACAAGATTTAAGCTCTTGTTTAACTTTTTTTTTACAACGTTGAGAGAAACAGCCCCCTTTGACTCTGAAGGAATTAAACCATAAGTCAGGCTACCAGTGAAGATTGTGGAATTTCTGTGCTGGAGATCTTCAAAAGTAGAACATAAAAATTAGGTCACTTAAGTCTGCTTGGAGCCTAACCAAGATGGCCTCCTGCAGTGCTCCAAGTTTATAAAACAACTTGTGTTAATATTCATATATCTGTAGAGCATAAGGAAAGCCAGTACTCTGCTACATTTTCTTTGAGCTCCTGGAAAATGTATTGAGCTCCCTCTGTCTAGAAATGGTTGTGTCTCTCATTTGCATTGTATGCTAATGTTGCTTGTGGACATTTAGGAGTGAGTGGAAGGGAGGAAGTAAGAGGGGTTGTCTATTTAGAAATTGACATTCGATCCTTTCAGAGGATTGCATGGGGCGGGGATACTTGGCTTAAGCAGGGCTAACTTGACTGAGCATATTAACAAAAAGTCCCCAAAGAACTGTACTTATTGTGAGGACACTTCCTGTAAAGAATTACTACATTACTAAACGATTAGTTTGCTGGTTTTAAATGGTCTATAAAATGCAAAAAGTTTGTTTGGTTCATTGTCACTGGAAGCTATAGACTGTGAAAAGTCTGAAGCAAGATTTTTAAATCATCTGGATCCAGTATGAGTCTAGAATGACAAAAATTTAAAAAGTCAAAGAAAAGATTCTTTGTGGAATGCCAGACCACAGTGAACATAGTTCTTGGTGACTTGCTGGATTCCCAGTGTCCCCAGGGCTTTCCCCTCCTGCAGACTGTATCTAGCTCTAGCCTGCCACATAGTGACAAACTAATTTCCCTCCCGCCTACTGACCTTAGAGAGACATACTTCACAGGCTTGTGAACACCTATAAGGACTTGATTTTTTAGGAATGGAGAAATTGAAAGCATTAAAGGGGCTCAACAGACAGGAAAGCAAAATGTGAAATTGGGAGCCCTGCCTCCCCCTCCCCCACAGGCAATTTATGAAAAAATTTTTTTCCATTTTTTTTTTTTTTTAAAGTAAAGATTTATCTTAGGAATTCAAGTTAGGAGTCTAATGCCTTCTGTGACTCCATTTTTGAAATTGTCCAGTCAATGCAATATGGACTTAAGACTTTTTCCCAAGGACCTAGAAGCTAAAATATATTATCTTCCCTTTGTTTTTCTTCCCTTTGTCTTTTTTTGTTTGTTTTATTTTCCCCGGGCAGTCAAAAATAATGGAGAGAGCTCCAAGCTATAACATTTGGTTTTAGTACTGTTTTCTTTCCTCGTTCCTTTTAAGAAAGGACACATTCATTAAAGTAAGACCCTGTGTTTTTAGTTCTTTCACTATTTTAACTTTCCTTTTATTTGAAGTTAGTTCTGCCATGTGGTGGTTTTCAAGATGTTTGTGTATTTACACTGAAACCCTTTCTTTCAAATAAAATCTTATTTTTAATCCTAATATATGAAACAGATAAACCGTAGCTGTTCTGGAGAGTTGGGCCCTGGCAGCCTCCTGCTCCATGGTTTCTGAGGCACATCTGAGCCCTGGGGATCCCTGTGGAACCTGGTGTTTAATCCCCTGACATGAACACAGGATTAGGGGGAAGGACCTCGTTTGCTGTTTTCAGGCTCCCACCAGTACTTTTTTTGTCACTTCCCATTTCTGGACCGCTTTGGTGAAATGATGGTATTGTGCTAGATCATCTCTGATGCCCTTCCTGTCCTAAGCAGTCCTGAGTTAAACGTACAGAGCCCTGGGGTAGTGGAATTTGGGTGACTGAATGCAGAAGGCCTGGTTGAAGGAAGACTCATCCTGTCCCAGCATGAATGGTCTCCAGTTCATGCAAATGAGAGCTTGGGAGCCAGAACTGATGCATCAGCAGAATCATCTCAGGAAAATGTTTTCCAGAAGATTGCAGTGAGGCATCTGTAACCCTCTGACACAGAAGAATCTTGTGAAGAAAGGGACTTAAACAAGTTATGGGTTCTTGTTTACCATTGATTTTAGTTGACTTTGTTGGTAAGTGGTTAGCTGTTAATACATCAAACAGTTTTTCCTCACTAGAGAAAATTATGTCCTATCACTTGTGTGTGCGCGCGTGCGTGTGTGTGTGTTAGTTTGGGAATGCATCTGAGGCATAGTTCAAGAATCTGCAGTCAGTTAACACATTTGCTTAGAGAATGGGGATGGTGAGGCCAAGGTCAGGGTTCAGTTGCTCTGTGGGCCAGTTAGCTGGGTGGGGCTGTGCGGCCAGACTGTACTTTTAACCCCGACCAGCTGCCTCTCACATGCATGCCACGGGTCCCAGGGCTTAGGCTTAGGCAGTGTGGAAGGATGTCCAGACTCAGCTTTTCCTCCCAGGATCTCACAGGGCCTTTGTCCTGGTAGGGGAGGGCTTGGCGTTCATCTTCATGGATGGAGGGCACCCTGCTTGCGTATTTAACAGCTTGAAAGGAGAGTCTGAAATATTCCCTGTGAAGCAGAGTCTCAGTGCCTGCTGTGTGTGGGTCTCTCCAGTCCAAGGACAAAAATTGCTACACAAAGTTGACTAGAGATTGTTGAAATAGTGCTCCATAGTTCTCAACATGAGCATACTGTCCTCCTTTTCTGGAATTGGGAGAAGGGCTGCCATTAGAAGAGAAATTGCTTCTAACTCCTTAAGACCATTGTTCACTCTCTCTTCTTGTTCTCTTTTCTTCATTTAAACACTATTTTGTAATTAAAATTTGAAACACTTGGGACGCCTGGGTGGCTCAGTTGGTTAAGCGGCTGCCTTCGGCTCAGTTCATGATCCCAGCGTCCTGGGATCGAGTCCCACATCGGGCTCCTTGCTCATCGGGGAGCCTGCTTCTCCCTCTGCCTCTGCCTGCCATTCTGTCTGCCTGTGCTTGCTCTCTCTCCCTCTCTCTCTCTCTGACAAATAAATAAATAAAATCTTTAAAAAAAAAAAAATTTGAAACACTTGATTTGCATTTGTAAAGGAACAAGAATCTCATGGAAGTTGTTTTAGAAAAACATATTATTCCTATGCACACCATTCCCCTAGAGAATGGTTCTATATCATTAGGTTTTTACTATTAATGAAACATGGAACATTTTCTCTTGTTTCTTAGTATAAACACAGCAATGTATGAAGCCTCTGTACGATTTCATCTTTACAGGGAAACATTACATTTAGTTATAATTTGTTTTCTTTGAAAAATAAGAAAGACAAATAGGCTGAAGTAAAGTATCTCAAACACTTTTTTGGTGAGAAAAGTATTCATTTCTATTAAACAGAATTCAAACATTAGAGAATGATGAAAACTTTGCATCTCCTAATCACTGCACCAGCCAACCCCCACAGTGGTCATCCTTAGGATACTTGTGAGCCAGTTGTGAAAATGGGTATAAAAATTAGAAATTTAAGGGGCGCCTGGGTGGCTCAGTGGGTTAAAGCCTCTGCCTTCAGCTCAGGTCATGATCCCAGGGTCCTGGGATCGAGCCCCACATGAGCCCCACATCGGGCTCTCTGCTCAGCAGGGAGCCTGCTTCTCCCTCTCTCTCTGCCTGCCTCTCTGCCTGCTTGTGATCCCTGTCTGTCAAGTAAATAGATGAAAATCTTTAAAAAAAAAAAAAATTAGAAATTTAAAACTTCTGTTGATTTTTAGCCCCAGAATTAATTTTTACCAGGTTAGTGGCTTTCAGAATGTTTGTCTTTAATGAGTGCTTTCTTCAAACAAAATTTTCAGTGGAATTCTAATATAGGAAAAAAAAAAAAAAAGATAAAAGAGACACTCAAGTTGTAGCTTGGGACGAATTCTGCTCACTGCCCTGACCAGTGAAACCCCAGGGTCCTTCTCCAGAAAGATCCAGCAGCATTTACAGTGGGCACTTAACCCAGTTGCTTTAGTGGTTGACTGGTGTTGGACTTCTACCTCCTTGACCAGCTTTTCTAAATGGGGCAACTCATAGTGATGTTTGTTTTCCCATCATTGACTTGGGATGCTTATTTTTAGTTAAGCTATAGTTAGTCACGAACTTAAAAGCAAACCACCTAAGCCAACCAGTGATTTTTTTTTTTCTTTCTTGAAATCGAACCTTTACATTTAACTCATCCTTTGAGTTTAACTCAAATGCCACATTTGTCACTACTTTTTTTAAGTTTGTGGCAGCAAGTTTTTCTCCTTGTATGTTTCGGTTTAAATCTGTAACTACAGTGCTTGGACCGTGGTAGACATTCATGTCCATGGACCATGTAGGAATGAGTTTTAGCCTTTCATACCCTATTTCTGGTAATTGTGTGCCTGCCTGTTTACTTTCCACCACTAGATAATAAAAAGGAAGACAGCCTTATTTTACACTGTAGATAATGCTGGAGAATCTCAGTCTCTGATCAGACCTGAGTACGTCAGAGTCCTCCAAAAGAAAAACACAGCCTTGTATAAACATACAGCTCTTGCATCCATGCTGTGCCCAAATGCTGTGAGGATAAGATGGCTCTAAAAATGGTCTTTAGCAGTCTTGAGAGGTGTTTGCATATTTGCAGTAAGTATTTATTGAGAACCTGCTGTGTGATTTGGCTAAGCCTCAGAGAGCTAGACTGGTCAGGTATTTCACATGAACTCTTTCCTTAGTACACACACCCCTATGAAGTAGATGCTATTATTTATTTACTTATTTTGCTATACAATAGCCAGCTCTTACCTTACTCAGTTGACTGCTTTTCTGGGGGTAATCTCATCCTTACTTATGGCTCCAGACACCTCCTACATGGTGTGAGTTTCCCACACTGTATCACCTACCCTAATCTCCATTCCTCAGATCCCCACCGTGCCTACTGGAATCTGTCCAACCAGGTTCTTCAAGCTTAAAAGCCTCAACAAGCGAATTTTCCTCCAAACCCTCACCTGACCTCCCTTTTTACCTTGGTTTCCTGTTTTGGTCAAGACCTTATTGTCTGCTCACACACGTGTTCACCAACTGATCCTCACCGAGAACGTACTCTATTTAAAGTGCCACTCCAGGTATTAGCGGGCTGTACAACGCAGACTAGAACACATATTCCAGTGGACAAACAGCTTGCTTCCATTTTTTTAAGATTTATTTATTTATTTGAGAGGGGGGAGGCAGGCAGAGGGAGAGTCTTAAGCAGACTCTGCACTGAGTGCAGAGCTCAACATGGGGCTCGATCTCACGACCCTGAGATCATGCCCTGAGCTGAAATCAAGAGTCAGATGCATAACCAGCGAAGCCACCCAGGTGCCCTGTGTTGTGATACAGATTTTTTTTTTTTTCTTCACAAATTTCTTGAAACTCTTCCCTGGCAAGCAGTAGAAGTGTATTATCATACTGTCCTCAGTCAATTTCTGTAGAAGTGATTTTATGCCCCTGACATGTATTCAGAAGACATCCCCACTCCTCCGGAGATGACACGGGCCTTCCCAGCTCTCCAAGCGGTAATCAGAGCTCCTTTTCTCTGGCTCCTGCTTCACCAAAATCCTGTTACTTGCTCACTCTTGTCAAGGTTTTAGAAAAGCTCAAAGCCTTGGGTGACGGAGATGGAAGCTACAGGTGTAAGTCTGCCTGAAAGAGACAGCAGCGATGGGATGAGAGTTGTGTACAGGACGGCCGCTAGACCCCTCGTGCGGTAGCAGTCCCAGGAGGCACCAGGGCAGAGGACTGCTGTGCAGGGTAGGGGAGACAGTACTTCCTTGGGTGTAGCAAATAATGCCTTGTTTGTTTTGGTCTCCCTGGTGCCTGGCAGGGAGTAGGTGCCCAACAGATAATTTTTAACTAGGGGAGGATAAATTATTGGACAGAGAAATGTTTTTCGCATATGCAAGGTAATGATAAGGATAAATATTTTAGATAGGGGAGCCAGGGCTCCCAGAGCCAACTGTCTTTCACCACTAGAATCATCCTTGCTTGGTTGCAGGGACTCTCAGAATTCTTTCCTTCATTTTTAGGACATTGCACATCTTTAAAGAAGACATTTCCAGAATGGTGAGTTAGCTTGCGCTGATGTTGTAATGGCCGTGTCCCCTCAGTGAACTTCACCAGTGTGAAGGTGACGTTCTACAAGGATCTTTGGGTCTTTCCACAGGGCACACGGGCTCGTTCTTGGACGACAAGGGGATTATAACTCATAGCTACCTTGGGAGCAGCATTTCTACTTGTCGTCTGTATGCTTTTTCCTGAGTGTGGAGCGTGTCCATTTTACCCTCTTTGGAAAGGTTTTTAATGTGTGTAGCCTTCATTTTTTTCTAGTTTCAATCTTGGCATCTGTTTTTCAGAAACATTTGTCTGTTACTAAGTTGATGCCGAGATTTGGAAGGCAAACTGCTAAGAAGTGTCAAAGAGAGGAAGGGCTTGTCAGCATTTCTGGTCCAAGCTACCTGCATGGCCCCCTGGTTAGCTTTGGCGCACACTCTGAGGGGGCTGCACTCATCTGTCTGCCTGTAGCGACCTGTGTCTGTCCAGCTTAAATGACTTACTCCTGAACACGTGCTTGGGGTATTTGATGAGGTTTGCTCATTACCGGCACCCAACAATATTCACAACTGTTTCTGTCTCGCAGAATGACCACATAGCTATATTCAAGGTTAAAAAAAAAAAAAGACCAAGAATATTAAGAGTAGTTGTTACCCTAGGGAGCATTTTGCAGAATTACCAAAAGAGCTCTTTAATTATATACACTTGCCCCTGTTGCCTCCTTCTACCACCTGTGTTTCAAGGATGTCACGGAGGTTGGTCCAGACACTGACTGGTATTTTGAAACACACTCACTTGAGGACACCCCCTGTGTGGACAGGGTAACCACCACTCCCATGCTCCTTCCAGGCCTGCTGACTCATCCTTTGCCTCTTGTGCTTTCTCTTTTTGGAATTCCAGCTGTCATCTTTGCTTGATGATTTTTCTCCATCCTGTCTACCTCATATTTCTCTCTCCCCCCATCCTGCCTTTTCTATCTGTAGGAAATCATCCATTCAGTTAATATTTATAAAATGTCTACTGTGTGCCATGTACTGTGCTAAATACAGGAGACAGGTAAGGGAGTAAGCTAGAATTAGTTATAGTCTCGAGGAGTTTCTGGTCCAGTATATTTGTAACTAAATGTTGGGGAAAGGCTAATAGTCACGTGAATGAACATGGCACACAAACCTGATACGTTAAAAGGCAGTATAATTGAATCTGACTTATTGCTGGCACATGGGTAGGTTACTCTATTGTTCTCAGATATTTAAAAACTTACCCTTTAACAGTTTCATGTTGATGTGATTTTTGACTCAAGTAGTTTCTCCTTCCTTAAGAGTAAAAGGAAGTTTTTGCAATAGACGATATTTGGCTTATAGACTGTGAGGTCTCTTGGAACCTTGACCTTCAGTCATTCACTGTGTGGCTGAGTGGTGGGGAGGACATTGTAGAGATTCAAGTTCCCAGCATTTCACATGAGTTAACGCAGTTCAGCCTTTGGCAACCTGCCACTCCCTCTTGCAGACAAGTTTGTGAAATTTGACACTCTCATGTCTTTCTTTAAAAAATCTTGCAAGGTTCAGCAGTCTTTTAAACTCTATTGTCAGACCCACCTGTGAGGTTCTCTTGGACCTGTTGTCAGAAGAGAGTCTGTACATTTCACTGACTTGGGGGGAAAAAAAAACTCTCAGCCTAGTGTTCGAACAATAACTTAAGCTTTGGATGCAGAAATGGGGCACTGCTCTTTTTGTCTCTTCTGCTGCTACCAACTCCCCTTAAATTATGAACCATATACAAGCATATATTGTATCCCCAGAGCATAGTGAAGTAGGATTTCAACAACTGTTCCTTTAGTCAACAAAGTAAACAGAACCTAGAGAGTTGTCCACTAAAAATACAGAGAACTTCTTAGGTAGAAGTAGAGTGGTATATGAGTAATAGGGCTCTTACTATATTTTGCTTTTAGCTCATCTCCTTTGGTTTCATTTTCATGCTTCAAGTCTTTGGGGCCCATCCTTGCCCTTGTCCTTGATGAATAGGTACGATGGCTGAAAAACACATGTCTTGGTTGTTGCAAAGATCTACCATTTACTGACTACGTGATTTACCTTAAGTGGTTCAAATTCCTAGTCTGTGAAGTAGAAATAACAAATGATGTCTGCCCTCCACCCCCACTCCAACCGCCTCTGCTTGATATGTGGGTCAGATGAGAAACTGAATTGTAAAGCGTCATTTAACTTACAGGGTGCCCTGCCCTGGGAATTCGCATTCTCACCGAGGATGGGAGTAGTCAGCTATCCCAGGGTGCATGGAATGAGTCTCTCTGTTATAGGATAGCAGTCGAGACTTTTACCCTTCTTTGGCTTTTGTGATCATGAGCCGCTGCTTCTTACCTTACGCCCTGGTCCTGCACCCCACCCTCTGCGAGCTGGACCTCTGTGTGGCCACTCTGTTTACTGTGACATTCTTTTTTCAGTTGACCTGGAATTTATCCTTGTAACTTCCCAAACTAGTTATACTTCTTGGTTCTAGTTTTAGAGTTAACATGAAACAGTTCAAATCAGCACATGTCAAGTCATAGAAATTTATAAGTGAGAGAGGGATTTTACAACACGGCTTCCTGTTTTTGGCAGTTCAGTTCAGTAAATAAAAGCTGGTGCCTGTCACGTGGGGCTGCGCTCGGGCACTAAAGGCACCATTGTTTCTCCTCTGGTCCCAGATCTCCGGAAGTGCAGCAGAAGGGCATGCAACCCGAATGGAGATGAATGGGAAGTACAGACTTTTAACTCCTTAATGTGCAAAAATAACAGCGGTTTTGATTTCATTTAGGGTACTTGCTGAGTACGTGCCTGTGTTTATTAGGTTATAATTCATGTAAGTGGCTAAGCAGACTACTGATCTATAAAAATGAAGATGAAAGAATGATAAATAATAAAGCCATCTATTTCTGATTTTTATATGCTGCTCTGTGTTTGTTAAGCAGTAAGCGAAAAACATAACTGCACCTAGAGGAAGGGAAACTGGTGAAATGGCAGAATGGTGATACTTCTGTGCGCACTGTGCTAGATGTTCCTAGAGTTGCCGCAGCCCCTGAGGACCCTGAAGCGTCTTCTCAGAGATTAAGGGCAGGATACACTCGCCTCATAGAGTTACATGTTAATTAACAGAATTTAAAACAAAACAAGCAAAAAAACAAAACAAAACCCACCACAGCCCCGATGCCAGAGTTCGATGCCCTGGGTTCTCTTCTTGCCCATATTGCTGGTGGGCAGTGTGATTTGGGGGGGCATCTGTCTCTACTCTTCAGAATTTCATTTTCTCTCAGATTCAAAATGGGGCTAATTTTTTTTTTCCCCTGCCTCTGTTAATAGAGTTGTTTAGGATTAAATGTGGTCATGTATGTGGACTTAAATCTTCACTTCTTACAAGCCATGTAACTTTGAGAGACTTCTCTGTGCCTGTTTCTTCATCTTTCAAGTGAAATAATATTATTACCTACTTCCGCATTCTGTGAGAAGTGAGTTAATTCCCACCAAGTACATTGATCAGTGCCTGACAGTTAATGCCTAACAGTAATTATTTTTTGTGAAATTTGAAGGCTCTATGACTTAATATAGTTTTAGTCTACTGAAAGTTTGCAATGACTTAAAAAAAAAATAATTAATGCCCTATTACCATGTATTATCTTTCTGATCATTTTGGTAGTTTCACAAGATAGGTCTTTGTTGTCAGTGCTCATGATACTGAAAACTTCTTCCCAAAATGCCTTTTGTCTTCAGAGCTTCAGACCAAATTTATTTATTCTAGGAAGTGCCTTTTACTGGCAGCGTGAGTTTGGAAAGCTTTAGGTGGGAATCAGGATATGACCCTTGCCTTGTCTATTACTGTTAGAGGTTGGAGATCTTAATTGTCCAGAGCTTTGCTTATGTTGTATGTGACAAAAATTTTTTAAAATGTTATCTTTGATTTTGAGGTATGCTAAGTCAGTGTTTTTGTGACCCATTCAGCTTTGAAAGGTAATGAAATGTTGATCAAGAGCTCCACCACAACAGACCCATTTGTGCTAATCCTAGTGGTTTATTTCACAGAGGCAGTTTTTCAGATAAAAATACTGATCATGACTTCCTGTGACTTTCCCTAAAGGGGTGAAATTAAATTGTGGGAAATGCTTGGGATTTAACTGGTAATTAACTTATAAAGAACCATTAAAAAAATCATAACTCTCCTATTATAACAAAGAACCTTATGAATTCAGAATTCTTTTGTGTATTTATTTTTTATAAAGTGAAACCCAGTGACTGTTGTTCAGTATCTTTAAGTTTGTTACTGAACTAAAATGATGTCTTTAGACAGAGGAGCCTTTGAGCCCCATACTGGCTTTTCAACCTCAAGTCCAGTTTAGATTAACACTGATGCTGCTGCTGTTACACTAGTTATTTGGATATGAGTATGGATATTTGTGGCTTGATATTATAGACTTTCATTACAAAATTTGATGGGATATTTGGAAGTTAAGAGAAAATGGGCACGTAGGCTTTTCCTGTTTTTCTGCTTATCAGTAGAATTGAGGCTGTCAAATATTTTGTTTCATCTGTCTTACCTGGAGTTACCTAGTTGTGTATTTACTACTTCTTGAATGCCAAATGCCTTCTTTCTACATTTTTATTTATATGCAGTGTTACATACAATCCTAAATAGCATGATTGGGCTACCATTTTGAAATGAAGAAATTACTTTTAATTACTTTTATTAATACAAAAAGCACACGTTAATTTTATCTGCTACTTGATTTGTTTTCCAGAGCTTTCGTGTTAAGGAAGTCGGGACTCTGGAGAGGTACTGAGTAGACTAGCAGGTGTAGAGTAGGAAGTGTTTGCAAGGGGCCACATGGCAGAATGAAAAGATTGCCATTTGGAAACCCTGGGTCTCTGTGATGCTGGGGAAATTTTCTGCTTCTTTCAACATTCATTTCCCCAACTGTCAATGGACATTCTGTGTATCTGGAAAGGTTATAATCTGATACCACACTATGCTGATATATAGTGTAGTTCCACCAAATAGTAACTGTGATATTTTGTATTAGAAATTGTTCCATTGGGGCGCCTGGGTGGCTCAGTGGGTTGGGCCGCTGCCTTCGGCTCGGGTCATGATCCCAGGTCCTGGGTTCGAGCCCCGCATCGGGCTTTCTGCTCGGCGGGGAGCCTGCTTCCTCCTCTCTCTGCCTGCCATGCCTGCCTTTCTGCCTGCTTGTGATTTCTCTCTGTCAAATAAATAAATAAAATCTTAAAAAAAAAAAAAAAAGAAATTGTTCCATCTATGTTTAATATTTCAAAGCAGTTCTGAATGGACATTTTGGGATTCTTTGTTTTGAACATATTAATACTAATTAATATTAGTAGGCTTATATTAATAGGCTTATAATTTTCCAAGATTACCAGAAGACTTTAAGAACACCAAAAAGAATACTTGATTTCTGAACATGTTACTAGGCTTATAATTTTATAAGATTACCAGAAGACTTGGAGAACACCAAAAGGAATTTTTCATTTCTGAGTAAACTAACCATTAATAAATTCTTATTTCTTGATTTCCTTTGTTTACTATGTTAGAGTTGTAATGACCACTTTCCCCTATCTCCAGCTTGGACATCCTTGTGAGTTTAGCTTTAAAAAAAGTTAGCAAAGTTACTGAAAAGGATATAGAGTACTGCCAGGATAGTTTCCGCATTCACAATGAAGTATGTCATTCCTAATTTGTTTCAGGAGTATTTGAGCCTTTTGAGACTGTTTATAAAGTGCCCTGACAGACACAAATTGTGTTTTCAAGTTGGTCTCTTTGTGAGGGAAAAGGAAAGGATGCAATAAGGGGTGTCTTCATGGGCTGCACCTTCCCTACGGCTCTCTTATTTTTTCTGGTTCATTGCTGGTTAGGATTTGATATTAGTACATTAGTGTTCCTACGAACCTGTGGCTGTCCCCACGAACAGGTGGCTATATTCTAATGCAAGTTGAACTATATGCTGCCTGGGGGCCAATATTTGAAACACTATTTTAATGAGACATAAAATTGTATGCTAAGTCTTCTTTATGTTTAAAAAAAAAAAAAAATCCAAGGTTTTTTTTTTTTTTTTTTTTTTTCAATTTGTTTTTCCAGGTGGCATTTTTCTGAAGTTGTTCATTGACACTTCCCAGCATTTCTGCAGATAAAATAGGTAAGTAGTAGAAATCAGATACCTTCATTATAACAGTTCTTTGGATACACTTTCCAGGGGGGTAGCAAATTACTTCTTGAAAGAGGTACAGTATTTCAAACTTTTGGATCTTGAACGGTAACACTAGTTTGTTTGTTTGTTTTTGTTTAGAAATACCTCTCAGATGATTGATTGTAAAAGACCCTGTAAAGGTTCTGTGACCATCTGTAAGCAAATTTCCAAGCTCTTTATAATGGGCATAGCTGATTCTGAGTTGTGTTTCCTTCTGAGTTCTCTGTGGACCATTTCACCATTTTTACCATCTCTCTGTGAAAGGAGAAGTAAAGATGGCCAATTCAAATTACCCAGTTTTATTACTTGATGACAGCTCAGGTAGAGGAATTGCCTAAATAAAAGTTGAAAACAGTTGACTAATAGGTGATGTATGATTGAGTTTGTTGATTCTGATTTATAAAGGTTTCTTTTGGAAAATGTTAGTAATAACAAATAGGGTTTGAGTAATCTCCTACAGTATGCGTTCAGGAAAATCAATTAAATAATTGTTTTAAAAGACTTTGATCCGGGGCACCTGGGTGGCTCAGTGGGTTAAAGCCTCTGCCTTCGGCTCAGGTCATGATCCCAGGGTCCTGGGATCGAGCCCCACATCGGGCTCTCTACTCGGCAGGGAGCCTGCTTCCCCCTCTCTCTCTGCCTGCCTCTCTGCCTACTTGTGATCTCTGCCTGTCAAATAAATAATAAATAAAATCTTTTAAAAAAATAAATAAAAATAAAAGACTTTGATCCATCTCTGCTTCTAAAAAGGCAGACAGTATTCAACTCGGTCCCCCAAGGCCCTTGTAATGAACTTGAGGATACGGCTCAGGCCAATGGAGCCAGTATGTGGTTCGAATGTAGGACCCACTGACATCCTCTCCAGAAGGCTCTGCCATATGCAGTGAATTCACAGATTACTTTCACAGATGCCATCTCAGCTGTGGAATGGAGATCTTTTTAGCTTATAGATTCTGGGGAAGGCAAAATTGCCCTTATATCATGATTTGAACTATTGATTTCTGAAATGTTATTAACTTGTTTTAATAGCTACTACTGCTTGGGTTAGATTAGGAAGCTTGGGTTCTTTTTTTTTTTTTCCTTCTTTTTTTTTTTTATGGGAACTGTAAACACCTGTGAGTTATGAAATAATTTGAGCAAAGTTCCTTCTCTTGGGAAAGCCAGGGCTGACCCACGATGGGTGGGTGTCTTGTGAAGGTTAATCATTGGCACATTATCAAACTGATAATCTTGAAATATCTGTTCTATTATTTATTTACTGGGAGTAAGTGAAACTGATTTTCTATTAATGAAGACTATTAATAAAAAATACATATCTTTTCCTGTATGTTGAAAATAAGGGATTTATTACTAATGTGACTTTCTGAACCAGGTGTTCATACGTCTGTTTAAAATTTGGTTAATAATAACACTCTGCCACGCATTGTTCCGGTCCAGACTTTCAGATGCCTGTCAGCCAGGTGACATTGGGGTTGGTAGTGAGGCCTGTTTTCACTCATACAGATCTACAAGGGAAGATATTCTCAGGAGAGACAGATCTGTGCTGGTGAGGAGTGTGTTTATTCCAACTCCCAGGCACTGTCTGTTTGAGTGGAAACAGGGCCAGCTGCCATTTTGTCCATTATGTAATGAGTCGTCTGTGAACCCCTGAGTTAAGTGGCTCCATATTTCCCATGTATTCCAATGATGATTTAGTCCCCCACTGTGGGTTTGTCACCCTGGATCACTGCCAGGCTGGCCTGTTTAATCCATCTCTGGGGAGAAGCCAGTTCCATTCTGCCAGTGCCTTCAGGAGCTAAGTCTTGTTCATCCTCGAAATCCCCCTCTCCGAAGATTTAGCCAGATAAAACAGCTATCTCTATCTCTCTCTCTTTTTAAATTGTGAGTTCATCCCATACAAATGCAATAAAACTTGACCAAGTCAGATACTGGAGTGGCCTTTCTGAAATAACAGCATGTGAATTATGAAGAAATCAGCCTCCTCATATCATACCACCTTGTTGAAAGGTTGCTCTTGAACAAGGAGTCACCACAGTCTGAGGAGAGCCTGCCTTGAGGTGGTTCAAGGCTGAGAGTCCATCTCTGCTGGGCACAGACCTGGGTTGGGATTCCAGATACGGTGCCATTTGGCTGTGTGACCTCAGGCATGTTCCTTTACCTAGTGGAATGTCCATCTCTTTATGTGTGAATACCCCTTTTCCCTGGAATGCTTTGGAGGATTCAGTGAGGTAAAGATGACATGTGTGTAGCGTTAGAGCAGCCACAAGTACCTTGTGCATGTCTTCCTGACATCAGGGACCTCGGAAGGTGCACTGAGTGTGGGATGGAGGAACTGCTCTGCCAGCTGTCTCTTCTGCCTCCTTGGTAGAGTGGCGGGGTCGTACCTGCTCTGTTAGGGCCTGCCTGCTCCGTGCAAATTGTGAGAAATCTTTGAAAAGCGTGAATTGAGGGTGTGTAGTTGGTATTAGGGGGTTTCTGTTGGGCAGGCTTTAAAAAAAAAATCTGGTCAGACTTTCTGGGCTTCAGTCCCAGCTCTACACCTTATAATTAGGTGTATGACCTTGAACAAGTTATTAACACCCTCTCTGGCTCTCACCTGTCTCATGGGATTGCTGGGAGATTAAATGATGTATTGTGTGTAGAGTGAGCCATATGGAACTAGCACCTAGTGAATCTCAATAAATATGCTCATAAATTCACCAGGACACAGGAAGGGAGGCAGGGAATCTGACTTGAAAAAATGTCCATAGTTTTAAAATCTCTTTTGAGTTTGAACTTTGCCTTATTGAGCCGCCTTTTTTGGGTTGGGGGTGGGGAGGGACTCCATTCAAGTTAAGGTATTTAGATCAGGAAGGATCACCTTTTTCTTGAATAAGTTGAGAGTGACCTTGCCCTCCAATGTGGGACTCCCTCATCAGAAGGGTTGAAGCATTGGGAGTTTTAGTCTTCTTTGGTTTTCTCTTCACGAGTAAATGAATCTTTCCCCCCAGTTCTAAGTTTTCAATGAAGTTGTCTCAAAAATGCATAAAAGTTTTCCAGTAACTGAATTAACTATCAGTTCTAAATTTTTTCTTTTCTTTTAAAGATTTTATTTGTTTATTTGACAGAGAGATCCCAAGTAGGCAGAGAGTCAGGGAGAGAGAGTGGGGAGAAGCAGGCTCCCTGCTGAGCAGAGAGCCTGATTCCCGGCTCCATCCCAGGACCCTGAGATCATGACCTGAGCTGAAGACAGAGGCTTAGCCCACTGAGCCACCCAGCTGCCCCAAATAAATAAAATCTTAAAAAAAAAAAAAAAAAGAATAGAAAAAGACAACACATGATTACTAAGTGGATTTTGCCTTTAAAATGAAAAGCTGGGTTAACATTTCAGTATTCATAAAGGTAACTCATTGCGTCACAAAGTAAAAAATAAAAACGGAGACAACTTGGGCATCCAGATCTATTTTTTCAGCTGTACATTTTATATGGTTTAATCAGATCATGTATTTCTGATGAAAACTTAGTACCTGAATTGAGATGTGCGTTACGTGCAAAGGACACAGAAGATTTTTGAAGTGTTAGTGTTAGGAAAAAAGGATGTAAAATATTTTTAATACTTTTTACACTGATTATATGTTGAAATGATAATATTTGGGACATATAGATTTGAATATATTATTAAAATTAATTTCTTCTTTTTAAATGTTTTTACTAAAATTTTTAAATGCTGTACCTGCTCACATAATATTTCCATTGGGCATCGATGTTCTAGAAGATCCTTGAAAAAATGGGGTGATCTCTAATTTATTAAGTAAAATACAGTTTTTTTCCAATAGATTGTGAAGGTTATGGAAGTGAGGTTTTTTTTCTCCTTTTAAAGTTTTTGTTCACAGTCTACGGTTGAGAGGACTATTTTTAAATACTCAAAATGGGAAAGAAAAAGAAAAGACACATAGCTGCTGTGTTATCGGGACCTTATGTCTTAGAGCCCGAGGCTCCATTTTGATGTCTTTGCAGTAGACCTTTCTCCTCCACTTCCTTCTGAAATGTACCAAGGGAGACATTCACCACTACTCCCCAGGGTATGAACCCAAACACAACTTTCCAGCTAGATGTTCTGCTTCTTTGATGATTGTTAATTTTGACATTTGATGCAGGTATGATGTTCCTAGGGGCACATTTTGACATGCCCCAGCAGATTAGTTTAGGAACTGTCATCCAGAAGAAAATGACCTTTAACTACCTAGTGAATTAGCACTCTTCTTCATACTGTGGTACCAGAAATATAGAGATATACTCTCAAGGGATGTGTATGTATAAAACACGAGAAGAGACTCCATTTGGAATCATCTGTGTGTTTGTTTCTCATTCATGCCCTGGGTGACACTGAAGTATATCCTGAGAGGTGGGGGAAGAGTATTTGACCGGGAATCCTGCTGGTCTGGGTTTGAATCCTGGTTGGTTCACAGGGGGATGGTTGTGAGCTTTCCTAACCTCTGATGCTCTTCCTGTGTAATTGGTGCCAACAAACACCAGCCACTCTCCTTGTCAACATTCTTCTGTTGTGTGTACGTGATCTGTACTTGATCTGTGACCACATGCCTTTGTGTGATAAACATGGTAAATACATTGCCATCCTCAGACTTTCCCAGGCTGAGTAGATGAATGAGAGAGTTTACTTTCCAGTATCACCGTATTCAGGAATTAAAATGTGTTCAGGAATTAAACAGGATTGAGATGTCTGTATTAAATACAAGGCTTTACCACATTTCATGAAGAACCTGTAGCCCCCCAAAAGTGGCTTTTCCTTGGATAGAGTTTATTATGACATTGAGGTTTTTAAGTTCCAGGAACAGAGTATAGGATTCATTTCCACCAGTAGCTTGGAAGCAGTTAATAGGAGAGGGTGTAATAGCCTTCTTCCTTTACTGGGGATAAATTGAATCTAATATATGATGTGTGGATAGGAACACGATAAAGTAAAAATAAGATTGTGGTTTTCAAGATTTTAAAAAAGCAAATCAAAGGAATTGGATATATTAAAGACTTAAAGTGAAAGCAGTTCTTTTTCCACTTTTGTTGCTTATATGTTGACGGCTTGCCTTTTTTCTGATAAGAAGTTTTGGCTGGACTGTGCAGTTTGACAGGAGAGTCCTAAGGATTCTTCTCAGCTGGGACAGAATGAGAAGTTGCTTCCCTTGGTGGACTGTGAACTTCTGAGGGCTGGTCTGAGTCTTCTATTATACCCTCAGGGCCCAGGACACTGTCTAGTGTGTAGTAGATGCTCAGTGAGTATCGGTTGGATGGATGGAAGATAAATGTCTGTGCTTAGACCGTAGAGCTAGTTTTATAACATCCTCTGACAAGAACTTGGCTTCGGGCATGCTGTGGGCTACACAGCATGGTTTCTTGAATGTTATGTGCTCACTAAATATTGGCCAAGTGGAGGAGTGAATGTAGGCTTAAGTTTGACTTCCAGTTTATAAGGGAGTTTGGGAATACAACCCATTTTTAATTTGGGAATCCACAAAGATTCTTTTAAGCAGAGAAGTGAGGTTAGATATTAAAAAGGCATCATGGCTAATGGGTTGACCAGAGGCTAGGAAACCAGTAGGAAGGTGCCGCTAGCAAGAAAGGTTCATGACGGTGGGGAGGGAGGCTTTGGGTGGTCAGGTGGGCAGGGTTGCAGCTAACAGAATGAAGCATAGTCCTAGGGATGGGTGCCTGTGGGGTTAGCTTTGGAGAGGAGCTGGAGTAGCCCTCTGGGTAGGAAGGGTAGTATTGCCAAAAATAAGCTTCAACAATAAGGAATGGATGGATGTTAAGAGAATTCTCATGTGCTGGCCTGAGTTCTTTGGAGAAGTAGAAATAGTCATCTGTGTGGGGGAGGATAGGTGAAGCTGGGGGTTCTTATGCTTACCCGTGTGGAAGGGCGCTCTTCTCAGTGCTGATGTGGCAAAAACATCCATCTCCCTATGAATTCTGGGCCTCTCTAAAGAATTATCTGATGGAGAATTCAGGCCCCCCATCTAAGGGAGTAAGTCCACAAGGATGTTCTGGATCTCACATCAGCAAACATAGAGTTTTGCTCTGATCAAATGCTCAAGTCTGTGGAAAAGGCTATATGTAGCTCCTCCGTCAGGTAGATGCGGTTCCTGTTGGTGCTTCTCTTGTCCTTTCATCTACCCAAAGAAATGCCATGATCCTGACATGGAAAGCTCTTTGATCTTCATGATCCACTTTATAAGCTGCTCCTCAAAAGGAAGGGGATGATCTCTCCTCGTCTGAGTGAGTATACTCGGGGATGTCATAGAGGGATTTCTCTCGCTGTCTCTGTAAAACATATCTGTGCTTTTACGTGAAGCTTGTTAACGTAGGTAAGTCATAGCTGTATAGGTTTTTCATCATTTCTCAGGTCACACCACAGCAGTCCCTGCTTATCACTAAAGAAGGCAGTAGGAGAGCTCTCAAGCCCCGAGATCCTGCCCCCATAAACACTCTATTTGCTCTTTGAGATTTCATCATGACTTCCTGACCCAAACCAGCTTCTTTTCAATGAAATAATGATTTAATCTACATTCCATTTTGGGTTAATTCAAGAGCCAAAATTAAGTTTTTGTAATCTTTTCCCTTTCTTGTGTTCTCATACCAGTGGGAACCACTTTTCATACGGTGGTCCTGTCCTTCGAGACGCACGCATCCCCTGTGCCACGGGCTAGCCACTCACCACGTCTCATAGGGTTAGGTGCCAGGCAGCCTGTAAAGATGGGATTGGCCCCCAGTCTTTGCACCTTATGTTACCAGCACACAACAGCCTGTGGAAAAACTCTTAAGAGCTAATTGGCAAGCTCAGATGGACTTAGAAATGTACCTGATTTTGATCCAAATTATTCTATATATGCAGCCAAGTTGTTTTAGGAAATGGGCTCTTCCTGTCATTAACTCACAGCTTAGGTCATCTCTTTCATGTAATGAAGGCAAATATGACTGAGAATTCACTTTAGAAATCTAGTGTGACTAATCTGAAAGAGCTGGTTCCTGTCTTGTTGCCTCATCAACATGTTTCTCTCTTCCTGCATCCCTGATTCAGTTCAAGTTCTGTCCCTTTTTCTGCTCATGTTCATGGACTGGCTATGGCCTGGAAAGTCACAGCCAGCCTGGCATGGTGGTCACCTGCTTTCACAGACCTCTCCTTGTTATTCAAGCTCAGGGTAGCCAGCTTACACCCCATGACGGGTACATTGAAGTCTTTCCTTTGGGAAAACTGTCCGGCATTTCGGTGTAAAGTGGTTGTAGAAAAGGTCCCTTGGGCAAACACCCAGGAGTTGTGTTTTTCTCCAGCTGCTGTTACACGTGTGTATTTGTATTACCTACACACCTCAAAGCAGAGGTTGTTCTTCAGCCACTCAGTCTTCCCTAGTGCCTGGGACACTGGTATAACTGTGAAATTGGGCAGCAAGCCTTATGTGATGTCATTGCTGGACTAGATTGCCAGAAGATGTTTATTTGTGTTTTCTACAGATTATCAAAATAATCCAGGTTCATACAGAAAAGTATACGTATGCAGGAGAAAAAAAAAATCCATCTCCCTAGAGGTCACTGCTTCCACTCTGGTGGCCGAACTCCAAAGAGTGTCTCTTCTTGTATGTACATTGTTTTCTTGCCATAATTGAGTTCTTACTCTGTATACAACTTTACAGTCAGTTACTTTTTTGTTTCATATGATACCATATTCATTAACAAGAAGCTTCTTGTTAAAGTTATTTCAGTGGTTGCAAATTGGTTCCTGTCTTGTTGCCTTATCAACATGTTTCTCTCTTCCTGCTTCATCCTCAAACTGAATCCCTGATTCAGTTGAAGTTCTATCCATTTTTCTGCTCATGTTCATGGGCTGAGAAACATGAGAAACATGTTGATGAGGCAACAAGATAGGAATCAATTTGCAACCACTGAAATAACTTTAACAAGAAGCTTCTTGTTAATGAATACAGACGGTATCATATGAAACAAAAAAGTAACTGACTGTAAAGTTGTATACAGAGTAAGAACTCAATTATGTTCATACCACAGTATCTGTGGTACATACATCATTTTAACCTTCTGTTTTTAGCATTTGAGTTTTCTGATTTTTTAAAATCATTGAATATAAACTTTGACTGTCCTTTTATAGATATTTGTTCAGTTTTAAAAATAGCTCCAGGAACATTGGGCTCTATCTGGCAGTAAGAGAGAGTGATTGTTTCAGCACACTGTTGGAATTCCTATCAAATCTTTGCCGGTTTGGAAAGTAAGAATGGCACCTCACTTGAATTTTTGCTCTTTATATTATTAATGAAATTCATTGACTTCATTAACAGAATAGCCACCTGTATTTTCTTTTTTATGATGATGTCCTTTTTTTTTTTTTAGGTGAAATTGTCATTTCTGACTGTTGGGATGTATATGATTTTGACCTGTGTTCTAGAAAGTTTTTATTAAGATGCATAACTTTGCTCCTACTGTCATCTCAGTAATAGTTCATTGTATACAGAATTGTCCTTTATGGGAGATGAAATCGGGTGTGGCAGTGTCAAAGAAAACACACTTGGAAGTTTTAATGTGACTTCTCAATTGGGACTGTCAGCATCTGGAAAGTTAGCTGTACCCACGGAGCACCGGACCTGGTGGGCACACCAGCCATCACCCTGCCTCCTGCCTTTCTCCTTCCCCTCTGCCTGGTCAGGGCACATGGTCTAGCTCACGTTCATGGAATAATAACAATTAACACCACATGCTGGCTCCTAATAAAGTGTTCACAGACCCCATGAACTGATTCATACCTGCTTCTCCCTGGTGTTTCTTCTCAGACTGCTTAGCTGACTTTTCTCGCTTCTTCCTTATTATTGTTCCCAGGGACTCCTCTAGCCCCTTTCTTCCATCTTTTCCCTTCATTCTCCAAATTATCTGGCCCACCCCATGACTTCAGCTGCCACTCATGGGCCAGACCTCCCCCCAGTCGAACCTCTCCTCAGGCTGCAGGCCCAGGGTCTTTCCCTGGAGTCCCCCTGGCACTTAGAATGCATCATGCCCCCAAATAAACCTATTCCTTCACTCCCCCTGGTTCTGTGGCCTGAATTCTCTCTCCCAGTAAAAAGGCCTCCAGTCCATCTACCAAGCCAGATACCTGGGCAGCATCTTGAGCCCCCTCTTTACCTCATTGCCCACATCCTATGGGTTACATGACGACCTTTCAGTTCTGCCTTTTTCATAATGCTCCATCTGCATCCTTCTTCTTCCGCCCTGGTCCAGGCTACACTTCTGGAAGAAAGGAATGTGTGTTTTCCCAATTAGATGTAGTCTAAAAACAAAACAAAAACAGGTTTCTCTAAAATTGGTATTTTACAGGGTATGGTATTTAAATGGAATATTTATGAATTTTTTTGTGTGACGTGAATCCTCATCCATGAATTACCTTTTATAGAAACTTGAATTTGGTACCTACTTGCTTGTTTTAAAGCAAAGCTTGCCTCAAATAATGTCTAATACATATTAGTCAAACAAGAGCCCCTGGACATTACTTTCTAGTGGAAGGGCTTTTGATTTGAGGGATTGACATTTTTTCTTTGGATCTTAATTATTTCCATATTGCAGTATGTATTTTTTTTTGTAATATTGGAATTATCTTTTATTAGCTAGCTTTTCAACTTCACCTCCCTGGGAACTCAGGCAAGAAACATAAATATTTTCATAAGATTCTTTGGGGGAGGAAAATTAATATTTTTGAGAATGAAATATGGTGAATTGTTTCCTAAGGATTGAAAGACTTTATTAAGATAGCAAAATATCCTTCCTCAGGGGTACATTTTTTCAGGGCTTATTGGAAATACGGTGCTGGGAAGAATAAAAGGAAATTTAATGCCATGGAAGTTGAAACAGCCACTGAAATCCAGTCTGTTTTTAGAACACATATAACACACTAATTCCCAGATTTGAGACAGCTCCGTTCGCTTCCTGAGGCTATTGGGCTCATTATGACTCTGACACGGAAAGGTTCTTCAGCACGAAGATGCCACGATAGTGTTTTATTTACTGTGAAGATTTACTCCCCCGGATTCCCATATTGGTTATCAAATTGCTTCTGTGTTGGGACTTTCCTTAGATTGGCTTTGTTCAGACCAGATCCTATGGCTGGGATTCAAGCACAAGTAGGTTGTTGGGAGGTAATCCTGGAAAACATTGGTAAGGGAATAGGTTTGTGAACTAGTGAGGAGATGACAGGCAATAAAGGGATGATTTTGAGTAAGTTGGGCTATGGGCACCTGGGCCTGAGTTCCTGGTAAATTCTAGAGGGCATCCTTCAGAACCAGCGCATTGGAGGGCCCAGCAAGTGGGGAAAGGCTGCCTCCACCTCACTTCTATCGCTGGCTGGTGGCTGCCCTTGAGGCCAGCACGTAAGGCCTGCTCTCTGCATGGGTGGTGGTCCCGGGTGCTTGCTGTCAGCACGTACCCTGGGGAGATGAGGGGTGTGCACGGCCACCACGGTACCTGCAGAATGCACTGCTTTAGCATTTTGAACAGTGATAGACAAGTTCCCTTGGAGACCCCACAGGTGGCCTGAAACAAAAGCACAGGCAGCGATTGCTAGTAGAGTGTGAATTATATCCGTGTCTGATAGATACTGCAGTGAATTTAAAATACTGAGAATTTGATACCGTTAATCCTGAAACAGGGAAGGGAAGGGTGTAGGGATGATCTCTGAGAGGAGTCTAGATGTTGATCCTAGAATGATACTTTGTGCCTCAGTAAAAAACGCTGATAAGGCTTCGCAGTAACAGATGGAACTCCTGGATTGTCAGGGCTTCTTACGGGGCCGAGGTTTCCTCATTGCTAATCTGCCTATAGAATTATAACTAGGCCCACGAGGAAATTACGGTATTTTTTCCATGCACTCAGATCAGGAAGAAAACAAAAATCTGACGGAAATCGGTGGCCAGCCAAGTCTGAACAGAGCCATCTATGTTACTTTGGGAAATTCCTGGGGAAGGAAAGAAGGGGAATCCAAGCTATTAGTGCACCTTAGAAACAACACTTCTCTGTTATGTTTTTGATTCCTCTCTGTTACACAACAGTCTTGAGGACACATCCTAAAATGGAAAATATCTTCTGTTCTATGACTGTCATATAGGGGATGAGTGGATACGATCTTGGAGCTGTCCGATATCTAATCATTCAGACCTGTTGTGTGACAGTGGAGCAGCGAAGAGGAGGACAATGTCCCTGTCCTCAGTGAGTTCCTGATCCAGCCATGAGAGGATGAGCAGAGAAGTCACTGCTTCTATGATAAATGAATAATATTGGGGACAGAGGACAGAACAATTAATTCTGACTTTTGTGGAGGGCATTCCAGAAGCTGTGACGTTTGAGTTGGGCCATAAAAATAACGAGGTTTCACTAAGGCATGAAGGAAGGGATTGGCATCCAGGTAGGGACGAGTGTGGACAGAGGCCAGGGGCCTGGAAGCGCCAAGTGTGGTCAGGGCGCGTTGAGTGGTGGTGTGGTACATGGTGTCGTGAGGCTGGACCTGCAGGTAATAGAAGGCAACTTGTCCAAGTCCTGGGGGCCTTGCCACTGCCTCCACTGTCCCTCCCATACCATCAGAACACAGATGGCATTTACAGCCGAACCTCTTCCGTCCCCTCCAGTTTCCCCAGCAAACATCCTGCCATCATAGAAATAACATATCGTGATGAACGGAGCTGGTAAAACCTGTATGGGGCTCAGAGTTCCACAGACGCAGCCTTCTGAACGTGAAATGAATATGTTGTGCTTGGTGGCTGATCTGTGATCCTGAATGGCCTGTGGGTGCCTTGTTGATGGGGGAATGTACCTGCTTCACACCAGTGGTCAGAATCAGATCTATCCTTGTCCTCTCTGGGCCATGTATTTTCTCTCACTCCAGCAAACCCAAGTGTTCTGTATTTCTGAAAATACTTCCCTATATGTAATAGAATATAGAATTGTTAGTGCTTATCTTTTTCTAATTTCCCCCCTTCTCTGCTCTCGCTGTCTCATTGCATTAGTATGCTGGTGCTTTAGGCTGTGCTCCAGGGGCTTGTCTGCTCTTAGAATCCCTCAGTGCATGGACTTAGGGAACAAAATCGTAAGTTGGCTGCAGGTTTTCTCCCATATCCCACAGAGCAGCTGAACCCTGTGGTTGTCATTTTTGTCCTTTGTTTCTAATGCAGTAGCTACGTTGGTGGAGAGAAAGAGCATTCAATGTGGTGTGTCCACATCCTGGGGCCGTTTCTCAGGGTGAATCAGGAGCAGGAGCTAAAACGGACTCCCAGACGCATCTCTAGGAACCCTGAGGAAGTTGGTCCATTACCCTCTCACCAGATCCTTGCACTGACCTCTTGCTGTTAAATTTAAGCTTGCATGTCATCCATCCACTCTCAGAAAGGCTCTCCAAGGGGCTGTGTTGTCTATGGAGCTCCTTTGGCCAGTCACCTTGTTTATTTCTTAGACTGACCAGTGTGCTCAGGATTCTGTCTCCCTTAGGAATTCTGCCTTCCTCTTTCATCACACATGGAGTGTTTTTTCCCATGGAATTCCCCTCATTTGTCTGTAGATTCACTTTTATCCCATCCTTTGAAACTACCTTCAGGCTTCCAGGTGATGTTTCCCTGATGATTTCACAGCAGAAGACAAAGACAAGTTTCTGATGCCAAAGAAAGAAAATCCTGAGATGTCTTGAGTCCGATTTAGTAAATTGGCCCCTGACAGCGTGTGTCTTTGGGTGAATCACTGTCCTTTAGTGAGTGAATATAAGAATAATCAGTTCTAAGAAACTTCTCGCAGCCAGATGTGTGGATTCTTCTCTCTACCCCTTGTCATTCGCTCTCCCTGATATTGGGAAATACAAAGGTAAATAGGATATTTTTTCAGTTTTGTATTTAGCACTTTGTAATCCAGCATTGCAATGTGCCTTCCCTGTGCACTGTACTCTGTGTGCAGGGACTGTGCCAGGGGTCTGGTTCTTGAATTTGAGGACAGCGCCCTTTCTCCTGGTCTCACAAGTGCATGCATCTCAACGGTCCTAGATTGTGATTTGGCTTGGCCAGCCCGCATGAGTCTTCAGTCACCACTGGAACAGTTGTGGTCTCATGGCCAGAGCACTGGGGACCATTTCCCCCTGTATCATTGCTATTGAGACTGCCAATGGAGAACCTGGTTTTGAGGATGGATGAGCTTTTTCTTTCTGATTGAGCAGAAAATGATACGGGAGGGTACAGATTTATGGGAGGGTATAGGTTGGTGACCAGTAGGCAGGTAAGAAGTAGAATAGTTCTTCATCACCTTCTGTGGCTTTCAGTTTTATAACCCACCTCAGGACTCACAGTCATGGTGCCCCTTCCATGCGTTAGGAGGTGTTCTGGAAACATATGTGACATTTCTGGGATGTTTCTTAGGTCAAGAACAAAGCGGGTAAAACCAGAACTATTCCCAAAATTCAGGATTCGTGACCAAGGTATCTTTGGTTTCTAGAAGGTTATTTGTTCAT
Source organism: Enhydra lutris kenyoni (assembly GCF_002288905.1). NCBI lineage: Eukaryota > Metazoa > Chordata > Mammalia > Carnivora > Mustelidae > Enhydra > Enhydra lutris. The sequence goes on along the minus strand of NW_019154103.1, from coordinate 4,916,703 downwards.
TGTTAAGCAGGATTTATTTTTATTGTGGGACTTTTCGAAGACTTTAACATGGTAATCTATACTGCAGCTTTTCAAGGGTGGTCTGTAGGATTAGACATCTGTTCCGGGATCCCTTTGGTCGAGAGCACCTGTGACCACTGTCCAGAAGTCATGTCACTCTGACACCCTTGGAAGATGCCGACATGTGGTAGATTTGAAACTGTCCCAAATCCTTTTTTTGCTCTTCTCGCCCATAACTGCGGCCTTCTTTCCCTCCCCCTCGAAGCTGGATTGGCCTTCTCACTCACTCGTAGTGATAGATGCAGCATAAGCATTGTGTGAGTTCCAGAGCCTAGACCTCAGAAGGTCTGGCAGCTTCTGCCTTTGCCCTGTTGGGACTCTGCCTTGAGACTTTCATGGAAGGAAGCCAGTTGGGCCTGCAGGAGGATGAGAGGCCCATGGCAGAGAGCTGCGGTGCCGCCAGCAGTGGGCAGCCTTAACAGCCGTGTGTGTGAATGAAGTCTCAGTGGGCCCTCTAGCGTGGCTGACCCAGCTGAGAGCAGCGCGTCCCTGAGCCGGGGCAAAACCAGCAGAGGAACTGCCTGACGGCACATGGAATCATGGGAAATAAGAAGTAGTTGTTCTAAGCCACTACATTTTGAGGAGCTTTGTCACACAGCAATAGTTAACAGGGATACCGACTTAATAGTAACACCCAATTAAAAACTGAAACGAGACCAAAAAAATGTGGTGGTTTATCTCATCAGATGCTTTCTGTGAGGCTTTTGTGGCTTAAAATGAAATTTCTGAACAGGGATTTTCTAGAAACCTGAGTCAAGTGAGTAGTCACCAAGAAGAAATGTATTTGGCGTAGGATTAACACCACCAGAAAGTGGCACCCGGTCCCAGTGTGAGTGGCCCCACGCAGCTGGTTCCTCAGAAGGAAGGTGAGAGGGGATGATGGGGAGGTCATAGCCATCCCACATGCTATTGGCGACATTCTCCTGAGGCCTGTCTGACGGCTATCTCTGAGGTGACCAGGGTCACTTGGGGCTCATTCTTTCAGCCTCGTAATTAGATCCAAGCAGACACAGCTTCGGATGCAGCCCATCTGCTCCCCTCGCTGGCCAGCTGTGGGGATGGGAGACCTTGCCAGTGTTCCAGCCATCCAGCAGGTGTAATGACTGCCAGCTCCCAGGAGCAGATCTGATTAGCAGATGTCAAAGGCCCCAGTAGATGAAGAAAGTAAGAGGCCCGGGGCAGTGTCCCTGGCTGAGGCCTGATTGCTGAGTGCCCTGGGGTGGGCAGCCCTGCATCCTGGGCTTGTCACATCCACCATCTCTTCAGTGCCCTGGGGCCAGGTGGGGCTATTCACAAGGAAGCCGGGACTTCAGGCTCACAGTAGCAGCCAGGACTACCAGGCCCAGCCAGGCAGGGCCACATCAGTAGCTACGCCCAGGCCTTGACAGGCTTGCAGAGGAGGATTGTTACCGCCAGGCTATGGTCACGCTGGCCACAGTGAGTTGGGAAGAAGCAGAAGGTTCTGGGAAGCATGGGAGTTGGAGCTGGAAAAGACCCACTTGGTCTTGAAGCCTCTTCCTCCGTCATGGCCTAATCATTCCCCCTGGGATACTCCGGAGCGGTTTGTAAAATCTGTTCCCGAATGACTCAGGCTGGGAGTCTTCCAGCCATTCCCTTGGGAGATGGAGCGGCTTTTTCTGTGGAGGAAGTATTTTCTCCCTATTGGTTGGGATCTTTTGTTCGTTGGCTCCAGCCCCATCGCTCCTGGCTGGTCTCCCTCAGACCACCCTGAGCAAGTCTCCCTCTACCTCTTGCCTTCCCACAGTTAAATCTATGTCATACTTCCGCTGAGTAGCCACTGCTGTTGAACTGAGGAGGAGGGGCCTGCTTCCCGGTCTTGGCGCTTTCCAAGTGATGACTTTCTCCAGCTGCTTCAGCATTCTCCTTCCCCTACTCTGAATTTCTAATTTTTTCCTCCCTGTAACATTTCATGTGTGGAGACCACATGGTACTTCATAAGCCCTGTAAGGGTGTATATTTCAGCATGAGAGTGGCCTATTCATTGAACATTTTTCCAACATTCTTCTGAACCTTTGCTAGATGGGACTGACCTTGGCTTATATGTCATGGACTAAAGGGTGGAACCAAATGTAAGTGGAACATGGCTCCTCCAGAAGCCAGGAATAATGACAACGTGCATCGTACGTACTGGTCAGCACAGCCACGCGAGCACTGTGGTCCTACGGCGTTTCTTTTGGGGAGTGGCTGTAAGTCAGCGTACAGTCTAGTCAAAGACAGTAAGAGTCTGTGTATCTGCACAGACCACAGCCATGTTAGGAACGTTTAGTAAGCAAGGGATCGTGGTTTTGTGGGTCTCTGACTTTGTTGTTACTGACGGAGCTAGGAGATGAAAAGCCGGAGCTCACCAGGGAGACTCAAGTTCAGGCCACGTGGTGTTGAGAGGCTCTGAGATCCAAACTGGAAGCGTGGTTTGGATCCAAGCTTTCACTGAGTGTCTTCCACAGAGGTTGGCTGTTGCTACAGTTCCTAGCGGCGTTTTAGGGGCTGCTGGAGGTGATGGTGGTCATGGGAGCAAGGTGGCCCTGGTCGACTCCTGTTTTATAATCAGCCCCAGCTCTGCTTCTGGCTGGTTCGTGAACGCATCTAGGGTTGCCTGCCAGATTCTGTTTGATAAACAGCGTTCCATGCTCAAAAGAAAAGTTTGCAAACCACAGGTTCAGAGGACTGATTTCTAGTAAAAACAAACACAGAGAGAAGCCTCTTTAGCTAAGCAACTAACGATTACATTTCTGGGATCCACATAGATCAATCCACAGACATTTGGAAGCAGCAAAAAGCAAAGAACCAAACAAGTAGACATTTCTGTGTAACTACTGTGTCATCAGGAAACTCTTTGTCAGTATAAACAGAACGTGTAGACTGTGACCTCGAAGTGTCAAGGGGAACAAGAGGCCAGTTATGGTCATATGTGCAGGGGACTGCCAGATTGTGTCGTTCTTAAGTAAGCAAGCACCAGCGGGCCCTGGAGTTGAGGTTAGTAAGAACCACATGATAAAAGCAACTGGACACTGTTCCTCAAGATGAATCATCCCATGCTAGGAAATGTATATTCTTTTATCCCCATTTCACACATGGGGAAACTGAGGCTCAGAGACTAATTTGCCCAAGGTCACACAGCTGATAAAGTGATAGTGCTGGGGAGGGGTCCCTTGGGCTAGAGTTTATGTCCTTAAATGTTTCACTATATTGCCTTTGTTCTGTTAATCCCTTTTTGAATTTTTATCTTGGTGTGTGTGCATGTGTATGCATGTATGCATATTTTTTCTTCCTAATGGGTTTGGTGAATGGAGTATGCAAGGATACCTGGTTTGAGAAAATGTCTTTTTTTTTTTTTTATCACAATTACAACTTTATGGTCATTTCAGTCAAAGTTCACTCCATGTAAAATTGAAATTTAGTGTTACATGTAAACAATCCTCATTGATGGAAAAAAGAATGGAGAGGAAAGGAGCCAGTAGTCTAACCTTAACAGTGTGTACTAATACTGAGCGGGCATGTGCAGCTCTAGAAGTATGTTTGGATTTAGTGGCTCACAGAGTCATGCAAAGTTTTATTGGTGCAGTAGAGATCAGAACTGTTGAAGCCCATTGCTAAGGCAGATGGGAATAATGTTTCACAGGTTTTAAGGGTTTTTTTTTTTTTTTTAAAGATTTTATTTATTTGACAGAGATCACAAGTGGGCAGAGGCAAGCAGAGAGAGAGAGGAGGAAGCAGGCTCCGTGCAGAGCAGAGAGCCCGATGTGGGACTCGATCCCAGGACCCCGAGATCATGACCTGAGCCGAAGGCAGAGGCTCAACCCACTGAGCCACCCAGGTGCCCCAGGTTTTAAGGTTTTAAATGCAAATGGCTTCTCTCGGATTCCGTAGTTTCTCCGGTTCATCCTCTATCATGGCCTTCACAAAATCTGGGTAAGGAGAGGTCTCTTTTTGGGTGTCTGCTCTTGCCTTAGTTCATGGCCTTTCAAAAACACACAAACCTATTCCTTACTCTGGCCAATAACCAGATTGTTCAAGCAAGTGTGTTGGGTTCTGCTGAAACTTCTCTCTGGTCCGTTGACTCTGGAGCAAAGTAGGTCCCCTAAAGAGTGAATGTAACAAGCATTTAGTTTTGTTTTTATAGGTGCATTTGGAAAAGCTAGAACTGTTGGCAAGACCATTTCACAGCACATCCAGGTGGCTCGAATGGTCTGCCTCCACGCATCACAGTTTTAAACAAGACGAGAGCTTGTAGTGCATTTCTCTCCTGGAGCAAGTGAGGCCCTCAGGGAGAAACATGAACTTCTGTGGGTGCTTAGGAAGTATTGAGCAATAACTCTCTCAGGCCACGAGGGCCCTGTTAGCCTAGCAGAAATTTATGAACAGTGCCCTGGTGGCTTACACAAGCTCATTTTCTTTCCCAAGTGCCTGGCTCACTTCCTGAGAGTAATGTTTTCATCGAAGGATTCGACCGTACTAATCTTTGCAGAGATGGGGCCGAGAAATCCCACTGTTGACTCTGTAGCAGATGACAATGACTTTGCTGAATTAGGGCCTTTGAAGTGGCCTCCTGATGGGGCATGTTGCTGAAAGACGACATGGAGAAAAAGTTGCTGAACTACAGAGTTGTATCTGATCTCACGGAACAGTGATCCGAGCTCTTGTGAGACTTGCTGGAGCTGCGCGCGCAGAAGCGTCGGATCCGACGGCCTGTGAACGTGTGCGATCTGCCTTGCGGTGACGGGCAGCTTGTCAGGGGGTTCCAAAACATCTGTTCCAAAGAGGGCGGTTGAGATTCCTACAGGGGGGTATTTCCATTCATTGTCCATGAGAAAAAAGAGTGAGTGGGTGTGAGTGAGACACAGATCAGGAGGAAATGAGTCTGTTCTCCACTTGGGATTACCATGCAGATGAATTCCATATTTTGGTTAGGGAATGTTTTCTTTTAGAAAAAGGAAGACAAAGAAAAGTTCAGATTCTGACCCAGTTACTGAAAAGCAGACTAAGAGGCAGTTAGTTAACTGGCTCCCCAAACAGTTGCTTCAGTGGTTGTCTTTGTTTTTGTGGTGTGTGTGCGTGCGTGCGTGTGTGCGTGCACGCATGCCAGAATACGGCCCAGGGCTTCCTGACACACTTTTCTGCTATTGGACTGACCTCCCCCCGCAAGGTGGCCTGGCCTCGCCAGAACCAGCTACTCTGAAACTGCAGTAGTCAGCACAGCCACGGGTCCCTGCTGCGTCTGCACGTGCCCGTGACTTGAGGGTTCAGACAGATGAGGCATATTCATCCTGTTGACAAAAGTCATAAGAGAGGTTTTCCTGACTAATTCTTCTCTGGGAAATGGTAGCCCCATACATAAGAAGGCAACTTCCAACTTTGATTTGGAGATTTTACATGCCCACCCTGTGTCCTATGACGTAAATCCAGGAATGGAGAGGATGAGTTGCTCTTTGCTCTCTGTTCAAAATGTGCTACCTGTGACGATTCCAAACTAAAAGTCTGAGCTCTGTTTTACCTCCCAGGTGCCATTCAGTGGGTCGTTACAGGGCACCTGCTGTGTGCCCTAGATGCTGGGGAGGTCGTGGTGTCGAGTCAGGGAGACACTTCTGGTCCCTGCCCTCTGGAGTTGGCTGTTTGCAGTAGACTGGGAAGGAGGCCCTCACAGCCTGGGGGCGTGAAGCAAGGGAGTTGCACAACGTCTAGAAGAGAGCTACCCAAGGGGTTGCGCAGAGCCCAGAACAGGAAACTCCACTGGCATGACAAACGTCTCCCCCTCATCCCTACCTCAGCACTGGTGGGTAGTCAGTGATTTTCCCCAGCCACTCTCAGCGCTTCCCACCTGGTCCCAGACCATTTGGCTGTGCTGCCTTTTCAGCCCCTTGCAAGACCAAGGGCAGAGTGCTTGCAGCCTGCCCCCTGGAGGTGGGTCGGCCCTTAGCATCCCAGCCTGGAATTGAAAGAGGCAAAGGCTGTGACAGACTCCCTCTCAACCCTCTCCCTCCCTGCCCCGTTAACCCCTCCCCCAGTCACGTTTTCTGTCCTCAGTATACCTGCAGCGGTGGCTTCATGCCTCTCCCTGACCCTCCTGATATGTTGTCCTTGTTGGCACTGTGCAGATCTTCTCGTCTCAGGCCCCCAGCTATGTGTATCTGAAGGGGACTCTCTGGCTGAGGAGAAAGGCTTTCTCCCCCTCTATCTGGGAAGCCAGCCCTGGAGTCTGAGGCCTATGTCTCAAGGTCAAAGCTATGGCCATGACTGTTCTGCTATTCTCTGCCCTCTCAGAGGGGGCAGTAAAGGAAGGTGGGAAGCCTGGAGAGCCTCACTGGGAAGCATGGGAAACTGCCATCCCAGCACCGTCCCAGTGCCCCAGTGAGGTCTGTGGACACCTGCTGCCCCTGCTGCAGGCAGAAACAGGGCTCTAGGCAGGTCCCCTAGGCACTTACTGAGCAGGCGCTGAGTGTGCAATCCCATGGGCATGTTAATGGTTAGGTCCGGTTAGGATTCAGAGCTCAAGAAGCTCGTGGGGCTCTCCAGGAAGGGAGGGAAGATGTTCTCTTAAATGCACCATGCTATAGAAAGTGCTGTGCCTTTGAAGGGGTACAGATAAAGACTGGATCCCATTCGGTGGGATCAAATAGTCTGAAAGGAAAGTCTTCCGTGGAAGAGATGTCACCAGAGCTAGACCTTGAAGGACAGAGGGGTGGTGGCCCTGTGCAGGGGAAGGGTACAGAGACCGCAGCACTGAGGTGGACACCTGCCGGCAGCCCACCTGGCTGGAGCTCTAAGGGCAGCGGGGAGAGGCTGAGATGTGTTCTATGTTTCCCAGGACACACACACAGGCCGCAGCAAGGAGGAACCCTGCAGGGCGATTCCTGGAAGTCTCAGGAAGCGATTCGCAAGCTCCCTTTGCTGGTAGGTTCCACAGAGGGACAAAGCAAGTGGGTTTGGCAGCTCCATGAAGACTGCCCTGCTGGGCCCACAACAGTGGTTGCTGTTCAGAAACCTGAGCCTCTCAGGGGACCCTACTAGAGAAAGCATGCTCTGGGGTAACGTGAGGTCCCTTAGAGATTGTTCACTTCTTTTTTCCTGATGGCAAATCAGAGCCATCACACGATGCTGGAGAATTTATTTCCCAAGGATGTGGAGGTAGTTGCACATAACTTAACTACAATGGTTTAAAAAAAAAAAAAATCCAAAGTTCACGGAGCTACTAAATTGCTATAGCTTAATAGCTCAAGGATTCTAGAATTACAAATGGCTTCCCTCTTAAAGTGGACCCTTGTCATAATTCAAACTCAAAACATCCTAATGTTATTTTTACAGAAATGCCTTTTTTCAGTGGGGATACTTTTTTTTCTTTTCCCTCTAGTTTAACTTAGCCTTAGTGGTTTTGGCTTTTACTGTTTGTAGGCTGGGTGGGCACAAGCTAATGACTGCCCTCTCCTGTGTAGGTGCCCAGGCACCTACATTACCATTTTCCTGAACTGCAGGTTCTCTTTTGTGTGGTTTTTGCAGCACAGTAGTATTTCATGGGTTTCTTTTTTATGTCCCCCCACCCCTTTTGAGTGCTCCTGGGTTCCGTGAATCTGTTTCAGTAACTCATTTGTCAGCTGCCAGGCTGGTCATAGTGTAAGAGTTTATGAAAGGGCACCCCTCGTTTCCCAAGGACTCTGTGACTGGGCCAGCCATGAGTCCGGTGAGGTGTGACAGGCCATGTCCATACAACAGGAAATGTGAAATAGTTTCTGCAAGCAGTAGTTGCATTTGAAATCGGAGCTCTGTAGTGTCCTTCAGTGGGCTCCCACATGTCACGAGTTCACTGGGGGTACTCGGATGGGAAACTACAAAGGAAGCACTCATAAGCTCTTTGGGCCTTCAGTCAGTGTGTTCATGTTCTGTTATTGATAGATACATGGAAGTTGCCTTCCCCACTTTTTCCTGACCGCTCTATTTCCCCAAATGGTACCTCTCCCCCACCTTCACTACCCATCAACTGAGAAGTCCTGTTAGACAACTCGTTTCAAAATGCGTGATTTGGCATCTGTCTGGAGAGGGAGTGCCAGGCAGATCTGGGCTGAGTGGGGGTGGTTGACAGTTGGGGACGTGGGGCTGCCGCTCATGGGTGATGCATCAGGCAGTTAGTTAAGGGACCTGCTTCCTCTCCCTGGGAGGTAAGGGGTTTTTCTATTCCTTTCTTCGTAATGCTAATATTCCTGCCGTTTTCCCTCCTGGAGACCTCAGGGTCTTCTCGGAACACTTGTGGGATTCCCTCTGGCACTGCTAGAGGTCAGCACTCTTTCCTCACCAAAAACACAGGGTGTTCCTTATTACTAAGGGCCAAGGGTGGGATGACAACTCTCCATGTCTCCATGGCAAGGTGACAGCTTCCTGGCAGGGCTGTGCGGTTTGCTCAGACAAGCCGATCACTCCACATCCAGCCCCGAGAGCTGCTTCAGTGAGACCATTGTCTGCCCCATGGAGGAGGAGCTGCTGTCCAGGGCTGCCATTAACATGGGGAATCTTGCAGCTGTTTTGATGCGCCACTTTGGAGTCAAAGCTGGTTGTGGAGCAGGAGCACTGGGATGCTTGAATCAAGGGCAAGGACAGAATTGTCCCAGACCCCTCTGCTTCCTCCCCATCTTAGGGAGACTGAAAACGATCAGTGTGGTTCTCCTCCCGCCTGTCTGTGCGGGTGACCAGCAGGCCCTCTGCATTCTGCAGGCTGTGAATGTAAGGCCATCATGGTTCCTAGAAGGGAAGGCCAAGACCAAGGTCTGTGGCCTGTTGAAATCAGTGACAGGTTAGAACTGAAAGGAGGAACTAACACGGAAACCATTGTTTTGGGAAAGACAAAGCGTGTTTCTTCCGTCAATTTTGCAGCGTTGGCAGATAAAACGCTGCAGCCCAGAGGCCATCACACATCTCTTTTTAAGGGAACAAACAAGATAGTGACCTAATTCAGTCCCTTTTCATTTGTTACATATTCAAACATTTCCAAAGAAACAAAGAGTTCATTTCATAGTTTTTAACATGAAACATGTCTCAGCGCAGAAGGAAATGGATATTGATGGGCATGGCATATATTTTGTTACATTGCTTAGCACTTTGCTGGTGCAAAATAAATCCAAAAACATTTATCGTTTTGCCTGAAAAGGAAATTGTTGGATGTGGTGTGCATGTATGTGTACTTAAAAAAATAACCTTCTGATTGCCACACATGGTGCTAATCACCTTAGAGGCCGCTCAGTGATTCTAGAGAGTCATACAGTCTCTTTGAAATATTGAGAGACCATTAAATGCTAAAATGTGTGGTCCTACCCAAGTGCATTGTGAGATCAGAGATCATTGTGAGATGAGAGATATATGTGGGTTGGAATAGAATTTAAAAATATGTTTTATTAACTTCAAAGGGAGACATACGGAAATGCTAATGACTTTTTGTTAAAAAAAAAAAAAGGCAAAAAGTTGGCTGGTTTGTGTAGAAGTTGTGAGTGGGGGGAAGGAAGATGCTTTGCCTGGCTGTGCGGTTTCAGGTCTCTATCCCTCCAGCCCACATCCTCGGACACTGATGTGGCCAGCTGGTCCAGAGACCCCCCAGGGGCTATAGCGCCTCATCCCCAACCCAGATGGCGGCGCAGAGCATGTGCGAGCTCCCATTTCTCTGGGATGGGGGCAAGTCAAAGGTGATGGGAAAGTCAATCAGTTAACAGGTCTTCGTTGAGCGCTGTCCATGTTCCATGGCAGCAGTCACCACCCTTCTTTTTTTTTTTTTTTTAAAGATTTTATTTATTTGGCAGATCACAAGTAGGCAGAGAGGCAGGCAGAGAGAGAGAAGGGAGGAAGCAGGCTCCCTGCTGAGCAGAGAGCCCGACGTGGGGCTGATCCCAGGACCCTGAGATCATGACCTGAGCCAAAGGCAGAGGCTTTAACCCACTGAGCCACCCAGGCACCCCAAGTTACCACCCTTCTTGAGCACGCGGATAGACTAGGCCCTTTGCGGAGCACTTCACACACACTGCCATTCATTCCCCCTGGTTACTCAGTAGAACACTGAGCTAAGTGCTTTCCCTAACCTCACAGAGGAGGAAATGGGCTCAGAGGGTTTATTGGCTGGCCCGGGGTCCTCCCACCGCTCCTGAGCGGCACAGCCGGGAATTTGAAGCAGGCTGCAGACTGAGGGCTCGTGCTGTTGAGGGTCATGTTTCCTGGTGTGCACGTGGTGCTGGGCACGAGACAGCAGGAAGGGTTTTCAGTGTTGGTTGCAGGCCTCGGGCAGGCTGTGGCTCTCAGACAGGATAGGAGCTCTGAGAAGGTGCAGCATACACGGCAATGCTCCTTTCCTGTGGGGGAAGGGGAAGTGTGCCAATGCAGATGCGGCCGCTCACATTCAGGACTGGTGAAAAGGGTTGAATGTGAAGGTTGGTGTCATGGGCAGCTATTCTTACTGACTTGGCAAACACGACAGTCTCCGCTGTGGTATAGTCACACTTTCAGGTAGGCAGCAGGAAGGAGTGGAATAGGAGATGAGGAGTAGTGGAGACTGGGGTAAAGTGAACACCTTATGTCCTTTCTAAAAAGAACAGCTATTTAAAAAAAAAAAAAAAAAGACTGATTTATTTGAGAGAGAAAGAAAGAGAGCACAAGCAGGAGGGGCAGAGGGAGAGGGAGAGAATCTCCAGCAGATTCCATGCCGAGCAGAGTCCCACCAGTGGGCTCAACATCACCACCTGGAGATCACAGCCTGAGCCGAAATCAAGAGTCAGATGCCTAACAGACTAGGCCACCCAGGTGCCCCACAAGCAGCCACTTCTTAGCTCTAGTTGTCTCTGTCAGGTGGAAGTGTAAGCCTTGTATTGCCAGGTGTATGGGGTTTTTTTTTTCCCTCCCAAAGAAAAGCCAGAAATCTGGATTTTTACATTGTCTTGCAATTTTTAAACCCTACTAATTAAAAAAAAAAAAATTTAATGGGTCAACTGTTGTCTCTAAGCCTCCCGTTTCTGAAGCCTCTGGAAACGGAACAGAATTGGGAACGTAGAGGTTGGAAACCCCAGGGCACTAGACCAGGGGTAGCAAGTAGATCTCACCTCATGACCCCACGTGAGGAGCTTCCACCAGTGCTTGGGGTCCTGCTCCAGTGTACATCCTGACTGAGGAGTTCTGGGGTGGGTTCTGAGATTCTGTAGGAACAGGGGCTCTGTTGAGAAGGATTCTAAGGCGATATCTAGGATCAGTGGCAAAAAGCACTGTGATGACTTAGTGCCATCTGCTGTGAGCTGAGGAAAGGCAAATGGCCTGACATAGTTGCCATCCCTGTAGTACACCAGGACAGTCAGGTAAATGAGCCGTTTACGATCACTTCCAGATCCCCCTAAAAAGTCGGAATATCAGGGCACAGCTAGCTCAGAAGTTTTCGATACTGCATCCTTCTTTCTGGGGCACACTTCTCCGTCTAAGAAAAACTTGGATTCATCTCTCTATCATCTGGGAAATTGGGATTAGACTATTAAGGTTTCAACTTGGGTGGGATAAAAGGAGAGTTAACTGATTGGCTCTCCTTTTTTTCTGCTGTATTTGGAGGGTAAAAAAATATGTCTTGCATATGTTGGTGTTCTGTTACTTCCACGTGGCCTTGGCGTCCCTTCAGCATTGGGTTCATGGTGGGAGGAAAGGGTGGGTGCTGAGGAAATTGCTTTGAGCAGAAATCATCTTGTTTCCATTCACTAAGAGCTGTTCTTGGAGCCCTCTCCAGGTCCCCTGCCTGTGCTCAATGCCCTTGGAACTGTATGCCAGGAAACAATATGATCTTTCTAATTGGACAAGTAGGAGGAGAGGGACTGGGTGAGCTAGGATGGGCCAGCAGTTGACACTTAAAAATAGATCTTTTTCCTCACGAATAAACCATTTTGTGGGGGATAGAAATGCCTCGCACATTTCTAACCATCCCAGACAAGGCAAGGGAGGAGGAGGCCAGAGGGGCAGGGTGCAGCCAGGTGGGTGGAAGGCCTGCAGCAGGGGTTGCCCTGGCAACTCAGACCCTTGGAGAAAGCTGCTGCGGCCTCAGGGGAGCATAGGCTGCTCTCAGATCTGAGGCCAGAGTGTACGTTCAAGTAGATGATGGCTGGGGGAGTGTGGAGGTGGGAGCAGAAAGGCCTGGGAACAGGGCTTCTTGCATTTTACTATGCCTGTGAATGTTAAATACAGATTCTGATTCAGGTCTGGCCTGGGGTCCGAGATCCTGCATGTCTAGTGAGTTCACAGGTGATGCTGATGCTTCTATTCCTGGGGACACACTTGGAGTGGCCAAGGGTTCGAGTCCACTGTGATCTTCAGGCCTCTGAGGAAGGGTGAAGCTCACAGGGGAATTATCCCACTCCATTTTGATCATCTTGTATTTGGTCTAAGCTAAATAAAAATAGATGACAGCTGCTGCTGCTTATACTGACTATGTTCCCCTAGCCTGGCAGTGGTGATGCTGCTTTACCCTAACAATGAGACTAGGAGTGTTGTGTCATATAATTTTGCTGGTAAAAAATGCATATATTTGGGCATACTCTGACCTGGATGCAGTGACTTCTTCAGTAAAGCCCAAGCCTGAGCTAGTTGATGTTGTATGGAGACTCTTCTAAAAATAATGGAGCAGACTTTACCAAAATTGTAAGGGCAAAAGAATACTCCAGACACAGAAGTGGTGAGGTTAAAGTCATTTTGATAATTTTAAAGCCTTCATGAGCATATAGGTAGTTTGCAAGGTGGCAGGGGAATAAAACCATTCCTTGAGAAGCCAGGACTCTGTTTCCATCTGTAGGAGAATGAGTATGACAGGCCCTGGTTGAGACTGGGGGGTAAACTTGGGCTGGCTTTGTAAGCTGTTGGAGTTTCTTCTGGAGGTGAGGAGAAAACTGTCCTCTGTCTCCTTGAAAGAATTCCTTGCAGGGGCGGGGGTGGAGGGTGTCTTTTTGCTGGGGCCTCTAGCTGACTGAACCGTAGAGGCAACAATAGTTGGCAGAGCCCTAGTCGGTTTCCACTTGAATACTGACACCTCTCCCTGCCCCCCATGGGAGTGCATCCCCCATGCTGTTGCGGGCCACTCACCACGTGATCACATTTGGTCCATGGGCCATTTTGGGTCTGTGGCACTGGCTTTTGGCACGGGCTCCAAGGCTTTGAAGAGACAGTCTGATGATTAAAACTGAGTCTAGTAGGCTCCAGCTTGTGATTTGGATTGTATTCTAGAGATTGTTAGCAGTTCGTGTCAGAATCCAGAGCCTGTTGTCTTGTGGAAATGGTGTTGTCTTCAGTCAGGCCTGTGGAGGAGCCCTTAGCCGGCCATGCTGGGGATGAGGGACGGTGGTAATGGAGTCCAGGCCTGGCAGTCATGATGTGCCTGTGGTTAGTGTATGGGAGTCCACAGACATCCCCAGCCAGGCTTGGCAGGGAAGCGAGCACTAGACCTCCCTCACTTCCTCTCCAGGGGGCTCCAGGGCGGGGAAGGCATCAGTGAGTGGGTGGGGCTGGGAATTTATAGGCAAAGCGGGCACCCAGGGCCCCCCGGGGTGGGGGTGGGGGTGGTGCTGGGAGGAGCCCCTATGGATGGCTTTTCTCCCCTGGCTGTTGGTTCTGGTGAGAAGGGGGCCCTAGATCTTTGCAATTCTTCATTTCCCTCTCTCCTTTGTGGGGCAATGAGACAAGCTGGGCCAAAACTGAGATGGGGGTGGGGGGTCTCTGCACCAGAGGGGGTTTCTGAGGATTATCTTTATCTCTGTTTCCCCCACAGTGATTTACTCAGGGTCAGAGTTTAGTGGAAATCTAGGGGCCCCATCCACTTGTATGCTAAGTGTTGTGTTCTAAGTCAGAGCTGTCTCTGATTCCTTGGCAAAACCACTCCTTTATGTCTCACCTGTGGTGTGTGCTAAGGTTCAGATGAAGTCTGATTTCCTTTTTGTGGGATACAAAGAACTAAAATGAAATGGGGAGCAGTCCTGGGACACTGAAAAATGGGGTTTCTTCCCAGTTACTCCAAAGAAGTTGATGGTTTTTCTTCCTACATTCCAGCAAACTTGTTCAACTTGAAACAAAAATGCTATTAAAGCTTTTAAGTTTTGCCATGGACTTACAGTACAGGGCAAAAAATAATATTCTAAGATTTGAAAAGCTTAAGTTGAGGCGGCTGTGTGATTTTGGCAGGTTTCTCTAAATGAAATCCCTGGGCCTCCTCACAGCCCCTACCTCCCCCAGCACGGGTTGGCAGGAACAGGGAGTTTTGCCAGAGCCAAGGGTTTGGGGGAGGGGCGGGGGGGGGGGACGGCAAAGGCCTGATGGGGCAGAGGAGGCCCTGGGCTTCAAAGTTGCCCTGGGAGCCAAAGCTTAGGCCCTTGCTCCCCTAAGGATCTGCAGCCGGCTCAGTAACATGGGAAGTAGGGAAGATTGCCCCTACATCTGGAGTTCTGCCTTTATGTTCCTGTTTTGCTTTGAATCTGAAGGATGGTCAAGAAAAGAAAACCCAGCAGTCACAACAGGAGTGAGTCAGCACCAGGGGTGGGTGAGGCTTGAGGATAAGGAATCACTGAATCATGGACATTATAGCTGGGAGGGTCCCTTGACAGTTGGCTTTCTAATGACCTCATTTGGGCAGGAACAGCCAAAGGCCCTGAAAGGGCAAAGCAACTTGCCCAGGGACACACAGCTGGCTAGGGGAGTATGTTGCCAGACTCCCCATCCAGTGCACTCTTCTCTGTACCAGTGTACTTCCCAGGATCCCACAGACTTCCTGTTCCTCTCTGTGGCCTCAGCATACTGCTGGGTCCAGGCCCAGGAAGCTGCCCTTGCCTGTTCTTTTAGCCATTGGCTCCTAGATGCTGCTTCTGCTTTCCCTCTAGGAGGGGCTCCAGGTCTCAGAGATCCCCTCACTTATGGCTTTTGGGGGCATGGCAGCCACAGCATTGCCCATCCCTTCCCTCTGCTCCCTCCTCCCCCTCTGCCAGTCCCTAGGGGTCACATGATGGTGTGGCCACAGCTGCCTAGCTTCTTCCTAGGGTGCCATCTGGGTGCTACTCTTCGGAGTTGTCCAGAAGGGCTGTGGGGGGAGTCGCCCTGCCAAGGGTCACAGCTGGAGCAGGGGTGTCTGCACCCTACAGGGACCTCCAGTCTTTGTTCTAACAGCCTCCTTGGCGTGGGGTTCACCCCACCCTTGCTTTCTGAGAGCAATGGCTTAAAATCTGAGGAGTGCCTGCAGGTTTGGAGGGAGCAGTGGACCTCAGGTTTATAAATTTAATAAAACAGCTTTAGTTCTAGGAATGAAAAGAAACAATTTTAGGTGTTGATAAATGCTTGGCAGAATTCTCTTCCTCTTTTCAGAGCTGATCCTGCAGATTAAGGTTTTGGCACATGGCTTATTGCTTAACAACCCATATAAGCGGGGAGAAATGTAAATGACGCTTTCTTTTCTTTTCTTCTGCTGAAAAGGGGGCTCTGACCTTGGAATAGGAGCCTTTAGTTCCTGCACTAACATCTTCCTAGCCAGAGAGGGCTTCCCCCCCATTTCCTTTGTTCAGGGAGATTGAAAAGTTATGCTTTTACTTACCTCCCCCACAAGCCCCCCAGGCCCACACCCCCCTCCCTGGCTCCCACAGTGTTAGCAGTACGTTTACAAATGAACACTGGTGTTTCTTCTGATTTATTCTCCTATATATTTGTCACACGTCTTCTAAGGAATGTCACCAGGCAACACTTTGTTCATCTGGTTTGAATTACTGCCATATCTGATGGAACAAAGCTTCATTTGTTTAAGAATATAATTTAAAAATACGTTAAGGCTTAATGTTCAGTGTTCCCCGATAGATCTTCCATATGGAGGTGTTACCCTTTTGTGGGGAGCACAATATCAGGAATGTGCAAGGCGCCCTCTGAAGTTTTGGTTTTTGAAAAGATGATTGCACTGTTACTTTTTGCTGTGATTGAGCCACGAAGCCCTAATGGCCCAAGGCAGCCGAGGGTTGCAGACTCCATAAAGGAGAGGACAGGAGAGGAGTCTCTGAGATCCTTTGGTGCACTGCCCAGTCTCCCAGAATCGGGCTCTTGGGTTACCATGGGTTTGGCTGCTCTGTCTTCTTGGCAGTCGGCAACTAGCAGGAGACCCTCACCAGCGGTGTGGGGGTTGAGGGGGGATGTGTCTCTGATCCACAGCCTTCCCTCATCTTTGCCTCTAATTACTCGGGAGGCCAGCACATGGACTTCCTAATAATAAACTGACATTGGAGTCCTTTGGGTGGAAACACTAGGGTTTTAGTTAATAAGATGGAAAGAGAAGTATTGGAGATGTTGGTCTATCTCTTCAGAAGTCCCATTTAAGTGAAGGTGATGGTTTCATGATTAGCTTTTTTTCTTTTTTTTTTAAAGTAGTCCTGGTCAGTCCGTTGAGAGCAGCACTTACCAGTGAACGGAGGCCCACTTACAGTGCTTTAAGCGAACTAGTTGTGTTGTTTTCGGGTAATAAGGAGTACCAAGACAGGCTGACCAGGATGTTGTCACGGATGCAGGTGCCTTCTGTCCTCTTGCTCCACAGTCACTAGCGCCAGGTGTATCATCTGATAAGTCCCCAGCAGAGCTTTCATGGTCATTTTCCCCAAAGGGGAAAAGCTAGTATCAGAGCTGAATCGGGTCCTTTGTTCTTATCAGGGTGTTTTTTTTTCCCCCCCAGTTTCATTGAGGTATAAGTGACAAAAGTATAATAAATTTAAGGTTACAACGTGATGATTCCCACCACTGAGTTAATGAACACATTCTCTGCCTCACATAGTTGCTTTTGTGTGTATGTGTGTTTGTGTGACAGAGCAGATCCTTTTAAATAGCTTTCCCAGAAACTTCTCCCCATCTTGTCCATTTAAGTCTCACTGGCCACCCCATCTGCAAAGGAAATGTAGATTTTTATTTTCTTTTAAGCTGGACACAGTTGCCAACCTCCTCTCCCCCTGACATTAAGATATGATTCCTTTCAGGGCCACGAACGAATATGGTAAGGTAAGTAAGCCACTCACGTTTGTGCATAATTTAAAAGTACACCAAAACACCCAATAATTAAGATAAATGATATTTTAATACAATGTTATAGTGCCATATTGGAGTCTGAGGTAAAAGGAAAAATTGGTAATGCTGACCTAGTCTTTAATTTTATATTAGTTCATTGTGGATTTTAAAATTAATTGACTTGTTTTTACATGATTGCATATTAAAATATTATTTATCATGATTAATCAGCTTTTGGCATCCCCTTAAATTTTGAGCTCAAGGAGAGTATCTTACTTTCCTGGCCATAGGTATTCCACGTGAAGAAGAGGAGAATGGATATTGGGAGGGAACCTGACAGTCTGCTAACGAAAAATGACCTATTGCTTATTCAAGTCCTTAGCCATGGCTGTTGATTGATTGTGAAATGAGTCACTTGTGGTTGAGGGGACACCATTGACAGGCAGGACTGTGGGGGCATTATTCCTAACACACAAGAACTGCTCAGAAACAACCCCAGTCCTGTGAGAGTCACCATGAACCAGCATCTTCGTAACTGCATGTGAAATTCTCAGGAGGGTTAGGTGTGGTTCGTAACCAAGGGTGAGACGGTGTGAGTGTTGTGGTCAGTTTGGGGTTCATGCTATAAAAGTGGTTAATAATGTCTGGCCCAGTAAGTACAGAGTCAACAACCATGGAGCTGGGAACTTCCCAGAAGAACCACTGATTCAACATCTTACCAGTAGCTCTAGAACTCAGGGCACATGATCTCACTAAATGATGGGTCCTTATCAGGAGAGAGATTGATGAAGACATCGTACCAAGATGACACTCTCCAGCTCCCGGTTCTGTTTATAGACATACCTCTCAGAATGACTCCTTATCTTTCAGCTTGGTTTCAGGTGGACCTTAACAGTTATGACCTTCTCCACAAAAGGAGTACTGGAGAAACAGTTGACTAAGGTCACATGTGTATGTAAAACCAAAATCAGTTAATTAGCTGTTTTTAAGTACTAATGATACAATTTGAGCAGAGAATTTAGAATTTGAGGTGGGGGTAACTTTTAACAATCACCTGGCATTTCTGAGAAACCCGTTTGAAATTTCATGACAGGGGTGCCTGGGTGACTCAGTGGGTTGGGCCTCTGCCTTTAGCTCGGGTCATGGTCTCAGGGTCCTGGGATTGAGCCCCGCATCGGGCTCTCTGCTCGGCGGGGAGCCTGCTTCTCCCCTCTCTCTGCCTGCCTCTCTGCCTACTTGTGATCTCTCTCTCTCTCTCTCTCTCTCTCTCTCTCTCCCTCTGTCAAATAAATAAATAAAATCTTTTTTTTTGTAATTAAAAAATAAAATTTCATGACAAAATTATTTGTAGTTTTAGAAAAGTTCCTACTGATGGTATTTAGCTATGAATTGGGGTGCCCTTGAGTAATTATACTAAAAACAAAGTGCTTATTGGATCTTATGGCTTGACTTAGCATCAGAAGGAATAACATGGTAATCTCTCTTTTTGGTAATACTGCTGGTGTAGGCAAAATAGGATCCAAACAGTCCACTATATGGGGTTTTTTTTTTTCTCCCTTTCTTCTTCTAGTTCCAGAAGTTATACCTCAGGTAGATTTTATAAATTATTTTTGACAAATCGTTAAGTGAGTGAATATCTAAAACAAAAAGACAAGTGCTTTTGGAAGAGCCGCAACATTTGTAAGGCGGATTTTTACAAGGATGTTACAAAACATTTTGTGGCTATGAGTCATACTTTGCTGCTTTTGTAAATTCTCTGCACTGCACAAATTCATGATTCAGTCTGTCAGATGATTTCCCTTGTTGAGAATATATAGTATTTTGAAAGTTCAGTGGTTTGTTTCACAAATCCTCTCACCTGTCTCCTTGTGTCATGCTTTCTGCTTTTAAACCTGTGAGCATTTCGTCATCCAGCTGAGGCAGGGCTCCATTCCGCACCAAGGCCTGGTTAGCCACACCATACAGCACCTGGCCGAGGCCATCTGGAAGCTTCTTGCTTTAGGGAAGAGTGCTGGAGTTTATCAGTTCTTTCCATACTTTCACAGGAATGCTGTGGCAGTTAAATGAGGTCACCAGGAAAAGGACTTTTCAGTCCTTACAGGATTCCAGGTATTGGTAGGAGTAAACTTTTTTTTTTGGTGCGGTTAAACATGTAATTTTCAGGTATGAAGGTGCTAGCCTTTGACAGGGCCGTGCTAATTAACATTTGGTTGGTCGTGTCCAGTTGAAGAACACATTTCTGAAGTAGTTTTTCAGGTTATGTTAATAGGACACTGTTAAAATAGAAGTACATCTCTCTCATCCAAGCTCCCTCTTGGATGTTGAGTGGAAACCTCTGTGTTCATTGATTTGCTCACACGGCCCAGAGCTTAGGGTCTGCGTCTGCGACGCAGGTCTGAAAGCCACGCAGGAGTCCAGCCGCTGGGTGCGCCAGACGCAGCACGGCACGTGCCACTCTGTGAGGACCGTCAGCATGGTCTGCTGCACATGCACGATGTGACACTGAGCTGAAACGCACAGTAAAGGACAGTAAGAACAGCCAGAGAGCATCAAGGGGGGAGTGTGCAAACCAAGTTAAGGCAGTCTGCCCAGTAGGTGTATTTGAACTCAGAAACCCACAGCAGACACACTTCTGTAGCTGAATGCTCACATGAAGCACGTGGGTTCAGACATTCAGGGTTTAGTTTCTGGGAGCGCAGGCACCCTAGAGGGAGGTCGAGTTTTAGACGGTTGTGGTTCAGAGATCAGCAGAAACAAATGCAAAGTCCTGGCCACTGTCGGATTCAGAAAATGGAGAGAGAGGGTTATCAGGACTGAGAAACAGGAGGACGGAAAAGCTGAGACTGGTGAATATTAGATGTTACTCTTCATGACCCCAGCTCCCGTCCCTTGTCGGCTCTCTTCAGGACTCAGAGCTGGAAGCATTGTGACTTCACATTCTTAGCTGGGCAGCTCAGTAAGCTTCGTGTATGTGAACTAATAAAGCTAGGGTGGGAGGGAGCCAGGTGGGGGTGGGGGGTTGCCGATAGCTGATTTTTCCAGTTGAATGACATTTTTCAGTTCCTTTTTTGATGGGAAAAACTGTTGTAATAAGGACATTTGTACATTTCACAACACTTTTTCCTTTCTTTCCCTATGAATGAGGTAAAATCTAAAATCTTCCATTCCTTTGCTCCACTAGAAGTACAGTGAAATTGGCCCTCTAGATCTGTGTTCAGGCAGAGACGTACATGAAATTTGCAAACACAGAAGAGTCAGGGGAAATAACAAGGCAGGACACTGATCCAAATTTCTGATCCTTTGGAATCAAAAACTGTGCCCAGCAGTGGAGGCCGACCGTGCCCCCAGGAGGCCATCCTCATGGCCATTTCTTAGCCTTCTGCACTTCTGAGCTCTGGACAACTTCTCATTTGAACTTTTGAAAAAAAAATCTCATCAGCCTGAGAGCTTCCCCGAAGCTTGATCTTGCTTCCTGATTTCCAGACAGAACTGAGTTTAAAACCTAGTAACTGGGTTCGTTTGTTTTTCTGTCTCCAAGGCGTTTGGCCTCATGTTAGTCCTCCCAGCCAAGGCGGGAGAGGAATACTTAGTTACTCAGATGGAACACTGACAGGAACAAACTATGGAAATGGTGACTTGACAGAATGTTGGCCAGGGAAGTCCAGTTCTCCTTCAAGCAGGGCTACATGTTTCCCAAATTAATTCTGACAAAGTGAGTTTAGCATTCGACTTCGGGGAGTGTATCGAAATGGCCTAGGATATTTTAAGTTAACTATCCATTTTTTGACTGTTTTTCTTATTTCTAACCTCTCCTGTGCATTGGGTACTGTACTTACGTCAAATATTTTGCTTTTTAAGTTGTGCTGGAGAAGTTTTAATCTTACACAAATTACCCTGGGATGTAAATGCCATGTGATGTCTTTGATTGGATGTTGGGGTCAAACGGAGGGCACTGTGTGGCCTTCCTTCAGGAAAGAATGGAGGGTTGTCTTGTTTTTCCTCATTTGGTTCTCAGAGTGCATTCAGCTGACAACAACATCATAGTATATCAGGGTAAAACGGCCCCTTGCCTTCACTGGGTTTTTGAGTGGACAAGACCGAGGCTTAGATGATGGATGTGTGGGCACATTGTTGAATGTTAATGGGCGCAGCCCTCCACTCTGTGCACAAGCCTACTACTATTATTCAGTTTCCTTTAATGAGAAAAGAAAAAACATGGTGCATTTGAATGACATAGTAGACAACTGTGTGTCACTGAGATACATGTGAAACCCTGGTCAGAAAACAGGCAGTGAAGGGGGTCTTTGAGCACGTACTTGCAGGCTTTGTCTCCCACAGAGAGGCTCGGTTATGTTTTTGAATGGTTAATTAGGAGATATCTCCAATGTAGCGTTGCATTCTCAGTGTGTCAGATGACTGTTTTTAACAGCTTCTTTCGGGCTCTGGCTACTGGATAAAGTCACTATTGCCGAACCCTAGAAAGCTCGGATGCTGGTTGGCTCTGTGCTTGCTTTCGGATTCTTGCGTCCAAAGCCAGGCTGCATGGGAAGCAGAGGCCATGCTGGCTGAGCAGGAGAGGTGCTCTCGTGTCCGTGTGCGTGCATGTGCATGCGTGCGTGCGTGTGTGTGTGTGTGTGTGTGTGTGTGTGTAGAGGTGGTGGAGCTAGGCTGCGGGCCCAGCGGCTGAGGGAGGCCTCTCCCGATCCGGGAAGGTTCCCACTCAGCAGCGTGAAGTCCTGCCAGCCCTGCTGAGGGCCAAGGAATGTCTAGGAGGCGAGATCCTTGTCTGCAGCTCCACATCGCGGCCCTTGATGCTGGTGGACCCTCGGGAGGCCATGGGGGGCTCTGACACCCTCGGCAACAGGCCCCGCGGTACTGACAGGAACAAGCTGTGAGACTGCTCTTGTCCAGGAGGCACCGTCCTGCCTCCTTGTTGTTTGTCCTCCTGGCTGCATCGACTGAGGACATCCCCTTGGTCTCCCAGGGGCCACCATCTTCAGCTGTTTAAGGTGCTCATTCTTACCATTGTACCCATACCCCAGATTGCTCTTTATTTTAATTGGTGGCCCAGGTAGTTTTTCAAAGGTGTGAAGTTTTACCTTTTCCACTTTGTGTCGGGTAATTTGTCTTTGGTATATAGCACTTTTTCTATTTCATTTCTTTTCTCTTTATTCTCCCCCCGCCCCATCACAGGTTAGTATTAATAAGTGGCTGTATTTCTAGCATACTTGCCCTAAGTGCCCTCGTATAGACTCCTTAGACATGAGCTCTGTGGGCGGTTTGTCTTACCTTATGGCCAAATGAGTGACATGCTCAGTTCTGTCTTCCAAAGTCATGGCTCTACAGCTCTCTTCTTTAACCACTGCTGCTGATACCATTTACTGAGTGTGTGCTACGTGCTGGGCTCTGTGCAAAGCATTTTGTGTGTATTTTCTCATTTAATCTTCATATCAACTCTGTGAAGTAGGTAGTATTACCCCATTTGATGGCTGGGGAAATTGAGGCATAGGGAGGTTATTACTTGCCCAACTTTATTCTGCTAGTATGTGCCATACCTAGGGCTTGAACCTCACCTCAGTCTAGGTCTTGGGCCTTAACCACAAATGGGTTAACTAGAGCAAACTGTCCCTCCGGGGTCTCGAAAGACACTTTTTACTGTCACAACTGGGAGAGTGCTACTGGCATATAGTGGGAGGAGGCTAGGGGCCCTGCTCAACGTCCTACAACTTGCAGGACAAGCCCTGCTAACAAAGAACTATCCAGCCCCAAATGTTAAAGGTGCTGAGCTTGAGAAACCCTGCTATGTATGGTTCGAGCAGACAGCGTTTCTGTTTAACAGTAAGGGGCACCTTCCCAGAGAGGCTCTGAAACTTCAGTTACTTCAAGAAATATTCCTTGTTTGCATAGTTACTCAAGAGGGAGAAAAAAATAGAGAACCTTCTACAAGGAAAAAAATATTTCGTGAGATTCCTAACTTGTGAAATGGGAAGGATTTCTAACAGTTCTTATGCCTGTGCTGTGATACAGTCAGTGGCACAGAGCCTCTCGTGTGGATGATTATGCTAGCCATTTTCTCGTCAGATCCTGCTTACAGCCTAAGGCACACAGGTTCTCTGCAGGTTATCAGCAGGAAATTTTAAAATTGTGAAATTGGCGCGTGTCGGCCTGGTTAGATCCCGTGGGTCGGTGCTGCTCTTAGGACTTCACAGCCCCCCACCCCCCAAGCTGCATGGACCAGCCCGGGGAGGAGGGCCACGGGAGCGTGGTCTGGGCGCAGGGGAGCCAGGCTCGAGTTTCTGGGTGAGCGAGGCTGCATATAGGTTCTGTGTGGAGCGCAGCCTTAATCACAACCATCTGTTTTTGTGTTCCAGTCATGTGCTCAGCCCCCCTGCTCATCAGGCAAAACCGAGCGTTCCCAGTTGGAGAAGTTTAAGGTCTTCCTGTTTGTCTGAGCTGCTGGCAGCGAAAATGTAGACATCTGTGCATTGTCCAGCTCATTTCCTTCCCTGCAGCACCCCCCCAAAACCCCCCAGCCGCATCGACAGGGCTGTATTGTTCCCATTCTTCCTCATCGTGACCTTGTACTGACTGTTTGTTGTAATCACTCCTCAGATAAAGTACTCCTTGGGACTTTTCTTTTCTCTCAAGTAGATGCTTGGGGCTGGCATGTTGAGCATGTAGCTAATATGCTGTGTGTGACATTCTGAAGTGCAAGTCACACCAGGGTGAGACTCACTTTTTCTTCCTGCTCAGCCATCTCCTTGTTGCTTTTTAGGATGAAATGTTTGTTTGGTGGGACACGAACGGCAGAGTGTCTGCCTCTGGTCTCTGCTGACCACCACACCCCTAGGACACATGGTCCCCTCATTCTTCCCCCTTGGACTGCTCCTTGTCTCTCTGGCCATTTCCTCGGATCCCCAGGGTACCTCCCCAGCATCCCATACTCTCCTTGCTCTGAGATCTCCTCTCAGCGCCTGCTGAGGACATATGGTCTCCTCCCCAGGACACATTGTCCCCTCATTCCTCCTGCCCAGGACTCATGGTCCCCTCCCCAGGACACACAGTCCCGTCATTTCTCCCGCCCAGGACACATGGTCCCCTCCCCAGGACACATGGTCCCCTCATTCCTCCCCCCCCAGGACACATGCTCCCCTCATTCCTCCCCCTCGGACTGCTCCATGTCTTTCTGTCTCTCAGCACCTGCTGTATGCCTCCCGAGATTTCAGGTTCTTCCTGACTCAGACTAGATGCACAGTCTTGCCCGCATGTTCCTCCTTCTGTATTCTTGCTCCCGGGAATGGAAGCATTCAGGTGGTTGGGCAGAAATCTGGGAATCCTCCAGGACTCCTCTTCCCAGCAACCTCCACACTCTGCTAGGCCACGGCTGATGCTCCCTCTCCGACCTGCCCCTCTCACTGCTGCAGCTCCGGCTCTGAGCTGTTGTCACCTGGCTCGCGGCACGAGCTCCCTCTGTGGCCTCTGGCAGGCGGTCACGGAGGCACAGGCTCTGCCTGGCCTCTTGGTGGCAGTCTGTGGGATCCGGGGCCCCACCGCCCCCTCAGAACTGTCCTGGTGATCACCAGCTCTCCCCAGACCCTGCGTGCCCCTCTGCCTGCGAGCGAGTGAAGTGCATACACAGACACACTCAGGGCACGTGTGTCCTTACTTGGCTTAACCCTTACAGGTATCCTGGAGGTGATCTTCTAAAAGGCAAACCTGGTTTTGTCACTTTGATGGTGAAATTATTCCTCTTCATAATGTGGAGGACAAAGTTCCAAATCCCAGACCTATCCAGCCCCTCACTAGTTGGGTCCTGCTGTCTTTCCTGTCACATTCCTGCCTGTACCCCCTTGTGTCACATAACAGTGAATGTGCTAACACTGTTCTCTGTGGCCTCTCCTGCCTCCTGAGCATGGGGCACCCTCTTCACTGACAATTTGAGGCTGAGTTCCTGCTGACTTTCCCACCCCCCACCCCTCACCTCACGAGCCCATGACCAGGTGGAGGAAGAGGACTAATTGCTTCGGTGTCCCAGCCATGGCTCAGATCCAGGCAAATGCACAGACTTACAAAGTTAATGTTGACGGTGTGTGAATAGGATCTTTCACTCTCAGAAATGAGATCAGTTCACCCGTTGGTCTGGGGTTTGGCAGCGTGGTTTCTGAGGAATACCAGACTGGTACAACTTTCTTTCTGATGAGGAAATTTGGGGACTCTTGCCCCTAATTAAATTGTGTCTTACATAAGATGCAAAGTTCCTAGTTTTCTCAATCATATCCATTGATGTCTCCTTCTTCCTTCCTCTCCCGAAAGTGTCCCAGGTGGTCAGGAGCTCCTAGAGAACTTAGCAGGAAGGGACAGCTTGTCGAAAGGGTTGCAAATTCCTTTTTGGGATCACACTTTATATTTACAAACTCCTCCCCTAATGCCATTTGTTTTTCCCTGAGCCAAATATAAACATGCACTTACTTTGTCAAGTGCAAGCTGCGTCTGTGACTGGCGAGTCCCACCTGCGCCGGTGTTTCAGGCCTGGGGGGGCCCTGCGCTCTGGAGCAGAAGCAGGTGAGGGCAGAGCAGACCTGCCAGGGACACCCCCGCTTGAGCCTCCGAAAACACTACGGGCCTGATGTCCAACAGAGAGTGTTTGTCTCTTGAAACTGCCTAAACCCAACGTGTTCTACGAGTTTCTTTCTTGATAGAATTTGGATGCGTAAGCCAGACTCAGAGTTCATCCTAGTTCCTTGAAAGCATTATGAAAAGTTCACAAATAATCCTGTCTGTGAAAAGGGGAATTTGAGAAAGGGGAATTTGACGTGGGGGCTGTTAGAATGTAGAGGTTAATTTTAATTCTTTTGTTTAAAATCCATCATACTAAATAGCTGGTAGATAGGCCAGGATGAAATCTCATTCTCCCGTTTAGCCACCATTTCCGCTTCCATGGCCCCCAAAACAGGAAGGTTATCCGCCACTTCGATTTTGCTCAGAATATGAGTGTCCACGCTGTCCAGCCCTTCTGCCTTCCTTTCAGAAGCGTTCTTCTCCAGCCATCGGGGGCTGTCCTGCAGAAGCAGGAATAACCCTCCTCTTCTTTTTCCCCAACTGCAGTTTTCCCTTCGATTCACTTCCCAGTCATTATGTTCCTGATAAAACCTTATCCTAGTTTTCTCCACATTCTCCCCGTCCAGTACTGCCCGCCCTCGTCCGCCCCGGTGAGTTCTCAGAGCTGGCCCCGCCCCTCGGTGGCCCGAGCACGTGTGTTCTGTTTCTTGATTCCCCTTGAGAGCAGCGAGTGTCTGTTTCCTTCCGCCCATCCTGCCCTTACTCTGTGACCCAGTATGTTGCTCTGCACATCTTGGACGTCAGATCTTGAACAAGGTGTTAGTTTCTAGAAGGAACTGTCTCATCTTACCTCCTGAGAGCTTGAGTGAGCCCGGCTGCTAATCCCAGTGATAGATGAGGATAAATAAAAGCATATGAATATGACTTCTCCAGTTTGGGGAGCTGGCAGAATGAGACTCCTTGTTAAGTGCTTTAGTTTTAGCAGAGATTAAAGAGCATTATTTTCGAAGAAGGGTGAAGGAAAAAAAATCAGGCAACCATCTGTTCTGGGTTCCAGGAGAAGGAAGAGCTATTTTTACAGAATACAGACAGGTTCAACATTACCTCCGAAATCCATTACTTCTGTCCTGTCAAGCTTTCAGGCCCTGGGTTTCTCCACAGGGGTGGGAGAGGGGGTGGGTGTGTGTGTGTGTGTGTGTGTGTGTGTGTGTGTGTGTGCGCGCGCGCGCCCAACTCATTCATCAGCTTCGTAGCACCCACACATAGCCAGCCTTCCAGATGGTCAGGGCGTTTTTTATTCCTACCAGTGTCACGGAGGCACAGTAGGGTTTAGCCCTTGCTTCTGTGAATGGCCACCTCTGCTATAGGGCATTTGGGAACAAACGTCAGGAAGTTAGAAGGCATGAAACTGGATGTGTTCTTTTCGTGAGTGTTATTCTTGGTGTTGACATGGCTTTATTTTCCTTGCCCATGACTGTAGCCTGCTTGCCAATGTAGGATGTCTGTGGTTGACGCCAGATAATTTGTCTTACCAGCACCTCTTACCCCTGGCCTTTGCGATCTGTGATTATCAAATAATTTGTCTTACCAGCACCTCTTACCCCTGGCCTTTGCGATCTGTGATTATCATTTCTAATCAGATCAGTTTTACTGAACCTTGGTAAAAGATTGCCTTTGACAGCAACGGGACCAAAATTTAAAAAAAAAAAAATTTTTTTTTTTTATCCATCCATGATCTCACTGATAATGCCAAGGAAAATTGAAAATCACTTTAAATTAATGTCAGCTTAGCAGCTTCATCACCAGGCTGTTGGGTTGGAGTGCTGAATTTTTAAACATCATTTGAATCACTTGGTTGATCATAACAAAACAAGACATTTTATTAGGTCATTAATAAGAGTACTTATCAGAAATAAGTGCCCCTGGATGGATGCAAATCAGCCTTCTGGGGCCATTTATAACTGAGGAGAGAATTACATTGCCTGACTTTAATAATTCACCAAAGAACAGAGAATAAACAGCAAACATTAATTTTGTAGGACAGTTTCATATGGTTTAGGTTTTGAAATAAAAAGGATGTGACTTTTGACTCCTGCCTGAAACTAAACTCCTTCCAAAGGAGCGTCTCCTGTTGCTGGCTTCTCCAGCTGGAGACTTCATACTAAGGAGCATTGATGAATCAGCTGGTACCCTCCCTAAAATAGGTAAGAAACCAGCTTATAAATACTTCAAAACAATGAAAACTTTGTATTCTATTGTGTTGTTTGTTGTATGGCCAAGAAATTCTTCACGATCAAGTGTTTCATTTGTCTAGGACGGGTAGCTAAAGTACCTAAGAAAGAAAGCACCCTTTTTATGGCCGTGGATTTTCAGAACTGAAAAAGGGGGCTTTGATTACAGGATCCCTCTCTGAAGCTAAGGACAGGAGAGGGCCTCATTTGTTTAGCTGTTAGCCGAAAGACTGGAGTGGGGACGGCTCTGCTGTGTTTGCAAGAGAAAGAGATACTCTGGAGCTGTAAATGAAAGGTCAGAGCTGCTGGGTTCCTCCATGGAATGGAGAAAACAAGACAACGAGAAGAGGGAGCCTGTCTAGTCCACACCCTCCAACCTTGGCCCTTGCACAAGTCCCTGTGTGCTGCTCAAGGGCATGTCCCCCAGCCCCTAGTCTACTCAGCACTGTGATTGGATGTGACCTTCTTTTCTGCTGTTTTTGTTTGTTTGTTTGCGAGCCAGTGCAGGGGCAGAGGGAAAGGGAGACAGAGAATCCCAAGCAGACTCCCTGCTGAGCACAGAGCTGAAGTGGGGCTTGCTCTCACCACCCTGTGATTATGACCTGAGCTGAAATCAAGAGTCAGACATCTAACCAACTGAGCCACCCACAAGCCCCTCTCCTACCACCTTTAAACCACTGTGTTTGGCCTTCCTGCCGCGTCTCCCCTCTGCCCGTTCCCCCATTGGCCTCCCACTAGAGGAGAGTAGGACTCGGGGAGCCGCCTGCTCCACGGGAGCCCCTGGTCTGGGAGAAGGTGGTAAGAGGTGGTTGGGTGCTTAAAGTGACTGCCTTATGGCACTGGAAATGACCGTGGTGGTCTGCAAGCCCACCCCTGTCGTTTTGTGCCTGAGCTGCTGAAGCTGGAGTAGTTCAGCAAACTGTGTGTTCACAGCCAGTTAGGCGGGAGCCGACACCAGCACCCATGTTTTCCTGGTTTCCTGTCCAGTGCTTTTTTTCCCACCTTTTACTTTGCTATTGGACCAGCTTCAATCTGTAGAGAGTTACTGGTGCTCAAAGATCATTTTTTGTGGCCTCATGGAGAAAAAGAGCCTTTTGAGAGCAGAAAAATAACTGTTGACCAATAGGATAATAATAATAATAATAATGCTTCGTACGCCCTAGTGAGGGTTTGCGGTTCTGCCTCACTTTCCCTGCGTGGGTTTCGTTTCCCTTTGTGACACCTCGTGAGGCAGATGCTCTGATCAGCCCACTTCAGAGACGTGAACCTCACACTCCACGGACACAGGGCTGGTCACGGTCAGGGTGACGGCGTTGAAGGAAGACCTGGCTCCCCGCCACACCCTGCCTGCTCTGCGTCTACTTTTACATGGAAAAGACTGCTGTCTGAAGGAGACGCAAATGGCTGCATGCCAGGCGGGCTTTAGAGAATAGGAGGCTCTAAATGGCCAAAGGAATGCCTCGGGCACCACCCCAGAAGTGGCGGTTCTGGTGCAGGTTGGGAGGTGGGGGTGCCGGATCCCATTCGGGAGGGTAGGCCATGTGCCGGGAGCACCGAGCATGTGCCAAGCACTGTCTGAGCTCGTGATTTCTTTCAGCTTGCCGAGCCTCATGACAAGCCTCTGCGGTAGGTTCTGTCGGCACCCCATTTTGCAGACACAGAAACTGAGGCACAGAGGCATGTCTTGCCGAAGTCACCATCTAGGGTGTGGCAGAACCAGGATTTAAATCCAGGCAGTCTGGCCCCAGACCGAATCCCTCCCCGGTGCTGCCTTTCTAGGGGATCTCACTGGTCTGCAAGGGCCGAGCCAAGGGTGTTGTAGGAACTCTGAGTGGGTGAGCCCACCCTCATCCTGTGCGTGAGCCTGAGAGACCCTCCCCAAAACACTGTGCAGCCCCCCATTTTATGCTGGAACCGGGAACTGTTAGCCACCCTGCTTACGGGAGAGCTTGGCAGTGGGGATGCTGGGAAGGAACTTTCTCTGCCAGATGATGGTGTGCCCTCCTGAGGCCTGCGGTGATCAGGTCTGTGGGGAATGGTTTATTGTCATGAAGTCTGTCAGTTCTTATGACTTCAGCGGAATATGTGTCAACATCTTGGGGATGCCCCATTTTATTACCCAGCCAAACACGGTCTATTTTTTTTTCCCCTCTACTGATTCCCCAGGCTCTCTTGCCTTGTACCTTTCTCTTATGGAGCCTTGTGGGTTCTCAGTGAGTCATTCCCTGCAGCTGACCTGTGCCGGGGACTCTGGTGCAGGAGCCCACAGTGGCACCCGGTGTCCATTGCGCTGGATAGGTGTGTAAACCAGGACAGTCTTCCTCTTGGCCCACCCTGTGTCATCAGCCCTTCCAGGGGAGAAGCTGGGGAACCGAGGGCTGGGGCATGTCTTCTTCTAGAAATGACCCTAATGTCATTTCTGCTCCCAGTCTTTCCAGCACGTTTGCTTTTGTTTTTTAAGCAGCCTGGTCTTCCGACGCATACTCTCTTTTCTGAGACATCCAGTTGAATTTTCTCCCTGTTCGCTATGCCTCACTATTGTTAGAAACTATAACAGTAAATCCCTGTTTCCAGAAAGAAAGTACTGGGTCATATGATCAAGTACAAGGGTTTGGACTTCCAACATCGGGGGTTTGCCCTGCCCATCTTGAACTTTGAGTCTGCGCTGACTCCATCTAGAGTGCAGCGAGGAAGCCTCCTGGGGCCTCCTCCGCCTGGTACATTCCTCAGTCTTTAGGCCAGCCCGGCAGTGTAGGCCAAAGCTATTGCCTGTATTTCGGGACTGTTCTCCCTTTGCAAGTACCTGAAGCTGCTGGCAGCTGTGTATTGAGCATACTTTTCCTCGAAGTGTGTGTATCCCTTTGGGAGCTATGCTTAAGCCCAACTGTTTCCAAAACAGTTTGAATTCTAAATATTTGGGGAATTCCTCTAGTTAATAAATGAAGGAAGTTTAAACCTGCTTATGGTTTTGAATTTGGCATTCTCATTAGGGAAAGTAAAAAAAAAACGCAGGATAGCTTGATCTCTGACTGTGAAGTCACTGAACTGGACAGTGGTTAAAGTACTGGGTGTGGCTGTAGTCTACAGATCTGGCTGGCTGAGTTTTTTAGAGGTTTCAGAAAATCTGACATTGCAAATAGTGTGCACATTCGTGATCACACAGTATTTCGTGGGTCTTAAATATATGAAAAGGAAGGCTCTAGAGAGGGGAGTTTTTTGTTTTGTTTTGTTTTGTTTTTTGTTTTTGAGAGGGGAGATTTTTGATACCTAGAGTTAGAGTCGTGTTTGTGAGCACCCGCCTTGTACATCTTACTCTAAACCGCGTGTGTGTTGGGTACATAAAGCCTTATGCTGGTGTCCGTCCCCTGCCTAAGCTCGCTGGCACTCAGGAGGTGTGTACACACCAGACCGGGGCGGCGGGGCGGGGGGCAGGAGTTCAGACCATGGGCTGCAGGTTGTATCTTCAGCTGCAGAAAGCCAGGATCGATGTGAGTGAAGTAATAAAAAATGAGTGTGAGCCTTTCGGTGATGCTCTTGGAAAAATGAGCGTGGTCTACACTAGCCTTTGGCCTTTTCCTTCAGCTCTTTCCAAAACTTTTTAAAATTCCACTGCTGTTTAGCAGTACCGGTTAGAAACAGAAGTAACTTCAGTGAGGATAGAAAAGGTCTACAAAGGAAAAGGTGAGCAGTGACTAGCATTGTCTTGGTCTTCGGGTAAATCCCAGACTATCCTCTTGGTTTTTAAGGATGTGGGTTGTCTTGCATCTTTAGGCCCAGTTCACTGATAATATCTTTTAGTGGCTAATTAGAAATACCATCACTCTGCTGAGGGCTTTGCGCACAGACCAGATGGCAGCTGGCAGCACTGTGATGGGCTTGTTTCAAGGGGTTTCTGGGTGAATTGGCCGAGGTGAGGAGGGGCTCCTGCCCTGTGCCCTTCAGGAAGTTCCTGGGTAGAGTTTTGGTCCACAGGTGGGAGCCCTTTCTCTGAGTCATGCACCTGCGCTATCCCCTTGGCCTCTACGAGGAGGTTTCTTTTTTATTCTTTCTTTTTTTTTTTTTTTAAAGATTTTATTTATTTGACAGAGAGAGATCACAAGTGGGCAGAGAGGCAAGCAAAGAGAGAGAGGAGGAAGCAGGCTCCCTGCAGAGCAGAGAGCCCAATGTGGGACTCGATCCCAGGACCCCGAGATCATGACCTGAGCCGAAGGCAGAGGCTCAACCCACTGAGCCACCCAGGTGCCCCTACGAGGAGGTTTCTGTGGCACTTCCGCTCATACCATCACCTCCTTAATGGCTGGCAGAACCTTGGCACCAAGTCCCAGCTTGAACATTAACCACCCTGGTTTTCTTGTCTTAATAACACTAATGGGTGAGATTTTCAGTGCCAATGGGAGGGTGGGAGGTTCAAGGAAAGAACTGTTTTTGCTGGTTTTTAACTACCAGTGACTGTTTCCAGATTAACGTTTTTGTCTGGCGCTTATTCCTGAGTTCATAAAATGATACCATATTCCTACTTAAAAAAAAAAAAAAAAGACTTGGTTCAAAAAGAGGCAGTCCTGAAATATTAAAAACTTCATTTTTAAATGACAGATATTCTCAGGAGTTGTCAGAAGTCTTCCTCGTGGAAGCCACTGGTTTTCACCCTCATGCCATCTCCAAAATGGCCACATTCCTAGGAGGAATATTCTGATTCTCACGGGAGAGATTACCTGAAAAATGTCAAGTGTGGTCATGGCTCTTTGTCCCCTGGGGACTCACTGTGTTCACCTTATGCCTCCCTGATCCTCTCTCTCTCTCTCTTTCGCCTTTGGCAGCTCCACATCCTGGGCAGCCTTGACCTCTTGTTTAGCAGCTGTAGCCTCAGGGTCTCAGTCCTACCCTCTGATCCCCTCAAGGATCTCTTGTCTCGTGTGTCAGTCGATAGCCTCACTCCAGCCCTGTGGCTTCCAGTTCCTTGGAGAGACCCGCCCTGACGCAGGGTGCACACCAGCCCCGGCAGCCCTGTGCCCTGGCTTGGGCCACTCCTGCAGGGCTCTCCCGAGGGCGCTCCGATCCAGCCTCCCCCTCAGGCTCTGCACAGAGCTCTCCTGCTTGAAGGAGCAGACTAGCCTTTGTTTTGGCTGGTGGCTGCAAGGAGGTGGCTGGAGCCACCCCCATGGGTGGAAGAAATAGAAGCAGAGCAGGGAACACTGAGGCAGCGCCAAGTGACTCAGGGCTCTTTGGTAAGAGACCTCGGGGAAGCGCCTGATGTGGGAAGTGAGTCTTCAAGCTGGTCCTCTGAGTCACTTTATAAATGTCCTCATTTATTCACAAGGGAATTTTTCTTTTTTCTTAGTACTTCCATTTATTAACCTAAAATTAATACAGTAAGAGCAAATCCCGTATTGGAGTAGCTCACCTCACTGAATTGTACAGTGAGCACTCCTGAGACAGTGGCCAAGCTTTAATGTTTCTCATTTCTAACTGTTTAATTGCCAGAAATTCTTTGCCATGCATATGGTAGAGGATGGTGAAATGGAATTGAACCTGACCCCAGAGAGAGCTGGGACAGGCAACTACTGGGATTCCAGCAGGAGCACACCCCTCACATCTCAGCACTGGCAACAAAAGGGTTGGTTTGGGGCCCACACTGCCTGTTTATCAAGGATCAAGGGCCCGTGCTTCATGCTGTCAGGGACCCAGGCTGATGGGGAGGCCTCTGTCTGAACGGTTTTTGATCTCAGGGGAGAGGTAAGCGAGCTGGAGACCAAGGCACCAGCTCCTAAACTCTAGTGCTTAGAAGTGGCATGTGTCACTTCTCACAGTGGTTTGCCGAAGCAGTGCTCTGGTCAGGCTTCATGGGGGTGGGGCAGGAAAATAGGGCCCTCCTCCAAGGACAGACAGAGTGTATTGGAAAGAATAATACAGTCTTCAACAAAAGCTTCCACAGAAGCTTCCAGTCAGAATGGGACTCTTGTTCTAGTTGATTCTTGGGTTTTCTGGGTTTGTGTGAGAGACTCAGAAATAACAGATGGCATAATCCTTTCCGTTTATCATGTTTGGTTTTTCTCAAGCTGTTGGAAGGGAACCTGACTGATGGCATTGTATCTCGTGAACAGCAGTGATTCTTTCTGCCTCTGTACGGAAGGGACTAGAAAGCCTGCAGTTGCTGTGAGAATGAACGTCGTGCTCCCCTGTGCTGGGAGAGGCTGCCCAGCTGTCCACTTACACAAGGCAGAAGCCTGTTTCCTAAGGGTTATTTATTCTCAGAGTTGAGGCACTTAAACAGAGGGCATTTGGAGTCTCTGGTGTTCATTGGGTGTTCGTGAAGAAGGAAGTTATATATCTTGATTTTTATGCATAAGTTCTTCTAAGTTATTTGTTTTCCATCCCTTGTTACTTTTCTCCAATAAAACACTCTACTTATTGATCCTGAAAAAACTCACAAAGCTCACTTTAAGACTTACATTTTGCCTGGTGTCACAGAATTCATTATGAACTTGAGAAACACCTTTAGTTTAAAATGATATACAACAGTGACATTAAAAGGCAACCCTTGAAGTTCAAGCTCTAATTCTACTGAAACCAAAGACATGTGGACCGCACAGTACGTGGAGGACACAGGCAGACGGCCCCTGGCTTACAGCATGTAAGAGCTCAGACATAAGCATCTGCCTCGGAGGTAGATTCTTCAGTCCCTCCTGTTTGAAGAGTTGAAGACCCGTAAAGAAAGATGTGCTTTCTAAAGATTTTTATATGGTGAGGTTTGTACAAGGAATAAAATTAAGAAATAAGGTATATGGGCTTCAGAAATCTTAAAGAAGGAGTCATGTAGAGAACAGGACCAGACAAGTATACCTGCTCCCTCTGGCTGCTGCTGTCTCAGGGAGGAAGTGTCAAAATGGCACCTTTAGAAATGGGTGCTTAGCAAGCAGACGGATTAGACACAGGAGGAGCGAGAGTGGGCATCACGAAGAAGTTGTGAGGAGCAGGGAATTAAAGGACACACTTGACAGTGCGCACAAGCTCACTGGGTGCTCCAAGCCTAGGAAAGAAAAGGCTGGTTCAGTTGCTTTCGGAGGTTGGCCCTTGCTGCCCTGGAGGGGCCGTCAGGCACCAGACACTGCTAAGCGGGTCAGCCAGAGAGGAAGGCATCTGGTAGGGGGAGCCAGGCTGGGGTGAGGTGGTAACCAGAATGCCTGCGTGTTCCCTAGGTCTGCTTGGGAAGGTCCTTGAGGTTTCCCGGCGCTTGGAGTAGCCAAGGCCACCCGAGCATGTACGGTGTGGACAGCTCAGTTCTGGAGGGGGGGAATCTGAGAGAGTTA
The DNA here is from genome assembly GCF_002288905.1 of Enhydra lutris kenyoni. Taxonomy (NCBI): domain Eukaryota; kingdom Metazoa; phylum Chordata; class Mammalia; order Carnivora; family Mustelidae; genus Enhydra; species Enhydra lutris. The sequence continues at coordinate 4,881,527 of NW_019154103.1, read as the reverse complement.
AAGGCCCTGTGGCCAGACTTGCAGTTGTCTACTGTAGTGTAAGACCCTCGGGGAGGAAAACACAGGAGCGGGTGACCTCCTGCTCTTAATCTCCCGAGAGATTTGCATTTGCAGGAGAGAGATGCCTGAGAACAACAGCTGATTTGTGTGTGTGATCCAGACAGACTGTCAGTGCCCCTGAAGAGGCGGGGTCAAGGGCACTGTCCTGAGTGTGTTCACTCCGGCGAGTTGGGATCCACGTCCTGTCAGCTTGCCATCTTGGGACGTACAAACTAGCGTGGACCTTAAACAGAAATTCAGAAAAACGACTAAAAATATACTTAATGTAGTAAATACTGTGAATGTCCATCCAGATTGTAGAACTTGGCTTACTCATTAGATCTTTGTAAAAAGCAGTGGCTTTAGCACTTTGTTTTATGTTGCACCTACAAATGTCAAGCCTGCTCTGTGCAGGAACCTCCAGAAAGGGGTTCTCACCATAAACACTGCTGGCATTGCCTCTCAGTGGTGCTGGCCTGGGCCCCGCAGGCCAGTCAGCGGCATCCTTGGCCCATTAGCTGCCAGCAGCACACCCCCCCCACCCCAAGTTGTGACAAGCCCAGGATATCTCTACACCTCACCACTTGTCCCCTGCAAGGGGGAGGGGGCAGAATTGTCCTGGTTGAGAACCAGGGCAAGAGTTTCCCCGGGTGGAGTCAGACCAGAGATGGGGAGGGAGCGAGGAAGGAATTGTGGCCGTGAGCGGGAGGATGTGAGCACGCGGAGACCAGAACTCCAAGGCCAGCAAGGCCAGCGTAAGGATTAGTGCAGTGGGGTCTCTTCTTAAACATTGTCAAGAGGATCACATTTCCATGGGCCGTGTGTTTGAGGGGGTGGCCAGGGCAAATGAGAGTTCGCAAAACTGCCTTTGGTAGGTGATTTTTTTTGAAAGCTGTGCAAGGTGCTGAGCTTTTTGGACCAATCTGGTCCATCAGTTCTGAGAGCTGCCGGTGGGCTCTGCAGAGAAGGCCCCAGACGCTTGAGCTCTTGGCTGTTCTGCAAGGACCACTGGACAGCATGTGAGTGGGGAAGCAGCTTGGGTCCCTGCAGATTCACTGGCCCGGTGACTTCTGTGACGTCAGGAGCTGTGCCGAGGACAGGTGGTCTGGCTCTGTCCTCCTGAGCTGGGCAAGGCCCAACCCCCTACCCCTGCCTTGCCTCTTCTCCTCCGCCCCCTCCCCAGCTCCAAGTCACTGCCAGGGCCAACGACCTCCCCAAGTGTGAGGCTTCCCCTGCCCCCCCCCCTGCCCTGACCCAGTCTCAGACGTCACTGTGCAGAGCATCTCTGGGGGGCTTGTTAAAAACACACTTGCTGGCAACACCTCCAGAAAGTTTGATGCAGCATGTTGGGACCAGGGACTGAATGTTTTTAAAAACAGATGGCCTACATCTCCCTCTAGGAGATGGGGGGTGGTCCAGGGACCACACTTCAAGAATCAGCCTCCTGGAGGGTCTTTCCAGCCCTTGGAAGGCAAAAAGCACATAAATTCTACTCACCTAATCCTCTTGTGCTTCTAGAAGATCCTGGGATGGAGACCATGCTGCCAAAGAAAGCACCAATGACGTGGGCGCAAAATGCAGTCTGCTCGGAAGCGTGCTGGTCATTCGGGTCACGTGGGTCACTGTAGTACATTCATTAGTCTTATGACCACAAGATTGAGATGATAATTAATGTGTTAAACTATCATTAAGCCGTCTATAATGATTGATAATAGCTAAGGTATGTGGAGCACAGTGAACAGGAGGCTGTGCTGACCACTCTGCGTATGCTCTCACCTTTATTCCTCCTGGCAGCCTTGGGAAGAAGATATTGCTGCCCTTTTTTTGCAGAGGAGGAAACTGAGGCAGGCCGAGGGGCAATGTAGATAGCCTGCCCAAGGACGCACAGCTGTTCAGTGGTAGAGCTGAGGCTTGATCTGGAGTCTGTTTTCAAAGCTCTTAAAACCCCGCCATCCCAGCTTACACCATGTAGTGCCCTTTGCCCAGTGCAGTACCACCAGTGCCCGTTGACCCCCCGCAGACTGGGCGAGGGCAAGGTCCCAGGGAGGCGGCCAGAGCCCGGGGCCGTCCTTTCTGGAAGGGGGGCACTCTGAAGTCAGCGGAAAGATGGCCTCTCCTTCTCGTCACAACATCCCCAGGTTCCAGTCAGTCCTCCTGGAATGGGTGGCCCCTCTGTAAGGCTCTGTCCTGCTCCCCAGGCCTGCAGAGCTGTCTGTGCTTTCAGCTGTCCTACCTAAAATGTGATTCCATTTCAAAGAAAGACAGCAGATATTCCTTAGACATACAGTCCCTTTGGTAAAGGACTTTTTAAGCTTCCCAGACACAGCTTAGGACAGGGCTTCTCAACATTGCCATCAAAACTCCCAGGAAGGGACGCCTGGGTGACTCAGTTGGTTGGACGGCTGCCTTCGGCTCGGGTCATGATCCTGGAGTCCTGGGATCGAGTCCCGCATCGGGCTCCCAGCTCCATGGGGAGTCTGCTTCTCCCTCTGACCTTCTCCTCGCTCATGCTCTCTCTCACTCTCTCTCAAATAAATAAAAATCTTAAAAAAAAAAAAAACAAAAAAAAAAAAACAACTCCCAGGAAGCTCTTCCAAACACACAGAGCCCTGCCCAGCGGCCTCCTGCATGCCCCCTCACCAAAATTCTGATTCTTCAGGGCCACAGAGTTGTCTGTCTGCCTCTGTCTATACATAAAATACATACATATTAATACATGTACACATATACGTATTTGTGTCTGTCTCCATATGTGTATAATCACTCTGATGTGTGCTCAGTGTTCCTCCTCCCAGATGTGAGGTAGTGGAATAAACAGCATCGTCTGCAGTGGAGTCTCACCAAAAATATTTAAGCTGATTCTAAACTAGCCTTTAGATTTACCCTCGTTTCTGTAAAGCAGGGCATAGAGAACACTTTAAAGGACATCAGGAGGAAATGGACAAATCCAGATTGTTGGGTGTTCTGCAAGGCAGCTGGCCTGGTATCTTCAAAAACGTTTCTCCGTGTCAAGGGAAAAAATGCAAACAGTTCAGGGTGAAAGGATTGTTTTCTACTAAAGAAACAAGATACAAAACCAAATGCAATGCATGAGCCTTGACTGAGCCATGCTTTTAAGAAAAAACTATAGAAAATGGGGCAGGATAGGGACATTTGAGTGTGGACCAGGCTTTGGATAGAAGGAAGGTATTGTCAGGTTTTGTGGGTGTGTTAATTTTATTGTGGTCATGTAGGAAAACGGCTTTATTTTTAGGAGGTGTTTGCCTTAGGATTTAGGGCTGGAGTGTCAAGACATCTGTGACTTGTTTTCACATGATTCAGAAGAAAACGTCTGAGTGTTAGCAAGAGGCTGGATACGAGCGTCGAAGCTGAATGTTCAGGGACTGTTCTTTTCAACTTGTATCTTTGCCAGTTTTCGCAGTAAAGTAGAAAAAGATGGGCACCTGGGTGGCTCAGGTCATGATCCCAGGGTCCTGGGATCGAGCCCTGCATTGGGCTCTCTTCTTAGCAGGGAGCCTGCTTCCTCCTCTCTCTCTCTCTCTGCCTGCCTCTCTGCCTACTTGTGACCTCTCCCTCTCCCTCTGTCAAATAAATAAATAAAATCTTTTTTTTTTTTTTTTTTTAGATTTTTTTATTTATTTGACAGAGAGAGATCACAAGTGGGCAGAGAGGCAGGCAGAAGGAGAGAGAGGAGAAAGCAGACTCCCTGCTGAGCTGAGAGCCTGATGTGGGGCTTGATCCCAGGACCCTGGGATCATGACCTGAGCTGAAGGCAGAGGCTTAACCCACTGAGCCACCCAGGTGCCCCAATAAATAAAATCTTAAAAAAAAAGAAAGAAAAAGAGAACCAGGTGAAGAAGCAGGCTTGTGTCCTTGGAAACTCTGGTACGGCTTCATTCCCGGGCTTCGCGGCTACAGTGCTGGCGGCACACTTGGCCTAGCTTGTGACACGCCGGAGTCAGGTCCTCAGTGCACCTCTGCTCCTCGGCGTATGCTGCGGTCATCTCCCGGCCAGCTGGCCCCGGGTGGTTGTGCTCCCCCTGCACCTCCTTCCCTGCTCGCTGACATCAGGAAGCTGCCAAAGATAGGCCCCTGTGATGGAAGCGACAAACCCAGCTGAGTTCAGCCTACTACCTGCACCCTTGTTTAAACAGGAGGGCTTGCAGGAGACCAGCCGTTTGTCAGTCGCCCCTTGCTCTGCATTCTGATGGTGGACCGTTGTGAGAATCCTAGCCTCGTTTTCTGAAAGTCAGAGGACTGTCCAGATGATCCACAGCTGTCAGGGATATGACAGTAAAGTCAGCTGTGCTGGAGTGGAAGTGTATGTCGTGGCATCTGCATGGAATGTCAGCGAGGGCCTGGTCTTATCGAGTGAGTTGTGAAGAGGCAGGGAGTCGGGGGGGATGGTGGTGGAGGTGTGTTGAGCTCTGTGCTGGGATCCCCACGGTTCACAACATCTGTCATGAGGATCTGTGTCCCCTTTGATATGGATGTTGTGCCAGCAGGATTCTGTCCTTGCACATGTGACATGGCCAAACGGGGGCACTCTACAGAGCACAGGCACCTGGCGAAGCCCATTGATGGATTTCTTGTCCTGTCGATCTGAGGACTTTTCTCGGATCCCCAGGAAAGCCGGTCAGTCACCTTGTGTAGTATGGCCATTCCACTTGTAGTAATTATTAGCAAACTATTAGGCTGGAAAGAGCAAAGCATGTTGTCTCCCTCTTCCAAACAGGTGAATAAAAGCCTCCTTCCAGCTACGGATGGATGTGAGAACTTGGTGCAGTAGAGGGCAGATCGTTTTAGCACAGACGGACAGAACTATGTTTTGTGAACTTAAGCACTTGGCTTCCTAAATAATCCTGCCCTAAATTTGGTGCAGACCATTTTGCTCAGCCTCAATATGCCACCTTCTGTCCTCCTGAAGTTTCACATCCTTTGTCCTCATAAGTGGTGACCTGACTGCAGGCCTGACTCTGAGCCGAGCTTGCTGCCCGGGACAGTGGACACATGACGTGCTCATTAAGCTCCAGGTCACCTGAGAGGTTGTAGCAAAGCCCTGAGGCTCCATACGAGCACAAACACAGAGAAGTTTTATGTTCATGTTGAAAATTGTCCATTAAACAGAAGAGGAGCAGGGATCGAGATTGGCTAGCACATCAGGGAACTGGTTTTCTAATCAATGAAAAGATTTTGTAGAAGCCTCATCTTCTCCTCACAGGCTGGCCTTCCACTGGCCAGTTCCGGGTGGGCGCGAGCCTGGTGGCCAGGCAGGGGGGCACGCCATGTGGGACCTCGCGGGAGTCATCACTGGCTTGTTAATTGTTCTCATTTGGAATGATCGTCTCAGGCTAAACAGTCTTTTCCAAAGCTTTTTTGTACTAGTAACTTTTTTCTCAAAAGGCATTTCTAGTTGGTGGTATTTGGGGTTGGGTGGGGGTGAGATGAGCAAGAGCGAGTAGGTTCTCCTTCTGGCCTAGTGCTAATTTCACAGTTGAGTTTGGCAGCGGGGTAGGTGGTGAGGAAGTAGGAAGTAAGACCAGGACCCACCTGTGAAGCTCACCTGGGAGGCTGACACAAGTGACGTCACCCGTCTCTTAATAGCACCTGCTCAATGTTTGCGTGTAGTGGCCAAGTTTCTGTCACCTGCCCTTGGCTTCCGGCCGTCACACCGTTGTCTGACCCATGTCCTCTGTGTTCTGGGAAAGGCTTCTGAGGGAAAGGAGGTGATAGTTATTGAGTGCTGACCCTGCCAGACACTGAGGTCCTCTGACAGACTCATGATAGTTTCTCGAAGCAACACTGTGAAGCAGGATACCTAACCCTTGTCATGGGGGTAGGTGAGGAAGCTGAGGCGTCCGCTTGGCCAGTGCGTGGTGGAGCTGGGCTTGGAACCCAGACCCAACAGGACCCAAAACTCTTAGAGTGGAACCCACTCCTCCCTTCACCAGTGCTCAGCAGAGCTGCACTCCACACACGCACGTGCACGCATGCACGCACACACACACGCACACACACACTGACAATTATGAAGGGCCTGTGTCCTTAGTGCTAGTTAGGTAATTTCCTAAAACAGCATCTTGGGTAACTATAATGATGTGAAGATTTTTAATGTGCCATGTTTTATGAGATAAATAGTAATCTCTCACTGGCATGTCAACTAGAGTGTTGACGAAGCTTTGACTCTGGGCTTCCTTATTTCCCCACTGCCCTTCTTCTTTAATAACTCCCTGCCCTGCCTCACTGCCAGCACACCAGGGGGCTCTTTGTGGTTCTCATGAGGTTGACATGACCTCAGTTAACAGTGTCTAATCATTCACGACACAGCTTTGTGCCCAGATGTCAGATGTGAACTGTGTGATTCTTCCTGACCTTGAAGAAGGGACAGCAGATGGGACAGCCGAGGAGCACGGTACCCCTGTTTCAGGGCTCAGTCCCCTCTCAAGGAGGTTTGAGCTGTTAGAGCAAAGCCCTCTGGTAATGAAGCCATTTGTCCCTGGGAAGAGAATGAGCCCTTGTGAGACCAGAAACAATGGGCATGTTGAGTTGCAGACCTAGGGTGAAGGGAGGCTCAGGCAGAGGCACATGGGCTGAATTGGGATGGTTCAAGGAGTGCATTCTTCCTAGGCGAGTTTCTGTTGTCAACAAGTCTACTCTGTGGTAATGATGATACTTAGGCAGTGGTCATTAATGCCTCTGTTTTGAATGATTTCCCCAAGTGAGTAAGTCATGAACTCTTCAAGGTTTTCTTATTTTTTCTTCTATGAGTTTTAATTAGTGTAGTTTTTTTTTTGTCCAGAAATCACCCTGTGAGAAATGAATAAAAATAAGTTTGGGGAACAGTGTGTTGTTATTTTTCATGGCAGTGTTTACTTTTATATTCTTACTTACCTGTGAAGCAAACCCTCATTCTTAGGTCTCTGCTACTAATTTGATTCCAGGCAATAAAAGTGGGTGTTGCTGCGCTCTCTCTCTAAGCAAAAGCTTTTGGTGCGCGTTTTTCAAGACTTACTTCATCTAGTACCAAGACAGCGGGCAGAGAGTCCCTGTGAGCTTTATAAAACCAGAGCCCGTCTGCTGCCAGGGTTCATTGCCTGCCAGCCCTCTCTAGATGTATCTGGATCTCCGCGGTGTTGACCTTTTCTAGTAAGAGATGCTGGAGCGGGAGTCCGGTCCCAAGAGTGCGGAAGGGTCCCAAGAGTGCGGAGGCGGAATCTCCAGGGCCAAAGGGTGCGCCTGGGGCGAGTGCAGGACCCCCCCCCCCCCCCGCCGGCGGCAGATAAGGGAACCGCCACACACCGTGTGAGAGCTCGGGAAGGGGGAAGTCGGAACAAAGGCAACCGGGACCGGCGCTGCGAAGGGCTGCCGGCCATCTGCTCCGACACTGGGACCCGCTCCCTCAGCGGGCTTCCCTGGGGCAGGGAGTGGCCGCCCGGGCTGGGGAGGGCGGGGAGCAGCCCTATCCCCCCCCCCCCCCCCACTTGGCTTTTGGGGACCGCGCGCCCCCGGCGGCCGCGCTGCGGGGCGGAGCCTGGCCGCCGCTCACCGCCCTCCTCCCTTCCCTCCCGTAGGTGAGGCCGCGCTCCGAGCCCGGACATGGCAGCATGACGGCCTGGGACCGCGCTGCCAGAGGCCGGCCAGGAGGAGCCCCCGGCTGCGGGAGCGAGCGCCCGGAGCAGCGACTGCTTCCTGAGGCCGCCTGAGCCTCCTTCCCCACCCGCCGGCTGTTACTGTTCACCCCGTGGAGTCCTGACTTCTCCGCCTGCAACTTCAATATGTGTCATGTTATTGTCACCTGTCGCTCCATGCTCTGGACCCTCCTGAGTATCGTGGTGGCTTTCGCAGAGCTCATCGCCTTCATGAGCGCCGACTGGCTCATCGGCAAAGCCAAGAGTCTCAGCGGCGCCGAGCCGGACGAGCAGAGCGGAGGCCGGTCGGAGCCCTACCACCCGACCCTGGGCATCTACGCCCGCTGCATCCGCAACCCCGGCGTGCAGCACGTGCAGCGGGAGACGCTGTGCGGGCCCTACGCCGAGAGCTTCGGCGAGATCGCCAGCGGCTTCTGGCAGGCCACCGCTATCTTCTTGGCCGTGGGCATCTTCATTCTCTGCACTGTGGCCTTGGTGTCCGTCTTCACCATGTGTGTGCAGAGCATCATGAAGAAAAGTATTTTCAACGTGTGCGGGCTGCTGCAAGGGATCGCAGGTAAGCGTGCGGGAGAGGGACCGGGCCTCTGCCCTGTGTGTGTGTGGCGCGCCCCCTGCCCCACGTTCCCTGCCGGTTGGGAAGAGCAGGCTCCTGTCCGGTCAGACTGGGTTTGCTCCCTTTTCCCTGTTGCACTGTCGCCTGTTCTTTCTCTCCCATATTCCTCGTCATTGCTTATTTCCTTGGGTTCGAAGTTATTGGATTTTGTTAGAGTACTCCTACTTTTTTTTTTTCTTTTACCATTAAATTAAAAGCATGCTTTCCCATTAGTGCATCCCGTTGTGGAAATTCGGGTGAGAGAGCCCCCCCCCCACCCCCTGCAGCAGGCACCCTGTGCTAAGAAGGAAGGCATGTGAGTGTGGGGCCTTCAGTGTTGGGCAGTGGGTCCGGCCGGGTGCTCGACCCCATCCCAACCACAGGATGATTTCAGCTTTGGGAGAGGAAGAAGCAGGCTGGGAAGGAATTAATATCAGCTGTTCTGTGTTTAATAGTGTTCTGGTTTAAATTGTCTGTCTCCTGTAGTCTGACAGAATGTTCTGTGCATTCACATCAGAAAATACAAACTACTCCACTTTCAGGCAATTTCTCACTAATGAGCTCATTAGAAATTGGTGGAAAGGAGAGTATGCACCCTTCACAATGATCCTGAGGGGAGGCAGGGAGTCGCAGGATAACTTCTGTGCGCCCCAGCGCTTTCAAAGCCTTTCCCGGATGGGTTTGGAAGGTGGATCCTGAACCAAGAGGGCATCAGTCAGTCTGTATGGGCTCAAGGGATTTGTTCTGGATGGCAGAAGTATGTACACATAGATACAGACACTGCAGTTTCAAGATATCCTCAAGAAACTAAAGGAATAGACTCTCACTTTGATCTTTCAGGAGGAAAAAAATAGCTTTTTAAACAATTAGAAACAAGGTATTTGTTAATCTCAACTCTACCAGGAGAACAGTAATCCACCCACAAACCCTAACTGAAGGCCACAGGCGACTCATCCCTCAGCAAATGCTAAAGCCTTATGCGTGGGACTCCTTGACAGTGAAGATAAGCCCTGAGCCTGGTGTCCAGGGCTGTAAGGAAACAGACCCCAAGTGAATTCACTGTAGTCTGCCTAACAGCAAACTCTTGAGCTCAGCAGGGCTGGCTTCCAAATCAGCAGATCAAACAAGTTATTTTCCAAACAGCTGATAAGATAATGCTTTCTGTTCGTCCAGTCTTTGGGGAGCCCCCATATATATGTGATAGTTGGTGGATAAGAGCCTAGAGAAGAGGGAGAGAGGGCCTGCTGCACAGTCCTGACCTGTGTGCATGCGGGATATCCTCTGGGGCCCCCATCTCTCTGAGAGGAATAGCCAGATGATGAAGGACTCGGGCAGTCCTGGGCATTCACAGAATTTGTGAAGTCAGGATTCTGATTTTCAGTTTTGCTTGAGATAAATATGCCACCTCTTTGGGCCTTGTCATTCCTCAACTGGTAAATACAATCTTACCTTAGATTTTTTTTTACTTTAGATTTTTAATTCTGTGAAGCTCATTATCCCCTTTTTTATTCTGAAATCTTCTGAAATCTGAAGTTTATCCCCTTCAGCTTGGCATTTTACCTCGCAGATACGTTAAGTAAGATTCATCTTTTCCTTGTCAGAGAAATGCCCCTACTTTATTGCACTGAGACACACAGTGCCTCAGAGGAATGTGTATATATGCTGTGTGCATAGCAAAACTTCTGCTGAGAAGTACTACCAAAGGCTTTTGAAAAGCCAGAAAAAACAGGTGGATGAAGAGAAGGCAGTGTGCGCAGTTTATTAAGCCCATCAAAGAGCCTTGGTTGACAAGAGAAGTGGATTTCTGTGTAATTTTTCTTTACTGTGTATATGTCCTCATACTTGGTGATTCATGCCTTTATGATGAAATTTACTATCAAAGTTCTGGTACGCAGGCAAAGCTTCTGTTTGTCGTCCCTAAGAATGCTTTTCATCTTGAGGAACTTAGTGCCTTCTAGCACTTGTAGTCGTCTCTAGCCCGAATGGGGCATCTTGGGACATAACACCTGAAGCTGTCTTTTACAGTCATTCAGAAGCAACTTACAGATACCCTTTCAGTCTTACTATTTACATGCAGGTTTTGAAGGGTGGGGGGGGGCACAAAGGGAGAGGGAGGGAGAGAATCCGAAGTAGGCTTCAGGCCCAGCATGTAGCCCATCATGGGGCTCAATCCCTTGACTGTGAGATCATGACCAGAGCTGAAATCAAGAGTCGGATGTTTAACCAACTGAGCCACCCAGGCGCCCCCACGAAGTTTTTAATAAGCTGTTAGTCCAGTGAACTCAGTCTCGAAGAATGAAGATTAGTCCAGCAAATCTTTTGGTACTCTTGTTTGCTATTTCACATAAATGACAAGAGTGTTCATTTGGCACAAAGATCAGTTCATGTTGTAGGAATTATTCATACACTCCAATGAATTATTCCTGACCTCCCCCCCCTCCCCTTCTCTCTGTATCAGGCCTCTGGGAAGAAAAGAAGGTTGAAAAGAAGAAAATAGTAGCATACCTGAGGTCTTTTGGTCACCTCTCCATCCCAAGTCTAGATTTTCTAAGAGAACTTTCTAGTTCTAGTTTCTAGTTCTAAGAGAACTTTCTCCCCACCCCTCTTACTTATGTTCCCTGTGAATACATACAGCGTCCCAGAAAGTCTGAGATTACTTAAAATTTCGAATTGGCAAGAGATAGAGATTCCTTTGTAGTCAGACCACCTCTCTGGAGCCCACTCATCTGAGGGTAAGAATGGAAGTACAGGAAGAAGTAGTTTCTCCGCCCAGCCTAGCAGCGTCCCCCTCGAGCAGAAATTGTGGGTGAGACTGAGTACGCAGTGACTCCCTCATGGTTCGGAGTGGGGGGTGATCTGTAAGGGATGCTTGGTGGGCTCTTTCCCTCCGAATGGAGACCTGTGCTGGGTAGTTTAGATCAACATCTATGGCTGCCATGGTCCTTGAATCTATGGCTGAGAAAGTTGCCCCACCAGTGTCTGAAATAGCTGACTTGCTTTCTCTCCTGTCGGCCAATACGTAATAGCATCTGGGCGGCCCCAGCCTCAGCCAGGGACTCGGTGCAGCTGCGAGCATCAGTCTTCCCTCCCTTACCCCCTGGTTCTCAGCCCTGGATCTCTCGGAACAAATGGTGAGAAAGAAACTGTTGCCAGTGCAACAAGAGCATTCTTTGGAAATACACTCAGACTGTGTTTGCTCTTAAAACTTTCATTTTGGCAGAAGTAACATTTTTGTAAAATATAATTGGATGAAAAATTACAAGATACTGTAAGCACATTCCTTAGTACTTCTTTTTTTTTTTTTAAGATTTTTTAAATTTATTTATTTGACAGAGATCACAGAGAGAGAGAGGGGAGTAAGCAGGCTCCCTGCTGAGCAGAGAGCCCGATGTGGGGCTCGATCCCAGGACCCTGGGATCATGACCTAAGCCGAAGGCAGAGGCTTAACCCACTGAGCCACCCAGGCGCCCCGATTAGTACAACTAATTTTAAAGAGTAAATAGGCCTTGGGTTTGTGTAGCCTCATTGCCTACAGAAAGTGTAACATAAATTATCCAAATCTGGGTATTTTGATTTTAGAAGTGGGTATGAAAGAATTTCCTACTTCAGTGGAACTCTCAGAATCTAGATTACTTAAAAATAATAATAAGATACAACTATTGACTGTTAAGTTAACCCAGATATGGGATTTGCCTTCAAGATCTAGGATACTGGTGGGCACCCCTCTGACATTTTCTAAATACTTAGCACAGACGCCTTTGGAGTTCAGTACTTCTCTCTCTCGCCTGAGAGGTCAGGCCTCACCTGCCTCGGCATCAGCCCTGACCTACCCTTCCGGTGGCTGTGAAGCGGCCGATAATTGACCTCACTTCTCTGAACCTCTTTTCTCACTTGTAAAATGGGCATGATGACGTATAATACAAACCTCAGGGTTGTTCTGTGGATTGAATAAGATCATATGTGAGAAGAAAGGTTTAAGCATAGTACTTGGCACACAGTAAATAGTAAGTGGCAGCTTTGTGGTTATTAAAGTTTATCTGCTTCCTTGACAGGACTTAGTATTTTTTTTTGTTTCTTAGAATTGCTGCATTTGAAGGAAGAGTGGTTTCTCTTCTAGTCTTTGGAACTGAGCTTGTTCTGCTGGGTATCGAGCATCACTGTGTTGTATAGGGCCATTCCTGGCCCCTTCATAGCCTGCTTGTGTTGGGGCTGAGTGGCTTTGAGGGGACGGTAGGTGTCCCTGGGGCATTTTTTTTAAAAAGCAGAAGATAGCAGTTGAGTTGAAAGGAAAACCAAGAACTTCCTCTCACTGCTCTTCCGCCTGACACACACAGTCTCTCATTTCTTTCCTTACTGGAGGCAGCTCCTCGCCATTGAGCCTTGACTGCAGTGGCTTTGCAGGCTCGCTCCACAGACTAAATCACAGGCTGATTGGTCTTCATGAGGTGAAGACTTGTCCAGAACTTGGCAGAGCCAGAAACACGCATCAGTCCGGAGCCCTCTGGGATTCATTACAAAAGCTGGGTAACCGGCCAGCAGGGTCGTCGCTGCCAGCTGTCTTCCTTAGGTTGTGACCTGGATGTAATCCATAATGAAACCATAGAACGCAAAGATCCAGGTTTTCCATGACAGCATCAGGCAGTTTGTTTTTAGAAATGCATGTAGGGCTTTCTCAGAAGGCCATGGAATCCCCAGTGACTCAGGTTTGGGACAGAAGCCATTAAAATGAGCTCAGGATTTGGCTGACTTGTTTTGGCTTGGACTATTCCACTGGGGTTGCCATGAGGGTTGGCCTAGCACATGAGTTGCTGGGCCTGGCTGCTGCTGTCTGTTCAGTCTTCATCCTATGCTTGTTTGCTTCTTTATGTCTGCCTGGCTCTCACGCTCTCTGCTCCCCGTAGCCCTGTCTCTATCCATTTCAGTCCAGCAGGATTGCCTCAGCAAGCTGCTCCACCAGTCTGACCAGATAGATCGCTGTGGGGCTGAACTCTGCCTTTGCTGGTCTGGGAGAGAGGGCGTGCTCATGGAACTCCCTCTCTGTTGTCATGGCTCCACCTGCTGTGCGCGGGCTCAGCTTTCTGGGAAGTGAGCAATGATGGAGGATGAAGAAGAAGAATATGCAAAAAAGGGCAAGGAATAAAAGCAGCATCTGAGAGAGGAGACAGGTGGAGGGTTTTGCCTTTGCTGCTTGTAGAATTGCTTTGTCAGAAATCAGAACGTATGTGGGAGTGTGGATAGGCTGATGGAAGGTGCCATGGTCACTGTCTAGGACTGGTATTGCCATTGCTGTTTTTCATAGGCTGAACAATAACCTTAGCATCAAGCCGGTCTCAGCATATATTTTGTATTAACTACTCAACCTGGTCTCAGCATGTATTTTGACTTATCCTTTGCTCTACCCATTCACCTCTGGGCCAGAAAGATCAGCCACTGGAGAGGAGAAAAATAAGAATAGGGGCTTGCAAAGCACAGGGAGAGAGGAAGAGATTCCTAACTCTTGCAGTGATCTTGTCCTGTAGTTTTACACCTGAAAAACTTACCTGGCTTTGTCCAAGAAGGTAGTGTGACCCTGAATGCCCAACTTCAAAATCCCCTCAGAGAAAAAGCATGAGGAATATAGAGGAAGCATTCTGTGCTTTTCCTTCTTAGAACAAGGCACTGGAAGCTTCTGGCTGTCAAAGGGAGTCTCTTCATTTTTGGCTCTCCAGACAGAGAATGTCTCCCCGCAGAAGTCAGGTCTAACAGTTCTATGTCTGAATCTATTTAAGAATACCAGCAATTATGACACATCTATGAATTCATCAACCCCTAGGAACCCCCTGGTAAAAACCGAAGAAATGTTGTACAGTAGGCCAGAATTAAATTCCAGTTCAAGGAGCTTTTATGGGATGCCTACTAATTGCAAAGACCTGTAGACTCAGGTCTCCAGTCTCTTGAGTTTCTGCTTCCCAGCCATATTAGAGAGCCCTTGTTTCATAAACTGTACCCTAGAGAGGCAAAAATATGTATCTAAATGCTATATATAAAGGGAACAGAGAACTCAACCATATCATTAGATCAAAAACTACTCCCTAAAAGCAAGTGGGCCAAGCAGGCATTGATTTGAGTAAATCCAGGGAGCAGAATCTGTTTTTAAAGAATCAGTTGGAAGGTCTAGAAGAAAATTGCAAATTCTCTTAAAATTCAGAAACAGCCATTGATATGCAAATAAAATGTGGAAAGCAGTTTGCCATGGTAACCACTTAATTACAGACGTAAATTATCATGGAGCCACGGATGATGTAGGTTCAGATTCCATGAACAAATAGTCACTTAAATATGGCTCTGAATATTTCCATGAGCAGTTCAGGCAGGCACTCTGCTTTAAGAGCTTAATGCATGGGTCGTATTCTAAGTTGTGATGCCACTTGGAAAGTAATCTACTTCCAGGAATGAAGAACTGCGCTCCAGCACAGCCAGCCAGAGCTACCAGTTTCGTTACTGTATATGGGCTTTCCAGTAGCTTTATTAAATATCCAGGACTCACTCTCTTTTTTATCTTTTATTTTTTTAAAAAGATTTTATTTATTTGAGAGAGAGAGGGCGAGCGTACAAGCAGGGTGAGGGGCAGAAGGAGAGGGAGAAGCAGTCTCCCCGCTGAGCAGGGAACCTGATGCAGAACTCGATCCCAGGACCCCGGGATCATAACCTGAGCTGAAATCAAGAGTTGGACACTTAACTGACTGAGCCACCCAGGCACCCCCATGAATGACTCTCTTTTTTAAAAGATAACCCCCAGTACCAATGAAATCTAAAATAAACTTTGAGAATGCAAAGCCAGTATTAAGAGTTTCAAACCAAAATGCACAAGTTGCTGTGTGCTGAGAGTTTTGAGGCCAACCTCAAACCTCAGGCTCTTGTGTTGAAAAGACACCTGCTTTAGTGGAGGAGTTATTTAACACTATCCGGACCCTAAGACTAAGACTTCAGCAGGCAAGAAATTTGCTTACTGTCCTAAAAATTTCATAGCTCAAAAACTAGATTTTTTTTCACGTCTTTTACTCTGCTACACACTGCATTTTATTTATCTTGGAAGTTTATTTTGAATGATCAGTGTACTTTGGTTATAGTCAAACAGAAGCTCTATCTTAATTTTGCATGTTAGATGAATAATTTATCAAGAAAATATTTCATAAATCCTTCCCAGTTACACGTAGTTTAAAAAAGAGCTTCTCAAAAAAAAAAAAACAAACAAACAAAAAACAAACAAACAAAAAAGGCTTCTCACTTGGAATAAGAAGGAAACTGTGCCACCAATTCACAGGAAGGGATAATCTGGCTAAATTATTTTGTTGGGATGCATTTTTAACTGTTAGAGAGTTAAGGCTTTAGAAACTGTCAGTGAAATAATTTGCATATAAACATGAATCATTGCTGAGGAAGACTTCCGGAGGCTTCAACAAGGGAGAAACTGCATCTTTCTTAAAGATTGTTTCTCTGTATATTTTAAGGGCATCAGACAGTTTGTAATTGATGGTCATTAATTCTGAGTAATTCTAACAGAAACTTCCTCTGGGGGCCTTAGTTGTAAAGTCTTTTTATGACAAGTGTGCTCTGATTGTCTTCCAAAGAATTCTCTTTATGTTGCTCTATCATCTGCTATCCACCCCCGACCCTGGAAAAGTATTTTTCTTGCCAATTATAATTCCCTGGGAGTGTTTTTAGTAGGAAATCAGTACCATACAAGATTCTTCTGGGGAGATGGTATGAGCATTAATACAAACTTTACAAAAAAAAAAAAAAAATTGACACCTGATCCTTCACTTTTTTTCTCCTTCCTGTCAGAACATCTTGGTTAAAAACCTCTGTTATTAATCACGTATGAAGATGACATGTAGAAATAATCTGCCTAACAAAGACATGTGGTACCATCCGAAAACCCTTTTGATTACCAGTGAACCTCGGCCCTCCAGTTCCTGGTCTGCCTATCAGAGCAGAGTTATGAAATGTCAAAGTTGGGCCCACTCTGGCTTGTCCACAAACTCTTGAGATTTTGAAATGAGGTTCAGCGAAAGCAAGTTTAGATTCTGGATTCCAAAGAGAGAATTCCAAAGAGCCTTCTTACTCTTCAGCCCTATTACTTGTTTCTTAGAAAGGTGTCCCCAGCCTGACACAGGCCACCTCTGCCCTCTTCTCCCCTCTCCTCCCCTCTCCTCAGAGGGGCCTCTTGCCCAGCGTTTACTGCCTTTGAATGAATCCTGGTCCATCCACTCTGCTGAGGTCTCTAGCGGTCCACAGCAAAAAGAAGAAAAGACAGGGACAATGTGAGATTTCATAGAGCTGAATGTATTCCGTTTAAAGAACTGTCTTTGATTCTGATTACATCCTTCACTGTTTTTGTGTTAAAATATCCTTTAAAATATCCTTTTATGAAATGATGGTTTTCAGTGTCCTTATATTAGCAAAATAAAAATATTGGCCTTCTAGTAATTTTTCTGGTGATTTACTAGTGTGCAAAGTCCAGAAGCATGGGAATCACTCTTCTAGAACGTAAGCAAGGGTGCAGATTGTGTCTTTTTCACATTTCTATCTCCGCTGTTCAGAATGGCCTACATACATAAGTCCTCAGTCAATGTATGTTATTGGTAAAAACACGATCTGTGTTATGATGATCTCTACAAGCCCAGCCATAAATTTCTAGGTGTCTGGAAAAGAGTAAAGTGTTCTCCAGTGCTGCTAAGCCTCAATCGTGACATGACCTCTGCCCTCCCAGACACGGCATAAATAAATTAATGGAGCCATTACCCACAGAACTAACTGGCAGGCACTAAAACCAAATTCTGTTTGGCTTTTACATAAATTTTCATTGAAAAATTGAAAAACCGTAATGGGCAAAGTGATGTCAAAGGTATAGATTAACCAAAGATGGCAGTTCTTGGGCAGAAATCCTTGATTCATGTTATAACTAATACTTTGTTATATTACTTCTGAAAGATTCCTGACTCTGAATGGTGAACCTGACGTTTTGGTACTGAGGACAGTGGCCTGCTTGGCATCTGAGAAGTCAAGCAGGCTGGCATACCATCACCAGATGGCATCGCAACTTGGGCGATGGAAGCCCAGGACTCTCCTTGGGTGGAGGGACGGGCCCTGAGAGCCACCATCTTGGTGTCTGCAGTTGTCCTAAGCAAAGTGTCACTCCAGCCAGATGGCACAGACTCAGGGCGATATCCCTGATGTGCGATGTGAGACAGGCACATCTCTCACAAACACCTGAGGGACTTACGCCCATGCTGCACAGTTAATGGTGGAAGGATGCGGGAGGTGGGGGGGCGAGAAACGGAGATCATTGGCATGTTCTGTGAATTAAGAAAAGCCACTTGAAGGGGGTGAGATGGTAGCACGGTGGCCTGACCTGCTGGTGGAGGATGTAATTTGGGGGCTGTCTGGGAATGAACACAGGGTATATGTGCTTGTGGATGTGCAATTTTAGATAGCTCCCATTCACACAGAATCTGAACAAAGACAAAAATGTATGTGGATTGTATGGCTTACGTTTACCCTCTAGTCCAGTAGGTTTTAGGCTTGCTTGCGGTTTTCTGCTCGCGGGTGGTCCGCACCCTGCAGAAGAGGACACCCTAGCAAACCTGAAATTGTTCTGACTTGTTTCCTAGGTTTTCTTTTTAGGAATTTCTTTAGCCAGGGGCAGCCATTCCACAGTGGCATATGTAGTGACGTGAGGAGGCCGGTGACATTTGGACTATAGTGAAAGAGGTGTGGATAGAACTTCTTTATTCGTTGTTGTCTTGCTGTGGCGTTTAGCAAACCAGCCTGAGTGAACGATAGGTGACCCTTTATTTTGGTGCAGCCTTTCCCTCCCTTTGCCCCCTCACAGCACTGGACCGCACAGATGCTTTTGCTTTAAAAGCTGGTGTCCGGTTCGCAGTGAAGCAGCAGCAGCCGAGCACAGTGGCTCGGGAGCGGCGTCTGGAGCCCCCCCCGCCCCCGGATCTGAGGCCCGGCTCAGATCCGTGCGGGGCCTCGCTGGATCCCTGCAGGCTTCAGCTTCCTCGTCCATCAGGTGGTCATAGGAATAGTACCAACCTCCAAAGCTTGTGAAAAGGACTGAACCAACTAAATTTAAAGGGCTTCCCCAGTGCCTGGCACATTGTAGTGCTCAGTAAGCATCAGGAGTGGCCACTGTTAGTTTAAGTTACTCTGACCATTAAAAGGTTCTAATCATCTGTATAATCTTCCAGGTTAAGGTATTAGTTGTGAATGGAACTTGGGAGAGGGTATTCATAGCTTTAGCTCCATGTCATCTTTACTTAGAATCTAGCATTTTTGTCATAGAAGACCTTTCCAAAAGGTTCTTGTGAAGATGTAAAGACTAGAAAGAAAATAAGAATCAGAATTGATGTGTGAAGTCAGCCCACAACACAACCTGTGTAGAGGACTGTGGTGTAGACCCTGAGTGTGGATTTGGGATAAGGATGGAGGCATAGAAGCCAGGGAGTAGGAAACACACTTCTCACCACTGTTAACAAGTTTCCCGTTGAATGGGAGTCCCTCTGAGCTCAAACAGTTGCTGATCCTTTATGGGACAAATGGATATTATGTCACAGTTAAGACTTCTGATTTTTTTTTTTTTAAGATTTTATTTATTTATTTGACAGAGATCACAAGTAGGCAGAGAGGCAGGCAGAGCGAGAGAGAGGAAGGGAAGCAGGCTCCCTGCTCAGCAGGGAGCCCGATGCAGGGCTCGATCCCAGGACCCTGAGATCATGACCTGAGCCGAAGGCAGAGGCTTAACCCACTGAGCCACCCAGGCGCCCCAAGACTTCTGATTTTTACTCTCACTATTCTATACAGTTTTTCAGGTAGTTGTACTTGCTCCTTAGAATTTCACAGGTAAAAATTTTAAATAAAAAGTACATTTCTTCTTTCTTAAAAGATTAGAGAGAACGTGGTTTAGCCTTGTGTTATGACTGAGAACGATCGCTACAGAATATCTCACCAAGTCCCTGCACATGAGGAGTATGTAGGTTCATAGCATGACGACTGGGGTGAGAACAGCGTGATGACCAGTTCAGCAGGTGGGACCTGGATGTGGTCTGACAAGGTGTGCCTTTCTCAGAGCTTGATACGTTTGCCTGGGGGTGCTGGGAAAGAGAAGTGTCCCCACCTAACAACATTTGATGACCTACCAGCAGCTATTAAGGACTGCCAAAATGACTTCCAGCTGTCAGCATAAAAGAGGACTTGGGGAAAAACTGAAATTTCGATGAGGAGAGCTGTAGTGTACAGATCAATGTTAACCAGCATCCCTGCATTTGTTGTAAACCACTGTGTACCTCACTCGTTCTGCCACATGATGGGCCCTGCCCGAGAGCTACGTACCTGCACATGGTATTCCCCTCCCGGAATGCAGACCGCACACACCAGGTGCTCATCGGCGCCCCTGCCTTCGGGGCTGCTGCTGGGAGGGGGCCTTGCCGGCGCCCGAGAGCAGTTCTGCGTTCTCTGCCTCCAAGGCTGGCATGTTCTGTTGGTCTTTCCATTCTGGACACCACCCTTCCCTCTTTTGCAAACACCATGGTCCCCCTCCTTCTTCATTTACCCTTGTACCTCTCTGTTTTCTGTCACCTGCCATTTTTCCTGAACTTCTCCACGTCTGCCCCTGCACTGCTGCCCTCCCAGCCGGTGGCCTGGAAAGGCCCCACAGGAACGAAGCTTCTTCCTCCAACCAGTTTAAAAACTTGGCATGTGTATTACCTTGATTTCCTTTAAAGCGTAACATCTGCATCACAGTGCCCTGTCCTTTCATTCACCCAACAAATATTACTGAGCACCTATTACATGTCCTAGATTGTTTTAAGCAATTGGGATACATAAAGAATAACTGACAAAGTTCTTCGTCCTTATGGAGTTTACACTGAAGATGGTGGAGACAGACTGTGAACTAAATAAGTTATTATATCAAAAGGTGGTGGGGACTATGGAAGAAAGAAAAGGTGTAGCCAGGGTAAGAGAGGTGAGGTATGCTGGGATGGTAAGAGGACAAGTTAAAATAGTAAATAGGATAGTCAGGGTAGGATTCAGGGAGAACCGATTTACAGACTTGATGGAGCTAAAGGAGTCAACCATATGGGGAATCAGGAAGAGCTTTGCAGGCGCAGGAAACAGTTAGAATGAAGGCCTTGCTGGTAAGAGTAATGTGGGCTCTGAGGGAAAGAGAGGAGTCAAAATTATTCTAAGGTTTTTGGCCTGAAAGGGTATAAGAGTTGAACTCCCACTTGCTGACATGAAGTGCTCAGGGCAAAGACAAGACTGTGAAGTGGGTAGCGGCAAGGAGGAGTTAGGTTTGGATGTAATTTTCAAGTACCTCGTTAGACATCCAAGTGGCGTTTAAGCAGGCAGCTGGATTGCAGATCTGGGTATCAGAGTGCGGGCGATGTCAGCCCGAAGTGTTTAAAGCTGTGGGACCAAGTGTGATCAGTAAGAATACAGAGAAGAGGACAAAGGATTGAGCTCTGGGCACTCCAGTACTAAGATACCAGAAAGTTACTGACAGCAAAGGATACTGAGAAGGAAAAGCCAACACAGCATCCCACCTAGAACACTGGTGGATGCTCTGACATGTTTGCAAGGAGGACTGTCCTGTCTTCGTTTTCTTCTAAGGCTGTACTTAGTATTCTTTTCTTTTCTTTTGGGAACTTGCTGATTGAACGTACCACTCCCAATAAGCCTGGAGTGCTCTCTGAGCTGTGTCCTAGAATGGGACTGGGGTACTGGAAGCCAGTCCCTCTCTCGTCTGATTTGCTTTACTTCCTGTTGGAGAGATGGCTGCCTGGAGCAAGGGAACGAGGTGGAGGGGGCGTGGTGGCGGGGGCAGCCTCCTGGCATTATGCTGTAGTGAACTGAGCTGGCTCAACAAAAGCTGAAGTGCAGGCTAAGCTAGGTCCACATCCCAGATCTTTGAGTCACAGGGTAGACCCGAAGGGAATCAGCAAGGGGTTCCTAAATGAGTCAGTGGCTATTTCAAAGAAATGAATTGAACTCTTGACCTCTGTTATCCAAAGTTAACTGTGACACACCCATCAGGTTTATGGTAAGTGCTAAGACAAAACTGCCATATAGACTAAGAGAAATCAAGTTTTCTGCCCTCAAGGGGCTCAGAGTCCTACTAGGGTACTGCTCCATCTCAGAGCTGAGTGTAATGACCGGCACTTAGGTGACTCAGTAAATAGTTGTTGAGTAAGTCTACAAAATTAAGTGTGATGAAGAACTGAATAGAGAGAGGGTAGTGGAAGCACACAGAAGACCATTCTGGCAGGAAGTGGTGACAAATGTTTCGCATGGAGGGGACACCTGACTTCGGTGAGCGGGGATAATTCCAGGTAGATGAATCCCCCAGGGGTCAGCATGAATAAGAACCCCGTGTTCAGGGAATGGGGATTGTGTGACCAGAATCCTTGAGTGTTACTCGCCTATGTGTGTTTAAAGCCTGTGAAACCCCACATCAAGCCACTCCTGCACCCCCGCTGTGGCCACTTACCGCTGTGCTTGGCACCCAGGGCAGGCACACAGTATACAGTCAGGGGACTCACCTCACGGAATTACCGAATTGGAACCCAAATTTATCAGAAGCTATTAAGCCTGCTGTCAGCTGTCTGCTGTGCACTCACTCTCCAAAGAGATGAGGATATCTGATAGCTTTAGAGTGAGCTTCTTGATTATAATCTAGTGAAGGCTGAGTGCTGGGTCCCTCACTGGGAGCTTCTCCACAGGATGACAGTAGCAGTATCAGCTGGCCCTGTTCTTTGTGTCCTTAGAAGAGTGCTTTGCAAACTGAGGTCTAGTTAGTCTTTGCTATTTAGTCTGAAAGCCTGTCTGAAGAGGAAATGAGATTTTTTTTTAAAAGATTTTATTTATTTTTATTTATTTGAGAGAGAGAGAGATCATGAGCAGGGGGGAGGAGACTCCCTGCTGAACAAGGAGCCAGATGTGGGGCTTGATCCCAGGACACGAGGATGATGACCTGAATCCAAGGTGGATGCTCAACTGACTGAGCCATCCAGGTGTCCCAGGAAATAGGAATTTGATGTCCAAAGATCCACTTATTATTCTTTGGGACAGGAGCCAGACTTTAGTTCTCACATTTTCAGGCCAGGAAAAACGGCCTCCTTCTGTACTCCTGGTGGGTGACCCACAAAAGACAAGAAACTGTGCGTCCATTCCCTTGGCCAGCCGGAGGTGAAGTGATGATTGCGTGGTTGATCTGGAGGGAAGGAGGTGATGCTCTAACTGCCAGGAAAACACTGTGAAACGGCCATGGAGCCTTTCCTCATTTCCTTCACAGACTGAAGAGCTGTGGTTCAGACTTGACTCCCCCCATGCCTGGCATCTCAGGAGGCTTGAGATGGTCATCTTCAGACCAAGTAAAATACTATGTGTTGTATTCAGGAACTCCTAGTCTTTATAAAATTGGGTGCTTGGCAGGATCACGGAGATGTTTATCTTCCTACCTAAGGGATTTGCTTAAAACTTAGATTTGATGACATTACTTCATTCCAGAGCTGTAGCAAGAAAATAACCTAAGATGTACAATTTTGTGGTCTAATTACAGGAGTCAATAAATGTGGACCACAAAGCAAGAGGACTAAGACTTTATCTTTCTTGGTACTTTTTTTTTTTTTTAACCTTCTAAGTTTTAGACACTGGAAATGCTATAAAACATAGTTTCTGCCCTTTTGGAGCTCATGGAGTCTAATTATTTGAGTTAAATCCAAACCACATGCTTAGGTTGTCCACAGAGGCTGAAGATTCCTGTGCAGTAAGATTGAACTGCCAAGAATCTGGGGTTGAGTCTGAAAGCTCAGGGGAAAATGTTATTAAAACTGCACAGAGACACGGGGGGCACTGCATTGTGATAGCTGGTGTCTACCTCACATGGCCAGCCTCATCGAGGTCAACAGGACTGTGTCTCCAGCCAGTGGTGGCATCTCAGGTACTCCAAGTAACTATCAGTTCTTCATTTTTTTTCTTTCCCAGGTAAGGCTGTCATGCCCACGCGACCCCATGATGAGCAGAGGGTACCTTCTGGGGTGCCATCCCAGCAAGTAGACCCATGGCAGAGGTTATCACAGCTCTGAGTCACTTACTGTTTCTTTCGCTGGTGACGATTTTCTTTGGGCTGTGGCCAGTATCACTCTCCCTGCTTTCCTTCCTCCTAGCTGGGCCAACTGTTGCTTAATCAGGCACATGGGAAGAGATGCCCGTCAGAAAAGCCAAAGCTGACTGGCCAAGTCGCTTACTTTGTCAGTGATGTCCCCCTCCCAAAACAATACTGCATTAGGGCAAGGTGGTGGAAAGACCCCAGAGACCATTCACTACAGGCTGGCCTAACTTCAGAAACTACTTTTTTAATAAGTACATAGGAAGATCAGACCATTTTCTGGCTTGGCTTCTATGTGAAATTTAATCCAGAGCACACTTCACCTTCCCTTTGGTCTCCAGCTGTAACCCACAACCATGCTGAGAGTCCCTGAGTATACTGCAGACTGAGAACCAGAGAAACCATGCTAAGTTTGTAGCAGACTTGTTATGTCTGACTATATTCTAATGCCTGCTGTTTGACATACCTATTTAAGACTTCAGTTTTGTCTCATTAGTTGGTGTCATTAATCCTACTTGGAATTCAGGGCATAAGTTTGCTTCTAAACACTGGGATTCAGAGCCCTGGAACAGGACAGTGTGACAGGCTAGAGCAGCCAGCTGAGAGTCTCTCCTTCCTTTCCTGCTGACAAATTTCATTCTCATTGATTGGTATCTGTCAAGTTATTTTACTGGTTTTCACGGGGGACACTGTGGTTTGGAGATTTTATGATGGGTTTAACTCTGTTCCAAGCCCTCTTCTGAGTACTGGCATTAGAGTGGTAAATGCATAGTACAGAAACCCCTGCTGTCATGGAGTTTCAAGTCAGGATAGAGATGGATAACCAAAGATGTAAAGCAGGAGGTTGAACTATAGGATATGTCCATTTTTATAGGTCAAAAATGGTCAAATATTGCAAGTTTCATATGACTCAGATATATTCTGTTGGTCATAAATGCTAAGGAGAAATAAAGCAAGGAAAGGGGGAGGAGGTAGGTGATTGAATTTTAAGTAGAGTGGAATGGAAGACCACCCCTACAACGTGGCATTTGAATGTGGCCTAAAAGCTGTCTGGAGGGAAAGTACTGCAGGTGAGAGAAAGAGCAAAGGCCCGAGCGCGGCTGGTACTGTGTGGAAGGAAAAGTCCCCTAGCTAGTAGAAGGCAGGAGTGGAGAGCACAGGTGAGAATGGCAGAGGTGAGTTTGCATAGGTAATAGCGAGCCGGATCATAGGGCTTTGAAGGCCATGAGACAAAGAAAAGATTGGATTTTACCCTGAGTTGGGGAAATTTAATGGTTTTTTTCTTTTCTCACTTTTACTAAGAAGCAAAATTATTCTGTTCAGGTAGTGTTTGATGACTAAGGAAAGCTTATTAGGGCCCAGGAACTACCACTGCCCAGGCTGCTCATAAGCTGCACTGGGCCTGAGAGCAGTGGAATCAGGACGTTGCAAGGTAAGGACTCTTGCAGTTGCTGGAAAGAAAACCTGAATTGTTAAACTTACTGGAATTCCTTCGGTAGATAGCCTTTGTCTAAATACTAGAAAGATGAAAAATATTTTTAAATTATTTTTGCTCACCTGAAGGCCCACTGTTTTTTTTCTCTCACTGAGACGTAGGTCTTGCATTTTCATGGTGTCAGTGGTGTTAATGACAACTCTGCTGAGTGCTGGGAGGAGAGGTCACCAGCTAGAGCAAGGTAGACAGGGACAGTTTCCTCCCTCTGACCCACTGACCCGCTGCAGATTTGGAGAAGGCAGTCTTGGTGTTTGTCTAGGTTGGCTGCCTGTGTATCAGCACAGATCACGTCCACTGGGGCTTGCAGACACACTAGCCCACATTTTAGTAACCTCCCACATGGACTGCCCTTGTGAGCTTATAAATATTCAAGCTGAAGCTTTGGACAAACTCTAGGTTATTGAAAGTCTCCCTGCTGTCCTTATTCACAGGACCCCAGGCACCTCATGTACAATTAATATTTAATTGGAGACAATTTAAATATGAATCCTCTGATCTTTTTAAAAAGTGTTATTTATTTGGGGCGCCTGGGTGGCTCAGTGGTTAAAGCCTCTGCCTTCAGCTCAGGTCATGATCTCAGGGTCCTGGGATCGAGTCCCGCATCGGGCTCTCTGCTCAGCAGGGAGCCTGCCTCCTCCTCTCTCTCTGCCTGCCTCTCTGCCTACTCGTGATCTGTCTGTCAAATAAATTTGAAAAAAAAAAAAAAATCAAAAAGTGTTATTTATTTGAGAAAGAGCACAAGCAGGGGGGAGTGGCAGAGGCAGTGGGAGAAGCAGGCTCCCCGCTGAGCGGGGAGCCCGACTTGGGACTCAATCCCAGGACCCTGAGATCATGACCCAAGCTGAAGGCAGATGCTTAACCAGCTGAGCCACCCAGGCACCCAACACTCTGGGCTTTTAAAGGGACAAACAGCTAATGCTCCCTTGACTGGGACAGGCACCAGAGCTTGACAGGAGAGGCAGTGAGCTAGAGAGTGCCTCTGAATCCTTCCAGAAGTCCCAGGGATGCTACCTCGCTGTTCCCAGGGTGGTAACTGAGGACCTGAGGGAGGAGACTACCAAAGGGCCATTTACCTCGGTTGGATGAGGTTTCCTAGGGAAGGAGATGGGAATTAATTAAGCTTTATCATAGGCCTTAGAAATACAGAAGAATTAGCTGAGTAGATTTAGATCTCCCCAGCTGAGTAAGGTATGTTCAGATGGAGAAGAGTTTATTTTTCCAAGGATATTAAATTGTAGCTTGGGTTCTCCCCTCTCCCCAAATTATTACACCTTTCAAAATATACCCTTAAAACAGACCTGATTTGCTTACTCATAAATGGTAAACTTTAAACTGCTTGTGTTTACATATGGGAGTGGTCTGCCAAAGGCTTTAACCTATTACCAGTTGCTAGTCTATGTTCCAGTTTTGTTATGGCTGTTACTGTTACAGACTATATATGTTTTTACACACTTTAATATCCATAACCATTTTAGGAGTTAAGGAGTAGCCAGTTTTACAGGTGAAGAATCATACCCAGACAAGTTAAGAAACTTTCCTAAGGTCACCCACTTCATAAATGGCAAGAGCTTGGATTCCTTACCTCAGAGCTCTTAACTACTAACCAACCCACTCTTAGCAAGTCTGCTGAAACCTTGCATATTCTAGAGTACCAACACATTCTCCACTGGGAGTCTAATTCTTGGGGGAATTAGCTCCATGCTCCCAGTCCTTTCTAACAGCGTCCCTCTGGGATGCCTCAGTCA
Source organism: Enhydra lutris kenyoni (assembly GCF_002288905.1). Taxonomy (NCBI): domain Eukaryota; kingdom Metazoa; phylum Chordata; class Mammalia; order Carnivora; family Mustelidae; genus Enhydra; species Enhydra lutris. Next base: position 4,854,850 of record NW_019154103.1, on the reverse strand, counting down.
GCTGTCCTTTCACTTCTGACCCTGGAGTGCATTTCCCTACCTGCTGCCCAGCTCTCTGACCTATGCAGAAATAAAGGATTACAGGGTTAGAAAGACTTCTTTTTGGAAGCACTCTTCTTCAGACAGTGAACATATGAACCACTTCCTATATTCCATCCCTGCTAGAAAGTTCCCTAAGGCAATTTGGGAAGTAGGGAAAATCAGATCTGAACTGCCAGGCCTGGCAAGAAGATGCCATCGTAAGATGAAGAGAGCTGTGATCTGTGGACTGAAACCCTGTCCTGGATCATCCTTCAAGCCTAATACTACCACAGGTTCAGTCATGTTCTTTTTGTGGGAGCGTGCCTGTAACTTTGAAGCTTTGGTGTGGTAAACCTGGAGAACTTCAGTAAAGGTAGGAAAAGAGAATTTAGAACCACGATTAAATTAGGAGGATAGAATTGCTACTTCAAGGTATCTAAAAAAACAGCTTTTGGGGTGGGGGGGAAGAAGTTAGCAATCTTGATTTATATTAGGTGTCATTTTCTCCTGCCACATAAAATATAAGCCATCCTCTTACAGCTGTTCCAGCACAAAAGCAGCCATAGGCAAAGTCCATAAACATATGGGCATGGGGTACATCTCAATAAAAATTTATTCAGAGGGGCACATGCATGGCTCAGTCGGTTAAGCATCTGCCTTTGGCTCAGGTCATGATCCCAGGGTCCTGGGATCGAGCCCCACTTCAGGCACCCTGCTCAGTGGGGAGCCTGCTTCTCCCTCTCCCACCCCCGCTCCACTGCCCCCTGGCAAGCTTGCGCTCATTTGCTTGCTCTCAAATAAAATCTTAAAAGAAAAACAACTTTATAGAGCCCAGTCCAATTTCACTTGTGGGGGCCTTAGTTTGCCAGCCTCTGCCTTAGACCAAAAGGGAAATGCTCACTGTGATAAGAGTTTTGTGGGAAGAAATAGTAACAGGTTTAATTTGCTTTTCTAGAAGACAGACTATTAATGGATTCACATTCCAACCTCCACCAAAGAGGCTAGTATACCGCTATGAAAATGATGGCATTTCTTGATTGGGTCAGATTAGTTGCATGGGACAGTCCCTGACGCTCCTACCCCACAGATGCCGCTGCCCAGGGCCGGGGAAAGAGGAGGAGCAGTTCCAGCCTCTCCAGTTACTCGCTGTACACCGTAAAGCCAGGGGGTTTCACCTGTTTTCTCTCGTGCCTCACAGGTTTGTTCCTGATCCTGGGTCTGATACTCTACCCGGCCGGCTGGGGCTGCCCAAAGGCCGTAGGCTACTGTGGACACTATGCGTCAGCCTATAAGCCCGGAGACTGCTCCTTGGGCTGGGCCTTTTACACCGCCATCGGGGGCACGGTCCTCACCTTCATCTGTGCTGTCTTCTCCGCCCAAGCAGAAATTGCAACCTCCAGTGACAAAGTACAGGAAGAAATCGAAGAGGGGAAAAACCTTATCTGCCTCCTTTAGTTTGGAAGAGACCGAGAGGCCATTTTCCTCCTGGGTAACCTTGTGAAACAGTGCTCCTCTGGTTTCATCGTCTGAGTCAGGTGAAGAACTAGCCTTTATCTACCAAAGCCTACATTCCACGGCCCCAAGCCTTAACAGGACCAGTGCGGGGCAACATCCAGCTAAGTGATTGCACTCGAGGGCCGCAGTTCAAACTCTCGGAGGTAGAATACGAAACTACTGCACGAACCCTGACACACAGCTGACAAGTATGTCCGACTCTGTCTTCTCCAGGGCTCGTAAAGGGGAAGGATCTAAACCATCAGGGCAGCAGTTCGTCTGGCAACAGGAGGCCAGAGCTACATGTGCAGTTTATTCTGAAATGTATTTCTGCCACCAGGGTGCATGTCTGTAAGCATCCCTGCCTCAGAATGAGGTTTTGGGGTTGGAGTTTTGGTCTCCTCTAGTTGTTCTTCTGAGACTAAAATGAAGATTGCATACTTACAGGGGATAGCTTATGTGCTCGAGGGCATAATATGACCAGAGGGGTCAGCAGGTCAGTGTGGAATCCCATTGTGGAACATGCTCTAGGCTGAATTCCGGGGTAGGGTTGGACTGACTGAACTGTCTCTCCAAGATTTTAGAAATCTGAGTAAGGGAAGAATAAGGACCGGTATGATCATGGGAATGAAAGTCAAAAATCCTGCTAGGGAAGACAAATTCATTGTACTGCCCAGCAGTCAGGCTAGCACCAGTACTGGTCCAGTCTCCTTGTCTAAAGGAGATCCTGTGTTTTTCTCCTAGGGTTAGGATCGAGCTTAGACTGCCAAAAGGAAACCTCACCCTGTTTCCTCATTCCAGGAACAGAGGTCTCCAAGCCAACTGTGGCTCATTCAGACGTTCACTGGGAGAACTTACCAGAATCTCAGCACTTGTGGGGAGACCTTCTCCCACTGTTTGGTAACCATGTGGTAGTCAGCTATATTTCCAACCCCAGCAGTGCAGAATGACCTTCTTTGCAGGAAAAAAGGAGCTAGTCATGGGAGTTAAGTTTCTCCAGTTACTAGTGTTATTTCTGAAAGCAGACTGCAACATTAAATTACTTCAGTAGGTGAGTTGCATCAAACCTTCATACCCAGAGAAGTACAGAGTAGAAATTTAATGCAACAACAAGAGTGCCTAGCACCTGCCTATGCCTGTTTACAAAAAGAATGGAACACCACTATTAAAAGGGATTCAGGAACTTAAAATCTGGTTTCTATGAATTGCCAGTAAAATTGATTCAGAAAAATGGTATTAGCCACCACCTCAAATTTACTTTGGAATGATCTCAGTGGCAAGAACCTAGCTGGTATTACCCAGAGCTTCAGAATTGCAGAATGATATAGAAACACTCCTTACATAGTGTAAGCAAGTGGAGTGGACCCCTGAGATTTCTGGAAGAATTAAAAGTACAGGACTATTTGGGCTTATGAATCTGTTCCCTGAGAGCTTGCTGTGTGTTAAAAGCTTAACAAATAATGACTTAGTACCTTCTTTGGGTAAGGTATTGTATGCTAAGGGCCACCCGGCACAGAAACCAGATTCAGATTTTACAACACTGCCCATAGTGAATCATATCCAGGCTGAGTCTAAAACCATGCCTTGGTGCAAAACAGACAGTTGCTTTATGTGTAGATGGAATGGGGCAACTGAAGTTTTATTCCCTTCTGGCCTTTGGCCTATACCACAAACCATCTTATCACACAGATTAAGAGCTAAGGGCAGGAGGGGTGGTGGTGTAGAACCAGGCCTTAATTGGTTCACCATTCTTAGACCGAAGTTCAGAATAAGCAAGATTTAAGTCCTATAACCTTGTTTTGTTTTGTTTTGAAAAGAGAAGGAGTAAATAGCCTTATAGCAGCCTACTGTAGGGGCTCAGGAAACATTAATCCTAACACCACACAGAAATAGGGTATGGAAGCCGAAGGACAGGGTTCCTATCCCTGCTGTGTATTTTTATGCTCTAACCAACTTCCAGTGCCCAAAGTCACTACTTTTTAACCCTTAGCAATAATTTTTATTCCAAAAAACAGCAGCCAAGGGGGATTCCTTTTATCAGCAGATTGGCTCCAAAATCAGTGTTAGGAAATGGGTTCTCTAACTCCCTTTTCACAGACAAGTTAAAGTCCTAAGCCCTGAGAATCTTCTGAGAATGGCCATCATCTTTATTCCCAGACCGCTCTTTGGCTAAGGTGGTGGGGTAGCTCCAGAACACCTGATAAAACAGTAGTCACATGTGAAAACGTTACTTCTCTTGGCCAGAAGTAATTCACCCGACAGTGTTTTTATCCCATTAGTCCGAATGCTACAGACAACAAAGCACATATACACGCATCACCCCAAACCACTACAAAGTACTTAAACACTGAATTAAAAGCAGAGCAGAGATGGAATTTCTGTAGCAGAGACAGAGTAAGAACTAATGTTGGACCTTTTAAACCTTCCATCCATTAGCCAGGCTTTGGGAAAAATGAAACCTTAAAATCGTGCTAGTCTACACCAAAACTGTATAGCTCTTTAAAAACCACTGAATATGAGGAATGTATTAGACATAGGTTAAATAATTGGACTGATTGTTGAACCACATTTTCCTAATAAATATCAATCACCTAATCACCTCAATCTAAAAATTTAATACACCTGGGCCATTACTACTACCAGAAAAGTCTTATTTATTTTTGCCTGCATCTGCGCTTAAAGTTTTGTGATGGGCTGGGCTTCTCAATGAACTCCAAGAAGGCAGAAATACTTGCCTTGGATTCTGTGGATTTCTTTTAAACCTGTGTGCTAATTCAACAATTGTTACATTGTGTAAGGATTTTTGTATAGTTTTCAAACATCTGTGGTGTAATGATCTTTGTTAAACATGTAAAGTGCCATAGCCTTTTTTTATGTGTAGCATATTTAAAATATATATATGTATATTATACATACACAAGTCTGTGTGAAAGATGTGCAATAACAGGTGTATGTATGTTTTGTTTTTTTTGGAAACTGGACAGGAGTCAGAACAGGGATTGTTTCTGTTTTGGCAAAGGAGAGTTAAACATTTTTGCCTTCATGGCCTAGTCATTAACCCATAACAATTTAAATGCTACACAAACCGATGTGAAGACAAGACTGGTATGAAATCATTGATTCCTGGGTCTAAATTAAAATAATCACTAGATTTATGTGAAAATTAAGCCAGCACCAGGCCCAGTTAATGCTAGTCTTTCATGTGAAATGTGAAGCTGCCACATTGCCTTTTCTGTTAGTGCAAAACTAGTAGCTGGTACATAATCACTAAGGAGCTTTTTCTTAACATGCTTTGATAGACCACGTTAATGCTAGACCACTATTTAAGGGCTGATCTCACACCTTCTTCGCCATAAGAGTCTGGCTTAGAACAGACCTCTCTGTGCAATAACTTGTGGCCACTAGAAATCCCTGGCCTGCATTTATATTTGGGCAGCAATGACTCCCAAGGGCCAAAAGAGTTAAAGGCCTTTATGACTGGGATTTCTTCTGAGACTGTGGTGAAACTCCTTCCAAGGCCAGGGGGTCATTAGGTGCTTTGGAGGAACTCAGCATCACTTGATATTCAGTAGCCACTTGAGCCAAATAGAAAACTGTATTGACCGCTAATGGACTCAATTTGAGCCTTCAAATTTATGGTTATCCTATTATATTGTAAACTAAATACATTGTTTGTCTAGCATTGATTAGGTTCCTGTGCATATGTATTTCACAATGCCGTCCCCTCCCCAGATTGGAATTAAACCAGATTTTGGAAACTCATTCTGATTTTTTCAAGTCTAAGTATAATGTAATTCTGTTGAAACCAATAATTTTCTCAAGAAAACACCTACAAGTCAACTTTTATGTTAAACACTAACTTATATATAATATTAACAATGGGGGAAATGTTCAGGTATTTTAACTATTCCATTCATTAGTTATATATCTGTATCTATATATCATAAGGTTAGCTTTAACTTCGAGATTACCTCTTTCTTGGAGAAGCATCAACATAAAATGGGGAGGGAGGAACTCTCAAATATTATACAAATATCTTAATTTTGCAGTAAATTTAAGAACTATGAAAATGTTTCCAAGTATTAAAAACACTTTTCAAAGGAATATGTATAATAATTACAAAGAAAAAAGTCAGCTAAGGGCACAATCTCTTCCAACAAAAATACCAAAATTAAAAGCCAACTGTGGGGCAGGTGCACATCCACCTTTCCTGAAGGTAATCCTCCCCATAGAAAGCCTCATTGAGAAGCAGAATTCTACTTCAGACACTCAAAGAGAACACTAATAACACTTCTCGTAAACTCTTGTTCAACTCTGCGTATCCCATGAAGCACTTACCTGACAGAATAAACAAAAATGCCTCTTTCAAGGGCCTGTAACCGCTGAAACTACTTTTATGCTTTGTCTTCTAAAGCCACCTGACACCTGCTAAGTTTCTAATAGAAACAAAAACTAAAAGCTGACAAAATTATCCAAATCACAAAAGAAAAAGTTTCTGAAAGAATTACGATATAGGTAGTCCAAGCAAAATCGGAAATTTTCACTTGCTTTTTCAGCTATCACATCTTTAAACCAAAAGAGAAGGGACCCTGGCTTTACATGTCAGCAGAGGCTAGAGAACCCTCACATGTGCTTCCCATTTCATCCCTAGTTTTTACTTGGCAATTCTGCTACTGGATCAACTTGCCATAATTCATCTTCCCTGGAACACTGCATTCAACCTACTCCTAGCTCTCCTTAGCCTTTCCTTAACATACGACGACTTGACAGTGACAAGAACAGTCTTGACTATTGAAAAATTGGACATGTGTTTTAAGTGGGTTATTTCAGTAATTTCCATTAATTCACTACCTTTTCAACTCTCAAACACTAAAGAATAATGGCATCAAAACCAACATGTAGCCTACTCTTCAAAGCAGCAAGAACCAGTAATTGTCTTTTCTTTCAGAGTCCCTATCAAGCAGCTTAATCACTGGGCTGAGGCCATCTAGCTGCTGTCCCTACTACTATCTTCTTGCAGCTTCTTCCTCACCATGGAGAGTTCTGCAAGATAAGTCTTGAAGCTGAGGTACACAGGATGTCGATAAAAGCATAAATAAGTAAAAGGAAGCAGTAAAACCACATGGGAAGGAAAAGCCAATCAAGTAACATGTAGATATTAGCAGCCTTTTGGCTTTTTATAGTCAGATATCCTGAAAAATCTAACACCTACAAGGCAGGCAGTCAACCAAGTGCCTCTGGGGGAAACCACTATGACCTATTCTCGAGAAGAAAGCCTGAATTAAGGCAGGCGATGGTGAAGACCATGAGATGAATTAGAGATGCTGTGGAAAAAGAATGGACAGTTTGGTGACTAGTTAGAAGTGGGGGTGGGGGCTGCGGGGGAGGGGTGTTATTGAGGGTGGGAGGGAAGGAAAAGAGAACAAAGAATCCAGAATGATTCCCAGGTATTTAGCTTGGGCAGACTGGGTGGAAAGTGATATCACCCCAACATCAGAAATAAAAGAGGAGCAGAAACAGTATAAAGGTGGAAAGGTTCAGCTTAGGCTGCCAGAAGTCATGTGTGCAACCTAGAATATACTGTGGAGTGAAGACCAGGTTAGACAAAGAGATGTGGAAGTCATCAGTATGCACGACAGAAAGAGTTCTTAATTACTGTGTACTTTCTCTGTGCACATACTGTGTTAAGCACTTAATTCATTTATTCATCAAAACCCAATGAACAGAAAACTATCCTCATGTTACAGATAAGTTGCTACTCAAGTAACCAAACTAAACTGAATTTGCCCTAGATTAAAAAGCTATTAAGTGGCAAAGTCAAGGCTCAAAGACAGGTCTGACACCCAAGTCTCAAATACTCTCAAATAGTGGTAGTTTTCCTTGTACCTAAACTGAACATGATGAAAAGGCCAATACAAATCCTGGGGCAACACCCATGAAGTCTGCGTAGTTAAATCTTAGAATAACTTCTATGTACAACTCCAAAAAGACCACACACCATAAGATGACTACGGATGAAAAGTGCTCTTTCCTCCCTTTCAGGGAAAGACCTCATTTTTCCTACCTTTGATGGTGACACCCTGTCTCAACTCACTCAGTCCTGGAAGTGCCACTAAAAAGTCATCAGGTTAGGATATATGACTGTGGTTAAACAGCCGATGACTGGATAGTTGTTATTTTACTATGAATAGTCTCTCATCCAGGATAAGCAGCTCTTATTAGCTAAAAAGCCTACTTTCTTAACCTAATAGTTAACCTAATAAAGATTTGACTTCAACTAAAGTTTCTCCAAACATACACACAAATGCCAAAGACTATTTGGTAATGGCATGGCAGGTACTCACCCACACGCTGTAGAGCTAGGCCTTGGTGTAGAGACTTCAAATACAAACTGTACTTTTTTTTCTTGGGTACTGATTTTTTTCCTAGGGTCCACTGTCCCTAAAGGATAGATATGAATTATGGATATGAATTTTGGATATGAATGTGGAAAGATGGAAAGGGAACAGAGTTGGAGAAAAGTGATACCATGGGTATGATGGGGCAGAGGCAGCCCCATATGTAGCAGGAGTCAGAGGACATGGGTCTAGCTGCTCCTTCACCACCGTTCACTGAATGACTGGGATAATGTTCTAATCATTTATAAAAATGGGGCCCATAAAAGAAATTACAGCAGAGGTTTGGTGTGAGGATTAAGTGAGATATTAAAGCAGTTAGTACACTCTCTGGTATAAAGTTCTCAATAAGTGAAAGTTACTGGAAGAAAATTAAAGAGAATGTTCTGTCTGCCCAGACTGTCATTTACTCTCACAGATTAAGAGATGTGCTAAAAACTTATAAAGAATAACATAAGTTGTTGTTAAAACCAATCTAAATTTACCAAGAGAGGCTCAATGGATTGGCTACCTGAGACCACCATTTCTTTTTCCAGCCTAATCATCTTTAACTTAGTGCTTTCAGGAAGAGGAAGATTTCTCTGTGGATGCAGTATATGTGGTCACTCCTATTTAGCAAAACCAAAAAGATAAAAAGGTTAGTGTTGACTTAGCCCATCATCTATGGGACACCAGAATCTAAGAAAACAAACCCGATTAATTGTCAAAACCTAACGGTGGCAAACATGTTCCTTTAGAAAAGGAACATGCAATATTTGCAGAGTGTGGATAGAGAAACCATTTCAGACAACATGGATGGGGCATAAATTGATAAAATTTTCTGGAACAATCTGGCAGTGCATATCAAAGGTCTTTAAAAATATGGTTGTTTTGGACACCTGGCGGGCTCAGTTGGTAGAGCATGTGACTCGATCTTAGAGTTTCAAGTTCAAGCCCCACACCAGGGGTACAGTTTACTTTAAAAAAAAAAAAAAAAATGCCTACGCTTTGACCCAGCAATTTGTCCTAGAGAAAGAACAAAAAGTCCCAAACTTAAACAGTACATTCCCTGATAAATTATTAATACATAAACCTGAAAATCAGAACTTCATGGAATAACAGTAAGAACTAAAAACAATTAGCAAAATGGCAGTAAGTATATAAATATCAATAATTACTTTGAATGTAAATGGACTGAATTCTTTAATCAAAAGATTTAAGAGTGGCTGAATGTTGGAATAAAAAAACAAAACCCAATTTTATGCTGTCTACAAGAGATTCACTTCAGATGTAAGGACACACAGACTGAAAGTGAAGGTATAAAAATATCTCCCATGTACAAATAACCAAAAGAAAACTGGCGTAATAATACATGAGACAGGATAGACTTTAAAATAAAGACACTAAAAAAAGACAAAGGAGGGCATTACATAATGATAAATGGGTCAATCCAACAAGAGGACATAATATTTACAAATGTTTATGCACCCAACACACAAGCATCTAAATATATAAAGCAAATTACTAACAGATCTAAAGGAAAAGAGAGACAAAACAACACATGCAATATAATAATAGCAGGACATTACAGGAGGACATTCAATGAATAGATCATCCAGACAGAAAATCATTAAACACTGGCCTTGAATGATACATTAGACCAGATGGACTTACTAGATAGATATATACAGAGCATTCCATCCAAAAGCAGCAGAAAACACATTCTTCTCAAGTACACATGAAACATTCTCCAGGACAGATCATATGTAAGGTTACAAAAAACAATTCTTAATAAATTTAAGAGAACAATTCATATCAAGCATCTTTTCCAACCACTATGATATGAAACTAGAAACCAATTACAAGAATAAAACTGAAAATTCACAAAAGTGTGGAGATTAAACATACAACTGTGAATAACCAATGGGTTAATAAAAAATCATAAGAGAAAAAATATACTGAGATAAACAAAAATGCAAACACAATACACCAAAATGTATGTGATGCAGCAAAAAAAGTTCTGAGAGAGGTTCATAGTAATATAGGCCTACCTTAAGTAACAAAAAAATCTCAAACTATCTGATTTCATACCTCAAGGAACTAGAAAAAGAAGAATAAAACAAAGCCCAAGGGTAGAAGGAGGAAAAAATAATAAGGGAAGATATAAATGAAACAGAGACTAAAAAGAGAAAAGATCAAAGGAACTAAGAACTGGTTCTTCCAAAATACAAACGTAAATTGACAAACCTTTAGCTAGACTTATCAAGAAAAAAAGAGGGCTCAAATACATAAAATTGGAAGACTTTACAAAGATAACCTCAGAAATACAAAGATGTTGAGACTATTATAAACAATTATATGCAGATAAAATGGACAACCTAGAAGAAATGGATAAATTCCTAGTGACATAGAACCTTCTAAGACTGAATCATGAAAAAAACAGAGAATCTGAATAGACTAATTACTAGCAAGGAAAGTGCATCAGTGATCAAAACCACCAACAAATCAAAGCGTAGGACAAGATGGCTTTATGGGTGAATTCTACCTAACATTCAAAGAATTAATACTGATCATTCTCAAACTCTTCAGAAAAAAAAAAAAAATGAAAACAAAAACTGAAAAGGAGAGAATGATTCCAAATTCATTTTATGAGGCCAGCATTACCCTAATGAATCTTAGATAAGGACACCACAAGAAAAGAAAATCACAGGACAATATCCCTGATAAACATAAATGCAAAAGTCATAAATACTAGGAAACCAAATTTAACAATACGTTAAAAGAATCATATACCATGATGAAGTAAGATTTATTCCAGGGATGCAAAGATGGTTCAACCACCACAAATCAATCTCATATACCACATTAACAAAATGAAGGATAAAAATCATATGATCATCTCAATAGATGCAGAAAAACATTTCATAAAATTTGATATTCATTTATGAGAAAAACTCTCAACAAAGTATAGAGGGAACATACCCTCTACAATAAAGGTAATAAGATGACAAGGTGATACATGACAAGCCCACAGCTAACACCATACTTAGTAGTGAAAAGCTGAAAGCTTTCCCTCTAAGTTCAAGAATAAGGTAAGGATGCCACTCTCACCATTCTTATCCAAAACACTGCTGGAAATCTTATCCAAACCAAGAGGACAAGAAAAAGAAATAAAGATACCCAAACTGGAAAGGAAGAAATAAAACTCACTATCTGTGGATGACATGATTTTGTATATAGAAAACCCTTAAGACTTCACAGAAAAATGTTAGAATGAATTCAGTAAAATTGCAGGATACAAAGTCAATATACAAAGATCCATTGTGTTTCCATATACTAACAACAATCTATCACAAAAAGAAATCAAGGAAACAATCCCATTTACAATTACATAAAAAAAATAGAATAAGACACTGATGAAAGAAATCAGAGATGACACAATCAGGTGGGAAGATATTCTCTGCTCGTGGATTAGAAAAATTAATAATGCTTAAATGTCCACACAAGGGGTACCTGGTTGGCTCAGTTGGTTAAGAGTCTGCCTTTGGCTTAAGTCATCATCCCAGGATCCTGGGATTGGCTCCACACTGGGCTCCGCTCAGTGGGGCATCTGCTTGTCCCCCTCCCACTAGCCCTTCCCCTGCTCATGCTCACTCAAATAAAATTTAAAAAACAAAAAAACAAAACATCCATACTACTCAAAGCCATCTACAGATTCAATGCAACCCCTATCAAAATTCGAATGGCATTTTTCAAAGAAATAAATAATAGGAAAGTCTGTATGGAACCACAAAAGACTCTGAATAACCAAAGAAAACTCAAGAACAAAACTGGAGGCATCACACTCCCTGATTTCAAACTCTATTATAGAGCTACAGCAATCAAAACAGTATGATAATAGCATAAAAGCAGACAGATCAACAGAACACAGCAGAGAGCCCAGAAATAAACTCACAACATACATGGCCAATTAATCTATGACAAAAGAGGCAAAAACATTAATGGGTAAAGAACAGTTTCTTCAATAAATGGTGTTGGGAAAACTGAACAGCCACATGCAAAAGAATGAAACTTGACCACTATTTTACACCATACACAAAAATTAATGGATTAGAGAACTGAATGTGAGACCTGGAACCATAAAACTCCTAGAAGAAAATATTGGTGGTAAGCTCCTTTACACTGACCTTGGCAATGTTTTGAATCTGACTCCAAAAGCAAAGGCAATAAAGCAAAAATAAGCAAGTGGGTCTACACAAACTAAAAAGCCTGTGCACAGCAAAGGAAATCATCAACAAAGTGAAAACGCAGCCTACTGAATGGGAGAAAATATCTGCAATATGTGCATTTGGAATATTGAAATATTACTCAGCACCCCCCCCAAGTGGAATCTTCCCATTGCAGTATAATTCATGGACCTAGAACACATTATGTTAAGTGAAATAAATCAGAGAAAGACAAATACTGTATGATCTCACTTATATGCAGAATCTAAAAAAAAAATTTTTTTTTTTTTTTTCAAAACAAAATAAACAATAAAACCCAAGCTCACAGATACAGAGATAGAGAATCAACTGGTGGTTGCCAGAGGAGAAGGGTATAGAGGGTAAGTGAAATGGGTGAAGGGAGTCGAAAGGTACAAACTTCCGGTATTAAAATAAGTAAGTCACAGGGATGTAATGTACAGCATGGTGACTACAGTTAGTAATACTGTACTGAATATTTGAAAGTTGCTAAGAGAATCTTAAATATCCTCTTTTTTCATAAGAAAAAAAAGTATGTAACTATGTATGGTGATGGTAAGTAGACTTAGTGTGGTGATCATTTCACAGTGTACACAAATACTGAATCATTATATTGTACACCTGAAACTTTTAATTATGCCTCAATAAAATTTTAATTATTTAATTAAAATTTTGTATAATTATATAAATTAAAATTTAATAACATGATACATGCATATAAGGGTAGATATACAAGTATTAAATGTTATAGAAATACATTGAGACTATGAAAAAAAGTTCAACATATAGTCATCATAGTTGAAAAAAGATTACAAGCCATTAAATTCTCCTTTTAAAAGTAACAGGAGACCAACTCAAGATAGCTCGGAGAGAAAATAGAGTAAGAGTATTACTGGGATAATGGGACAAAATATGGGTAAGCTGCTGGGCCTCATACAGGAAATGGAAAGCTATTAGGATATTTTTTATATGCTTCATTCTACTTGGGCATTTTAATCATTTAATGAGCCAAGTGTACGTCGGCTATGACTAGATGACATCTTGTACTAGTGTGGTCTTAAGGGGCCCAAAGAGATGAGGTATATGAGAACTAGATAAACATCCCCACAGCAGGCTGCCTGGGTGGCTCACTGGGTTAAGCCTCTGCCTTCAGCTCAGGTCCTGATCTCAGGGTTCTGAGATCAAGTCCCACATCAGGCTCTCTGCTAGGCAGGGAGCCTGCCTCCTCCTCTCTCTCTCTCTACTTGTGATCTCTCTCTGTCAAATAAATAAAATCTTAAAAAAAAAAAAATCCCCACAGCACCTAATACAAGAATGTGGAAGGGAAACTTACTTTTTAATTTTTGGATAAAAGTTGTCTTCCTAGAAAATTAATACATATAAGCCAAATTTTAATAGCAGTTGTTTATTGGTATAAAATTATGAGGAACTTTATCTTCTTTTGTTTATAAATATTTTCTAAAATTTATCAAGTGTGTATTAATTTTATAAATTAAAAAATTTTAGAAGCTAAAACTATTAGGCCATTATGACATAATGCTACATAAGGGAAAACTGGATTAAAAATCCACAGTTTTGGGCGCCTGGGTGGCTCAGTGGGTTAAGCCACTGCCTTCGGCTCAGGTCATGATCTCGGGGTCCTGGGATCGAGCCCCGCATCGGGCTTTCTGCTCGGCGGGGAGCCTGCTTCCTCCTCTCTCTCT